>NC_140957.1:20133983-20466483 GCF_014529385.1 Adiantum capillus-veneris | reverse complement strand
GACAGTGTATGTCAAGCCATAGGTTAAACGGACAGAAGAAACGTCAAATCCACAAGCCGTAGGTCAAATCCGGTTCCGTTTTTGTACGAAAAAACGCAAACGGACTTTGGAAATGGCTTCTATGCCTATTGAAACCATCCGTAGACGATTAAGTAGTCTTTAGACAATGTCAAGAGCGCGTATGGCAAGCCATAGGTGAAACGGATAGAAGAAACACCAAATACACAAGCCATAGGTCAAATTCGTTTACGTTTTTCTACGAAAAAACGCAAACGGACTTTGGAAATGGCTTGTATGCCTACCGAAACCATCCGTAGTTCATTAAGTGGTCTTAAATCTATGTCAAGAGCATGTATGCCAAGCCGTAGGTCAATGGGTTTGAATTAACGCCAAATACACAAGCCGTAGGTCAAATCCGGTTGCGTTTTTCTACGGAAAAACGCAAACGGATTTTGGAAATGACTTCTATGCCTATTGAAACCATCCGTAGTCCATTAGGTAGTCTTAAAGCAATTTCAAGAGCATGTATGGCAAGCCGTAGGTCAAACGGATAGAAAAAACGCCAAATACGCAAGGGATTGATCAGATACGATTACGTTTTTCTATGAAAAAACGCAAACGGACTTCGAAAATTGATTCTACGGTTACCGAAACCATCCGTAGTCGATTAGGTAGTCTTTAGACAATGTCAAGAGCGCATATGGCAAGCCGTAGGTCAAACGGACAGAAAAAACGCCAAATACACAAGTCGTAGGTCAAATCCGGATCCGAAGATAAAACGAGAACTCTTGAGACCGTTTGCATGGATTGTCTGAAGAGCACGTCTGTGTGTGTGTAAGTATATTGCACCCACAAATATAGGCTTTAATTTGACCAATAAAGACATGATTTACCCGGTGGTCTTGATCTCCGTGCACCTCTAGACAAAGTGGAGATTTTAACCCACTCGGCATGAAGAGATTGTCTATTTTTCACGAACTGCCGTAGTGGAGTGATTTGCTTATTAATCATTTGCTGGACCCAATGCACATTTTTAAGAATGTGGGAGAGATCATATGGAAGACCATTACTAGAAAAAGGGAGAGCAAAGCTCAGAGAGATGACCTACATGTTGTGGATCAAGTGCCAGAGATGTGGCCTCGACTAAAGTCCAATGGAGCGTATGCTATTCCAAAAGGACCATGGGTTTTGAGTCGTGCTGAAGAGCAACAAGTGAAGAAGACCATATCTTCTTTCCAGACTCCTACTGGGTGCATGCGATGTTTGAAAATGGCCTTTACTAGAGATGACAATCTTAGTGGTCTTAAGTCACATGATTGGCACAAATTTTTACAGTTTATCTTACCAATTGCCATAAAAGATTGTCTGACAGATGACATCAGATGTACCATTTATAAAATTAGTGAGCTAGTGCGTTGGATCTCACCAAAAGAGATAAGAAAAGAGATGCAGCTCACTTGAATGCAATCGAAGCAGTGTGTATGGTGGAGAAGTATTTTCCAACGAACATTCTTACCATCCAAATGCATTTGCTTGTGCTTGTGGTCGATGAAGTTGCAGTTTTGCTGAAACCGTCAACAACAGATGGATGTTCTTCTTTGAGAGATTCATGAAGACTTTAAAGGGGTTCGTTCGTCAAAGAGCTCGTCGTCCTGAGGGTAGCATGGCTGAAGGATGGCTTGTTTATGGTTATGTTTAACTTTCTGGTTATGCTTATGGTTATTGTTTTGTTTGTGGTTATGGTTATCTGCATTATGGTTTTGATCAATATGGTTATGGCCGGTTATGGTTTTAATTTGGTTATGGTTTTGCACAAATTAAGTTCATTATGGTTATGGTTTTAAGTTGGTACGGTTATGGTTTTGCACAAAATTCATTTCATTTCTTTCATTGGCCTTAAATCTCATGTGAGATCCTACATGGATAGCATGTAGGAGGTGTATACATGATATGTTTTTTTTGGAAAAGTTTATGTAAAAACGAAGGGAATTCTGCAGAAATTTTTGTGCGCGGGAGCACGGTTGATTTTGGTGTTGCTCGCTTTCTTGGGCAGAGGGCAGGAAGTCTGGCTGTGGCTATGTCCATCTTTTCACTGGGCACAGGCCAGCAGGCTACCTGCCCTTTGCCCAAGAAAAAAATTTTCTGTTATGGTCATCGATATATGCGTCTATATATCCGTCCATATCTCCGTCGCTATCTGCGTCTATAACTGCGTCCATATCTGTGTCGCAAATAAAGCCTTTCTACGTCGATATCTGCGTCGATGACACCTTTTTTTGTTGTAGTGAAGATATTGATCCTTCTAAAGATAAACCCAGAAATCCTGAAGAAAACGCCTCTCCAAAACACTTGTTTGTTAGCGAGAACTTCTCCTTCAAAGCACCATCATAGTCTCACTTTACAATGGCACTTGGAAAAAATCCAGCAATCCCCTGCTCTCTTTAAACTCCTTTGTCAACTTTGGCAATGGATGATCCCTTAAGGTGTCCCTGTTCCTAGCATGGTCTACACAAATAGTTAGAAATTGTACCGCTTTCTTTTCATTACGACTTCAGACCCTGGCATATGCAGATCCATCATCCAAAACCTTAGTTTCCATTTGCACTGCAGTAATATAAGGTTATCCCAATATAATTGGATAAGTTGAGTGCTCTTGCACAAAGAAATTATGTTCATCACTTAAATATCCTATAGTTATTTTAACATTAGGACATGCACCATACAAATCACTTGATTGTGCATTAGCAGCTCGGATACACCACCCATGTTCGACATCAACGGGCCACTTCTCTTTCGAAGATAAGCTCTTTGACATAAGGTTTACTTTTGAACCATGGTGTACCAATGCAACAACTGGCTCATCCGAATCGCGTATCTTCACCAAAGTTTCAGTAGTATCTCTACCCCAATGATTCCATGTAAAATGGTTTTGAGGTACTTCTTCACAATACTCATCCTCACGAAATCTGATATGCTTTACCCCTCTTGAAAGCTCGTTGTTGTTGACAATGCTTTCCCATTCATCATCCCCAAATTCTTCTTCATTAACATTGCTCAATATGGCTTCAATTTGTTCATAGATGCTATGCACTCTCTGTGTCATGGTTGGATCATTCTCAGGCCCGTGCTTTATTTGATGCTTCCTCTTCATAAGATCAATGATGTTGTCATGAAATTCCCGCTTTGCAATACCTAGGATTTCTCCTAGGGTAAACTCCACCCGACTATTTAGAATCCGCTCCTCAAGTACCCTCTTAACATCAGTTGCCTGTTCAATATTAGACCTTGATTTATATGATGGGCCTCCAGCTTTCCCTACTTTCTTCTCCTTCTCGGCTTCATCCATTGGAACATCAGGTGGGGTAGGAGCCACACCTGAGTTAGATTCCTTTTCCTTTTGTACTGTTGACCTAGTCGCCTTCTTCAAAGTTCCTACCAAGTCCTCTTTCCTTTCTGCTTTGACAAAAGCCTCATTGTTTTGAGACTTTGCTATGTATGCGTATATCGAGAGGGAATCGACGTGATCCTCCCACCCAGTAGTCTTTCTAATGCATTTTCCCACTTGACATAGCTGTTGATATCCGACCTTACCCTTTTTTTCCGTTGTCATAGCATATGGCCAAAAAATTTCCTTTTTGTGGGAGACTTCAATAGGTTTTTCTTGTAAGTTGCTTTCAATTTTCACTCCACAAGTTGCCTCAGCTACACTTGCATGATGTTCTTGCAGCATTTCTTCCATACTCTTCTTCATACCTGCTTTCCCATATTTGGTCTTTAAGGTCAAACCTGTTTCCCGAAGATGTATTAGCCCATCCTTTCAAAAAACCATGTCTTTACGCTTGGATTTTGCAAATTCATCACACTAACTCCTGATATGATCAAGATTGTCGCACCATATGCAATTTTGATTACCACTTCCCCTCTGCGGCCCGCCTTGTTTTGATCAAGATGCTGAACCTTTTCCTTCCAGCTTTATTGCTTTCAGATTGATGTTTAACGAGTCAGCTTCGTCCCATGGATTGACAATTTATTTGTGGTTCTCTCCACATCTGCAATAAGATAGGAGTGAGGTTAGACACTCGTCCCACACTTTGAAACCTGGCCCTCTATCAGAGATGATGACTAATGGTGTGCCAAACCTACAACATATTTGCTCATAGACAAACTTAGCTACCTCCATAGTTGTGATCCTAGTTGTGGATGTAGCTTCCGTCCACCTAGTCATATAGTCGACTCCCATGATGATATAGAACTTCCCTGAGTTGGCCCTAGGTAATGGTCCTATGGCATCTATACCCCATTTTTCAAATGGACCATATGAAAGGATAGGTGTTTGTAGTTCAAGCATGAGTGACCTGGTGCTGGCCCATTGACACAACTCACATGTCTCAATGGTGTACATCACAATTGAGGCTAGGCCATACAAAACCACCCTGCAAGATTTTTCTACTTGCTATATCTAGGGCAAAGTGACCACCACAAACACCATCATAACAACTGGTAATTATTCTAGTGATTTCATTAGAGACATTAGGAGAAATTTAGACTCAATTTTGGGCCCTGTAAGAAACGCCAACTCAGCATAGAGAGAGGTAATTATGAAAAATGCAAAAGTTTTTTCTTTGGAATTCTATTTCTCATAGTAGATACGTAAAATTTTGCTCAATCACTTAAATGCATGCTCGTACAAAATGCTTTTTGAGAGCCCAACTTAAGTGTACATAAAAATCCATGTTTGTGAATTTTAACGAGTGATGTTGATGTACGATGAGAGAAAACACATAAGAGTTGTTTTCAAAAATACAAAAATAATACCACGGATGCATCCGGAACGTCCATCCGGAACGTCCAAAAACCTTATAATAGCTCAAGGGCCTCTATTCGGTTGGTACTGACCTCATGAGGCCCTAGGCTTAAAAATGCTATATCTTGAGCTAGAGATGTCAGATTTCAATGTTTTAAAGAGCTATTTTAAGGTTTTTGGACGTTTCGGATGCATCTGTGGGCTTTAAAAAAAGCTATATCTTACTCCTATGGCCTCATGAGCTCAGAACCAAGAAAATAGAGGTCCCAAAGACCCCTCAAGGGCCTCTATTTGCTTGGTTTTGACTCCTTCATAGTCTTAAATAGTACCTATCAATCACTATCAAGTATGATCTATTCGAATTTAAATTGCGAGTACTTTATAAAAAGGTGATTAATACTTGTGCGAGATGCACAAGTACAAGTACTTCACTTTATAGGATAGCAATAGCGGGTCATAAAAAGGCATTCGGCGCTTGTGCAAGATGTCATTATCAAGCGCCTTACTTTTCTGATGATAGTGACAATTTCACCAAAATGGTTTTCATGGACATGTTCAAAATGAGAAAAAAGGTTTTTTCAACGTAACGTTAGCCTTCTTCTTTTGGCTTAAGGAGCATTCTCTCACTAGAGCTAAAAGGCCCAAAAATGAGTCCATTTCTTTCCTAATGGAGGGACCTTCCTGAGTACTTGGTTCTTACTCTTACAATACAGACCGTCATTGATAAGTTGATACCTTATGGCCTTCCTGGTAAGCTATTGCTTTTTCCCTTTTGTCAAATGTGGTGGAAATTCTCCTATTTCCAAGAAAAACATTATGTCGAGTAAGGCATCACTACCTTGAAATAGAGGGAGCTTTAGCTTTATATCCCCAACTACCATTTCCTTCTTTATAGAAATGCATTATGTCGGGTAAGGCATCACTACCTTGAAATAGAGGGAGCTTTATCTTTATAGCCCCAACTACCATTTTCTGCGGTCTTTTGCTTGCTAAGGTGTTGGCTTCATGGTTTTGAGCCCTTGAGATGTGGTGTAATTGAATTGCTTCAAACTTACCCAACAAAGTTTTTACACAACTTAAGTGAGTCCTCTAGCTAAGATTCTAACATGTCCATGATCCATTTACTTGTCTTACCAAAAGTAGAGCATCCCCAAATATATTGAGGCATTTTACCCCTTGTGAGACGCACCATTGTAACCCCTTGGTCAGTGCTGCATACTCAGCTTCATTGCTAGAATGTGATTCTAACAAATGGCCAAGCAAAAATACCTTGATACCTTTGTCATCAAAGACCACTATGCCTGCAGCTGCTTTGTCAGATGCTCGCATGTAGGCTCCATCAAAGTAGAGAGAGTGTGCTCTTTCTATCATCGGTGGCTCTGGAAGTGGTTGAATTCCCTCCCCTTTAATTTTATTTACCTTCTTCTCAAAGTTCTGGTAGGTCATGAGTGCCCCCAAGCTTACCCTTGTCGTGCTTTCCACTTGTATCATGTAGTCAAACTCTTGCAGATGAACTAGCCATTTAGTAATCCTAGCGGAAACGGGGGGCAAAAACATCCATGTGTTGCACCACATAGGGAAGCATTTCATCCATGGTTAAGATTAAAAACTGCCTAGGTAACAAATATGATCAAAAATTTGTAGTTGCAAATCTAAGAGCTAGGACTAGGTGTTCCACATGGGTGAAACCTTTCTCTACCGCTATCATCATGTGACTGGAGAAGTATATTGGCCTCATGAAAGATGTCTTTGCATCCTTCTGGATTAGCACAACCCCCAAGGAGTCATCACCCACACTTGAGGTGACATAGAACTTTTTGTCCCACTTAGTCAGTAAGATAGTTGGGAGGGTGGCTAACAGAGTGTAGATAGATGTAATTAATAGTATTACACATAATACTGATGATTCAAGAGAGTTTGAGAGAGAAGACTGCAAATAAGAACAATTTTTATTGATACAATGAAGAAACAAAGCTTCCAAGCTCAAGAGATGCTGACAGGAAATACACTGTAAGATTTTTGCCTGCTCTTTTTACAACCCTTTTGCATACGTCTACTTGGTATGCCTTTTGAATTGCAACCCTCGCCTCAGAATTCTTCCCCAAGTTGTCCCACCATCCAGTTTCCTTGTGCTATGGATGCTCCTCCCACCTTTCCCTTGTCTTCTCCAATTGCTCTCAAGTAGAAGAACTCCCCCACCGCTCTAGCCGGTTCCCCAAAAGCCCTCCCAAGAATGTTCAAAATTTTGCAAAGGTAAACTGGGAGAGTGCCCTAGGTTATTGCCTTATGCTTTATGGGCTGATCTTACAACTCATAGCTTAGTTACTGGTTATATGCCTTTTGAGTTTATGTATGGTCAGAAACCTATAATGCCAATTGAGGATGTAATTCCCACATGGAATGTATTACCTTAGGAAGATGAAATGAGTAGGGAAGGCCTTCTTGCTTTGCACATACAACAATTATAAAGAAGGCCTCAAGATATTGAGAATGCAGTAGCATGATTGAAAGATGCAAGGTTAAAGAATAAAGACAAATTTGATAAGAGGCATAGGCTCAGACCTAAAGCTATTGAGGAAGGTGATTGGGTGTTGGTGTATGACAATAATCTTGACAACCAGCATCAACAATAAGAAATCTTTCAAAGAGATGGTTTGGTCCTTATGTGGTTCAACATGTACATGGGAATGCAACTTATACCTTGCATGAATTAGATAAGACAAAAACAAAGATTCCCATTGCAGGGAAAAGAATCAAGTTATTCAAAAGAAGAGGTGATACAGATCCGTTTGATTCACAGGAAATTGAGAATGAAAGCTCTGATGAGAATGTTATGGATGTGGATGAAGAACAAGAGAATGATGCGTTAGATTTCGTTGAAAGCGATGACGAAATCACCATGTTTGTGGACTTAAATAAAGGTTGAACCTGTTGCAAAAGGATATGTGTGGCACATGCCAGAGGATGTGCAGGTTTAGAGGAGGTGGATATCATGCATGTCGTGGAACATTCATAATGTGAAAATAAAAATATTTACCTCACTCTTAATGTTTTTGATGTGTGGGACCAAATGCTACAATGTACAGAGTGTGATATATGTGAAAATGGATGCCATGGTTGCAGGCGTGTACATACCTTCTCGGGTAGGCGAGGCTAGGGACGTGGCACCGTTTCATGTTTTACCACATTAAAGCATGCCTAAATTGACCCAACCGTCAACACTCCCCCCTCCGCATTCATGTCGTCCCTGACATGACCTGGTTGTCGATGTTGGTGTGATCTTTGTTGTCATTTCATTGATGTAAAGAAAGTATAGGCCATAGCCTTTGCACAAGCTCATCCTGTTTGTCCAATCCAATGTACATAGTCTTCACATGATTCAGGAAAATCATAATTGATGACAAACATCTGCCAATTTTTTGTCTTTCTCATTTTTAACTTCTACAATCTATAGAATTGAGTGATTGGCTTTCAGATCTTGTAACCAATGACAACTTTGTAAAGATTTTGTAGAATTTTTTTTGCAACTTCGTTAGGCCAAGTTGGACTCCAATACAAGGTATGTCTGTCATGCCAAATCTGGGAGATAATTTTTTTCTGCCTTGAGGTTCAAAACCCATATCTAGCATTTGATCCGCCTCATCAAGGACAATCATTTGAGATCCTCTGATTACTTCTATGTTTACTCTCCTTCATTGATGACTCCTTTATTCTACATCAAGGTGACCCAAGTCGCACTTGCCACTGTTAGCGTTTGTGTGCTATGTAAATCATTATACTGCTTCCACTTGATACATTACTTAATTAAATCCTGACAACCCTAGTTAATTTTCCAAGTTAGTAACTTGCAACAAAAGGGATTTATCCAACATCATTCATCATCGGTGGGCTATCATTGACCCTTTGTCTCCAAAACTCATAGAAATGATGTACAGGGTATGCAGATGGTTATCATGGCTTCAGATTTGAAAAAACTGCATCTTTGGCTAAGGGTTAATCTTTTGTCTCTAGCACCTCCTGTTCTTGTTAGTACCATTAGTCCCTTTTGTTTGTTACGCTTCATCAAGTAACATACAAGATAGAATATTTACAGTATAAAGATCTATTTCCTGTATACGGCCTTGTAGTTGCATGAAAGTTTGATGGCAACTTTACACTTGATGGGTGCTTCCATTTAGTCGCATCACCAACTTCCTTTGTCCTTGTAGTCCATCCCGGATTTTTATGACCATTCTCATTCATGTTTGGAGTCATGTTGTTGTTGAAGGAATTTTCTTGGACCTTCTTTGCTTTGTAGGGCTCGACATCTCTTCAGTGTTTTCTTCATCCAGATTATGGATTTTTTTCCTGGTCGGCGTTCTTTTCTTACCTCTAACATTACCCATTGTGCATATGGCATTTTAGACATGCTTCATGAAGTGTCATCATTTTCTTGGACCTTCTTTACTTTGTAGGGCTCGACATCTTTTCACTCTTTTCTTCATCTAGATTATGGACTTTTCCTGCCCCCTTTTTTATTAAAAAATCTCAAAAATAACAAAATAAAACCAAAAATAAACTCATCTTGAAAAGCAAAATCATTCTAATAGAATTCTAAATGCTATGTACATTGTACAATGTCCCTAGGGGCTCATATATGGATTTCGTCCCCGTACTCCTCTTGTAATGCTATTATGAGGGCATATACTCTAAATTTTGTCAGCAAATGCACAATCAAACGCAAAAATTCAATACAAAAACAAAACATTGCCCTCTAATATTCATAATACTAGGTCCGCATTTACAATGCCTCCCCCCCCTCCTATTTGGAGTCCTCCTTGACGAGACAGGGTATCGCCAAGGGTATGGGTTGTGCTTGGGCAATCAAAAATTGTGCCTATGCAAGCCTTGTAATGTAGCCATATTATGCATACACAGTCAATGCATGGAAAAAAAATTGTTGTACAAGATGTGGATATAAGCAATTTGCTTATTTTCATTTGCTGGCAAGGCTTCCTATTCTAATGATGATGTTGTTTTTTAAGCTCCTGTGCCATTTGCTTGATGGAAGGTTGTAGAGGATTTTGGAATCAACTTTTGATGCATCCATTCACAAATATGTAGACAAGTTTTGGGATTTACAACTCAAAGCCACTGTCTTCAAGAAGTTGGATTTTGGAGAGCAAAAGCAGCAATTTTGTGCGGGCTTAACTAAAGAAATGGTGGAGTATGTCAACTCCCAAAGGCCACGCACCATATTGGCGGTTATACACCATACTATGGTGGCCTCTCGAATCAATTTCCAAACGGGGGGTAAAAGAAATTCTAAGCCCACGGAAAACAAGGGTTCCAATGAGACTAAGGGGAAGGACAATGTCCAAAAGTCTCCTAAGGGCAACTCCAACAAAGCTAAAGAGTTTATAAAGGCAAAAATAAACTCTCTCCGGAAGAGCTTGAGCATTATCGCAAGGATAATCGATGTTTCAAGTGCGGCGAGCAAGGGCATGCGTACCGCTTGTCCCCAAAAGAACACCGGCCATGAACCTCCTAGAGCTACCTTGTTCGAAATCCAAGAGGAGGAAATTCACCACAAAGGATCTCCTCTATGCCATGCTTGGGGAAAGGTAAGAGAACATGATGCTTTTATTCTCTTTGACCCTGGTTCTACTCAAAATTTTATATCTATAGAGTTGGCCATCAAGCTAGGCATACAAGCCTACGAGATGGGAGATGTCCTACCCATAGACGGTGCTTTCAAGGGGCAAGAAGCTTGGGGAAATTGAGGCTCCATGTCCGAAGCTATGTGGACAAAGAGGATTTCTTTATCTCTCCTCTCAAGCATGAGGATGTAATCCTAGGGGCACCATGGTTTGATTGTATGGCTGCCAATGTTAAATTCCCTGAAAGGAGAATCTACTTTAAGTTCATGGAAAAAGATATGCATATAGATGCTAAGGAAATGGGTAACACTATACCCATTGTACATACACAAGCTTTCAACAAGTCAATAAAGAGATCTATTTCCGTGTACATGTTTTTTGTTAAAGATTCTCAAAATGAACCTAATGTTTTAGCAAAAGAAAATATACACAATCAAAAGGAATTAGAGTTATCCAATTTTCTCAAGGGATTTCAGGATGTCTTTATTGACGACATCCCTTGTGAGCTACCTCCTAAACGAGTAATGATGACCATGCAATTGAACTCCTTCCAGGAAGTTCACCACCTAACAAACCTCCTTATAGAGTTTCTCAAGCTCAACAAGAGGAGATTATGCGGCAAGTGCATGAGTTAGTCGAGAAGGGCATGGTTAGGCCTAGCTCATCTTCATTTTGTTCTCCTGTGCTACTAGTGCAAAAGAAAGATGGCACATATCGTATGTCTGTCGACTATAGAGCACTAAATAGGATCACTATCAAAAATAGGTTTCCCGTTCCACGAGTAGAAGACCTATTTGATAAGCTACAAGGGTCCACCTACTGCAGTAGGATTGACCTAAAAAGTGGCTATCATCAAATAAGGATAGTTGATCAAGACATTGTAAAGACCGCATTTTGCACTACATTTGGTTTTTACGAATACATTGTCATGCATTTTGGCTTGATCAATGCACCAGCCACATTCAACCGCTTGATGGAGAAGCTATTCAGGCCTCATCGAACCTTTACTGGGGTGTTCTTTGATGGTATCATCATCTACTCTAATTCAATAGACGAACACAAGCAACACCTCCAGGTAATATTTCAAGCTCTAAGAGAGAATAAACTTTATGTTATTCGAAAGAAAAGTGAATTTTTCTTACAAGAGATTCAGTATTTAGGTCACATTATCTCTCAAGATGGCATCCAAATGGATCCATCAAAGTTAGAGGTAATAAAAGGATGGCCTAAACCAAGGAATCTTCATGAGTTAAGAAGCTTTATAGGTATGTGTGCATACTATAGACGCTTCATAGAAAAGTTCTCACTAATAGCAGGACCATTACATGACCTAACAAAGAAAAACGTTAGGTACACATGGTCTGTCAAGGAAAACAATGCTTTCGAAAAGCTTAAAGAAAATCTTATCTCTCAACTTGTGCTTACGCTACCGGATCTCTCAAAGCCATTTGAGGTCCAAGGTGATGCTTGTGGTGATTGCCTTGGAGCTGTTTTGCTCCAAGAAGGGCACGCCATAGGCTATGAAAGTCGAAGGCTTGACCCTGTTGAGCAAGCTCTAGGCATATATGAAAAGGAAATCCTCGCAGTTCTACATGCCTTAGACTCATGGAAGCACTATTTATTGGGGACTCCTTTCATTCTACGAACGGATCACCAAAGTCTTAAGTACTTCATGATGCAGACCAAGCTCTACGACAAACAAATGATGTGGGAAAACTTTCTTTCGCAATTTCATTTTCATATTGCTCACATTGTTGGCAAGCATAATCAAGTAGCCGATGCACTCTCAAGACGACCGAGAGTGAATACGGTTTCCATAGCAACTCACAATGATCTATCTTTTATGATAGATGAGTATGCTATAGAACCCAATTTTAGAGATGTGATTTCAGCCCTTGTACTAGGGAAGAAAGAGGAACCATTTACTTTACAAGATGGTTATCTTCTCTATGGCAATAGACTATGCGTTACTAGCTCACTACATGAGAAAGTAATGTATGAATCGCATGCCCTCCTTATGCAGGGCATAGAGGGATTCAGTCTACCCTAAAGGGGATTGAAACATATTTCTATTGGCCTACCATGAAAGCAAACATACAAGAGTATGTTTCTAAATGTGTGGTATGTCAAAAGACAAAGTTTGATAGAGGGAAGCAACCTGGATTGCTTCAACCTTTGCCAATCCCTAATTCACCATGAGAGACCATATCCATCGATTTTATCTTTGGATTGTGTAATGGAATTAGCCTTTTAACTTGAGTTGGAGCGGAAAGTAAATAACATATTGAGCATTCTTTTGAGTATAGATTTATAGTGAGAAAGAAAGTGGTTGGATGGAGAGAGCAACACTAACACATTACTTCATTAACATGGCTTGATAAATACTTGTAAAAGAGAGTGAGAGTTTAGAGAAATTGAAACCAATAGAGAACCGGATTAGTTGGAGCCGGTCCCCCCTCCAATAGGCATTTGTATTGTAGATTCTTCCATGATGGAAGACTTGTTTACAATACAACTGATTGTGTTCCTTGATAACTTCTTGATGAGGTGAAGATGGAAAGCTTCACTCACCAAGTATAACAACAATAAACATGATTAGCATGAACTTGGAAAATGCCCAGCCTCCAATCCCAAGACCTCAAACACCATGAAAGGTGAGGAGAGCTGGCAGGGAGTGAGGAAGAAGAGAGAAGTAGAAGTAGCTCTACGAGAAAGCAATAACCCCTTGCACATATTCACTCGTAGCTCTTGTAGCATAGCTTAGCATAGTGATAATGGAGATTAGAGAGATTGATAAGCAAGCATAAGCATTCTCTTGTGTGGATTTGCATCCCTAGCCAAGAGCTTGTGGTAATAGGCCTCAACTTCTCAAGATTGGAGAAGGAGATGGATTTCTTGCTTCACAAGAGTGTGTGAAGAAGAATGAGGGAGAGAGAGCTCATGGGATGCTCAAATGAGAGAGAGAGAGAGAGAGAGAGAGAGAGAGAGAGAGAGAGAGAGCTAGCTAGGTCGACCCCCTTTCCTAGGCTTCCTTTGAGGCTCATTGGACCATCTAGCCCTCTAGCCAATGAGAGCTTGGCTCCCTTTGGGGCAACGTGTGTAGCCTCTTGACAAGTGTCCTTCTTTCCCCTTGTGAGGCTAAGCTAGCACCCCCCTTGATTAAGCACAACCCCTACTTGCTTGAACAATGTGTCTCTACACTTGACATGTGGCCCCTTTCCTCCCATGAGATTATGGTTCATTGGTGAGGTGCTCACATACTATCTACCTCCCTCCTTTGTAGGGCTCACCCCCTCATTAGTAGCAAGTTCTTTGAACTTGGTAAGCAGGCAGGCCCCCTGCTTAAGCAGAGCCCTAGCTTAAGCAAGCTGCCCCCTTGCCTGCTTGGACCTTAGTGACTAAAGAGCAAAAATTTAAAGACTATGTCTTAAGGCTTTTAACACTTACCTTTGAAGAATTTTAAAGAATATAACCCTAATGTCTTTGGCTCCGTTGGTTAACCTTGCTCTTTGATAGACCTTTTCTCATTGGGGGCCCTTTACCATTGGCCCCATGCTGAAATAGATCTATAAGCACATCTATATCTTAACCCTTGTTCCCGTTTATTCTCCCACATTAAGTGATCAGCTTAATATGAAAAAATCATTTGGGTTGGTCAGATATTAGATTTTATGACATTATCTCTCTCTTGAAATCATAGTCATCCTCGACTATGAGGTAGAAGAGATAAAATCGTAGTCATTAGTCAATTTTACTTAGCGGGTAGAGGATCCCTTTTCACTCTACGACATCTTTCCAAGATGGATGACTAATCCATTTGGTGCTTGGGAGACATAGTTGCCGCAAGCATGTCTGCTCTTTAGTCCATTTCATTCTCCCAAAGTAGAGTGACAAATTCTACTTGGTGTTTGAGAGACGTCGTCCTTACAAACATGAATCTAAGCATGCATACTATTTAAATGTGCACAATAAAAAGAGAATTAGTCTTATAAGACAAAAACATGAGTCATTTAAAAGAAATTTGTACATTTGCTTACTCCAATGTAGCATTGTAAGCATTGACAAGGTTCATACTATCCTTAAGTTGTATTCCTTGCATCCATCTAGCATCTTCAGAAGGATAATTTTTGAATTTAATAAGATACCGTCGGATAATCTTACCATGGCGTAGTACCTTGTCTTCATGCCGAAGGATAGCTTCGGGGTTGTAGCACCTCTTCTTGGTCTTCAACTTTGGGAGGGTCTTCAATAATTGGTTCACTTGGTCGCTCACCTTTGTAGGGATTGAGTAGTCTCACATGAAAAGCATTGTGTATGAGCCAATGGTTGGGCAGCTTTCTTCCCATGTGCTTTCAGTAGCAAGGGACTTTTAGGTCTTCCCTCAATGATCTCAAAAGGTGATTTTCCCATAGAAGTATGTACAGTATCGTAAGCATACTCTACAAGAGGTAAGTATTTTACCCATTGTGAGCGTTGATCTACTTCTGTAATATAAATCTTTTGTAGATCGAGTATCGTAAGATTGGCTATCTCACTTTGGCCATCCATTTGTGGGTGGTAGGCCGAAGAGCAGTTCAATCTTGTTCATAGATTTTCAAAGAGACCTTTCCAGAAATTACTGGTCATTCTAGGATCTCTATCTGACACAATGGATGTGGGTGATCCATGGTGTTTGAAAGTCTGTGATATGAAGAGAGTTGCCATTTCGTGTGCCTTAATAGTCTTTTTGACAAGAATAAAGTGTGCTTGTTTGCTAAACCTATCGACTATTGTCCATATTCCTGTATTCCCATGGATAGACTTGGGTAATCCAAAGATGAAATCCAAGGATATACTCTCCCATGGTGAATTTGGGATAGGCAATGGCTAGAGTAATCTAGGTTGCTTCCCTCTATCATGTTTGGTCTTTTGGCATACTACGCATTTTGAAACATACTCTTGTATGTCCACTTTCATGGTAGGCCAATAGAAATACTTCTCTACTCCTTGAAGAGTAGGTTGAATACCTCTATGTCCCGCATAGGGAGGAGCATGGGATTCATACATGACTTTCTCACGAAGGGAATGTGTAACACATAGCCTATTGCCATGGAGAAGATAGCCATCCTGCAAGGTGAATGGTTCCTCTTTGTTCCCCAAAACAAGGGTTGATATTATGTCTCTAAAATTAGGGTCAATAGCATACTCGTCTATCATAGAAGATAGGTCATTGTGAGTAGCTATAGACACTGCATTAACTTTTGGTCGTCGTGAAAGTGCATCAACCACTTGATTGTGCTTACGAGCAACGTGAGCAATATGAAAATTAAATTGCGAAAGAAAATTTGCCCACCTCATTTGTTTGTTGGAGAGCTTGGTTTGCATCATGAAATACTTGAGACTTTAGTGGTCGGTTCGCAGGGGATAAATGGAGTCCCCAATAGGTAGTGCTTCCATGTGTCTAGGGCATGTAGAACAGCTAAAAGCTCTTTCTCATAAATGCCCAAGACTCGATCATCAATATTGAGGTATCGGCTCTCATATGCTATGGCATGCCCTTCTTGAAGCAAAACTGCTCCAAGGCAATAACCACAAGCATCACATTGGACCTCAAATGGCTTTGAGAGATCGGGAAGCATGAGGACTGGTTGAGAGGTAAGCTTCTCTTTGAGCTTGTCAAAAGCATTTTTCTCTGTAGCAGCCCATACATACTTAACATTCTTCTTAGTTAAGTCATGTAGTGGTCTTGCTACTTGGGAGAATTTTTCTATGAAACATCTATAGTATGCACACATACCAATAAAGCTTCTTAGCTCATGTAGATTCTTTGGGTTAGGCCATGCTTTTATTACCTCTAACTTTGATGGATCCATACGGATACCATCTTGAGAGATAATATGACCTAGAATCTCTTGAAGGAAAAATTCGCTTTTCTTTTGGTTGACGAAAAGCTTGTTCTCCCTCAATTCTTGAAAAGCCACTTGGAGATGCTGCTTATGTTCCTCCAAAGACTTGGAGTAGATGCTCCTTATGTTCCTCCAAAGACTTGGAGTAGATGATGATATCATCAAAGAACACTCCAGTGAATTTGCAGTATGGTCTAAAAATTTTCTCCATTAGACAATTGAATGTAGCTGATGCATTAGTCAAACCAAAAGGCATGACTAGATATTCATAAAGACCAAACGTTGTGCGAAACGCGGTCTTTAAGATATCTTCATCCACTATCCTTATTTGATGATAGCCACTCTTAAGTTCAATCCTACTGAAGTAGGTAGAGCCTTGTAGCTTATCAAACAGATCTTCTACCCGAGGCACGAGAAATCTGTTTTTGATAGTGGTATGGATTAATGCTCGATAGTCCACACACATGCATCTTTCTTTTGCATTAAAAGGACTGGAGAACAAAAGGGAGAGGAACTAGGCCTCACCATCCCTTTGTCTACCAGCTCCTGTACTTGCCTCATGATCTCCTCTTGTTGAGCTTGTGAGACTCAATAAGGAGGCTTGTTAGGTGGTGAGCTTCCAGGAAGGAGCTCAATGCGATGGTCATCATCCCCTCGTTTAGGAGGTATTTCCATAGGGATATCATTGATGAACACATCTTGGAATCCTTTTAGAAAATTAGACAAGTCTAACTCTTCTTGATTTCGACCATTTACTTTTGATGAAACATTAGGATCTTTTGGAGTCTCTTTGACAAAAATCATATACGCAAAAACTGAGCTTTTCATTGATTTATCAAAGTGGAATAGTGCAACCACGCTCACTAGCATCTATATACATATTCTTTCCCTTGTAAGTGAAGTAAATTCTCCTTTCAGGGAACTTCATATTGGCAGCATGCGATCAAACCATGGTGCTCCTAAGATAACATCCTCGTGTTGGAGAGGAGGGATGAAGAAGTCTTCTTTGTCGACATAGCTTTGGACATGAAGCCTCAACTTCCCAATCAAGGGAGTAACAGAGGCTTGTTGTCTCTTAAAAGCTACGTCAGTCGTTACCATATCTCCCATCTCAAAAGCTTGAATGCCCAACTTGGTGGCCAACTCCATTGATATGAAGTTGTGAGTAGAGCCAGGGTCAAACAAGATAAATGCATCATGCTCTCTTACCTTTCCCCAAGCATAGCAGAGTGATGAGCCTTTGCAACGAGCATCCTCTTTTGGAGCTTCAATGGTGGAAGCCCTAGGAGTCTCATTGCGAGTATTCTTCTTGAGGCAAGAACGATAGCCGTGCCCTTGCTCCCCACACTTGAAACACTTATGATCCTTGCGAAAAGCTTCAAGCTCTTCTGGAGAGAGTTTGTTTTTACCTTTGTAAACTCCCTTCTCCTTGGACCGATTGTTGTTGTTGTTGTTGTTGTTGTTGTTGTTGTTGTTGTTGTTGTTGTTGTTGTTGTTGTTGTTGTTGTTGTTGTTGGAAGTGCCTTGGGGAGAATTTTGAGCATTGGTCTTCCCCTTTGCATCATCTTTTGCCTTTGTTGTCCATGGGTTTGACATTACGTCCAGCCCCTTGATGGAAATTGATACGTGAAGCAACCATGGTGTGATGGATTACTTTGCTAATAGTACCAAGCCGTTGAGAGTTGATATATTCTGCCATCTCTTCAGGTAATCCCACATAAAATTGATGCCTTTGCTCGGAAAAAGACTGTAGCCTTGAGATGTAAATCCCAAAACTTCTCTATATACTTGTGGATAGACTCATGAGGGAGAAGCTTCAAGCTGCACCATTTGGTAAGCACTTTGTCCTTTGCATCACTTGCAAAGAATCGCTTCATGATGGAAACTCATAGAGTTTTCCATGTCTTTGGGGCTTTGCCATTGCCACGAAGACCAGCCCACCATTGACAAGCTGATTTTTGAAAGTGCATAGCTACATGGCGTAGCTTGGAGGACTCTGTAAAGCCCTCGTCTCCAAAAGCCGCATCAAATTGCTAGATGAAGGCCAACACTTTGTCAGTAGCACCAAAGGTGCCATCATAAGTGAGAAAAGAGATACTCTTTGCTCCCTCCTTGAACTTATTTAACTTTTGGGACCTTCTCCATGCAGGGAATGATTTGCGATGTCCTCCCCTCTTGTATTCTCTAGGAGAATATCCATAGCTTTCATCGGAAGAGGAGAAAGGTGAAGATGAAGGAGAAGAGGGTGACCTCTTCTTAGCCCTTTTCTTCCTTTGTTTCCTCTCTTCTCTTTCGGAATGATGAGGAGAAGGACTGTGTGTTGATCTTTTCCTCTTGGGAGGAGTAGGCGATCGTCTAGACTGCTATCTTCGTGGAGCCACATCTTCAGAGGAACTTAAATTTTCATTGCTTTCTTGCTCTTTGGATTCCTCCTCTCGTATGGGAGAGAGTCTTCTTTTGGGGGTCTCTCAAGAGGCCTCCTAAGAGCTCTCTCCTCTTAGAGAGGAAGGAAAATTCTATAAGAACGAAGTTGTTGAGTAACTTCAGCTTGCAAAGCAGGGTTGCCCATAGCTTGCTGCAACCTAGTGACGAGATAATTCACAAACATGGGAGCATCATCATTAGCACCTTCATGTGCAAAATCAAAGCTATCAATGTTCATTCTACTCACTTGATTATTGTCAGCTAATAGCACCTTCATGTGAAAAATCAAAGTGTTCAATATTCATTCTACTCTCTTGATTATTATCAACCATACTAATTAAACTTATGTATATGCTACTTTGTGCTTTGGTACCCTCAAAAACCTTAGTTGCTACTCTTCTTTACCTTGAAAATTAGCTCTCAAGTAGCCACACCTGTGGTTTAAAGACTATTGATTGCAAAGAATAGTGGAGAGGTTCTAACATTGCGCGGTTGATTAGGGTTCCTGTTGAGCTTACTAGAAGCTCAACAATGGTTAACCAAAGGCAAGCCCTGAGAGACTCCATTATTAACTCTATAGTTCCCAATAGTGTACCTCGAACTAAGTCATTTTCAACCAAGATAATAGATCCCTATCCCACTTACCCTCTTGCAATGAACATGTCCAACCTTTTATGGAAAAAGAGAAAGAAATAGCTCTGATACCAATGTAATGGAAATACCTCTCTTCTTAAGCAAGAAAAGAGAAACCAATAGCTCTCATACCAATGTAATGGAAATGGACTGTGAACACTGAGAATATCATAATTAAGAAAACTATAGTGAGCATTTGTATGAGACTACTTTGAATAAATAGAGGGTGAACTTGATTAGAGGTATCAACATAACCATTATACTTAATTAACCTTGGCATGAACAATACTTTTCAAGAGAGATAATTAGAGGACTTGACAATAGTTGAGGACCGGATTTATGTGGAGCCTGTCCCCCCCTCCAAAAGGATTTTGTATTATAGTTGCTTGCATGAAGAGAGACTTGGTACAATATAAACTTTGTGTTCCTTGAAACTTTGATGGTGCAATGAAGATAGAAAGATTCATGCATCACAATTATGCCCATAACTTAGCTGAATGAAAGCATTCACATGTCCCCAAACTCAATCCCTAGATCTCAAACACCTTTGAAGGTGGAGAGAGTTAGTGGGGAATGAGGGTAGGGAAAAGGAAGAAGAAGCATTCTTACGAGAAAGAAATCGTTCCTCACTTATCATCACTCTTGTTGCTTAGCATATCATAATAGCATGGTAATGATGATGATGAAGATGGCAAGCTTAAGCAAGCATCATGGCTCTTGGTTGGATTTGCATTCCATAGCCAAGAGTGTTGGTGTAGGCTCTCAACTTCTCAACAAGCTTGGAGAAGGAGATGAAGTTCTTTCACTTAGCACTTCACACAATGAGAGTGTGTGTGAGTGTGTGGGAAAGAGTATACCCCTCAAGCTAGCCCCCATGTTGCTTGGATCAAAACCCTCTTTTAGCCCTTGATTGAAGATCATTGGCCCTCTCAAGCCTAGCCAATCACAAGCCTTGGTCACAACTAGTAATAGAGGTAGTCCTTGGACAAGTGTCCTCCTTTCCCCTTTGAGAGAGGGCTTGGAAAAAGCTTAAACAATTAATTTAGTTAATCTAAATTCTCAATGGACCTCTCTAAGGTTCAACCAATAAGCTCTAGTCACACTATGGGAGAAACTTAGCTAGGGCCTTGATATGTGTCCCTTTTGCCTCTTTGAAAAAGGGGTGCCCTTTGGGTGAGGGAGTAGTCACTCAACCCCACCCCCTACTCTCATGGCTCACCCCCTCCTTTGTAGACATTGGTTTGACTTTCAAGCCCTCAAGCACCTTGGCCCCTAACATGCTTAAGCACCTTAGTCACAAGCATGGGATTAGCAAGTGAATGGCCTCTCTCTCTCTCTCTCTCTCTCTCTCTCTCTCTCTCTCTCTCTCTCTCTCTCTCTCTCTCTCTCTCCCCCCCCCCCTAGCCTCAAGGGCTCGGTCCCTCCTTGTAGGGATTGTCTTTGATTCTAGGAACATGCCTAGCTTGACCAAGCACCTTAGTCATCAAGCATCTCAAGCACCTTAGTCATCCAGTATCTCAAGCATAGGCCTAGCTTAGCCTAAGGTCTAAGGACTTTTACACTAACCCTTGGAGGTCTTTAATGAAGCTAACCCTAAGGTATTTTAAGATTCATTATGCACACATTGTTCTTCGGTAGACCATCTCCTTGTGAGTCCTTGCTGAGATGAAACCATCTCCTTTTGGCCCCGTGCTGAGCTTGGTCTAAACACATATCTATATTCTAGATCTTGTTTCCCTTTTATCTTCCCATATTATATGATCAGTTTAACATGAGAAAATCATTGGTCAAAGTTAGATATTAGATTTTATGACATTAAGCTTGGTGGTTGGATCCTCATACGAAACCCCATTAGGATTATCCACAATATCACTCCTATAGAATGTTGTGATACCATGCACACAAGTTTCAAGAGGTTAAACATGTAAAACTTGGCTCCTAACAAGTCCAAAAACTTTCATGTGGGGCTAGAGACTATTGTGTGCACATAGATCTTGCACTCAAGGGGGTAGAGCCTATTGTGAAAACTTAGATCTTGTACATTGACTCCTCAAAAGAAGAGTGTTGAAGGACCAAATTGGCAAGAGAGGTTTGCCATACCTATTTGACTACTCATTCCCTCTCAATTATGTGGAATATCCCAACATACCTCACAATTCAACCTCACATTATGATCTAGCAATGAAGTCATCATGGGTGATGATCACGAGTAGAACCACTACGCATGCAAAGAGATTTACCCATTGCATGGCTAAACCAACTAAACCTCGAGTTGTAGCTGTGCCTACAACCAACCCTGCATATTGAAAAAAAGAATTGTGTACCTGGTGCGTCCCCTAGGTGTTTGCCTTCCATGCATCGGCCCTTGAATGCCTGTGATGTGAGCATATCGCAAGATACTTGGCATCACGTGCTCACGCGCCACTGGTAGTCTCTCCCTCCCGTGGAAGCTGGCGACCATGCACACTCTCTCTATCCCTTGGCATCCGCTCTTCACTCGCAAGCCACCACCTGCATGTACATCATTTTCCTATTTTCTTCATTTTTTCTTCACTTGTACCCCCCCCTTCCGTTTGCAACACTTAATGGCCAAATCCATCACTCATCGAGGTCAAACGCGCGACCTCGTCAATGCAATTGAAACCTTCACCTTGAGCCAAAGAATCACGAGCAGTTTCTTGCCAACATGCCAAATGCATGCACTTAGAAAAAAGCAATCCCACTACTCCCTCCTCTCTGTTGCAGTTCTGAGCGATCTCCCCACAACTTCACTACTTAATTTTCCATCCCATGCTGCTAGCAAAAGCGGGCCCAGCCTCTGCATCGGCCCTGATGCTCGCGATGTGATCATGTCGTGCAATGCATGGAATGGCTTGCTTGCCACCTAGCACTCTCTCCCTTGGAATCTTCCCTTCACCCACGAGCTCCCCCCTGCACGTGCCAGAGCCTAGCTCCTCTGCCCATCATTTTAAAAATTCCCAGAATGCCATTTAAATTTTCCAAAATTCCCACAATACCCCTAGTTGTGAGAGCAAATTTCTAGCAAATTTTGTAGCTTTTCATTAGCGTACTATACCACTTGTAAATTCACCTACTTTTGATAAGTCAATGAAAAGCTCCGTTTCCTCATACATGATTTTTATCAAAGAGTCTCTAAATGATGCTAATGTTTTAACAAAACACGGTGTTATGAATCAAGAAGAATTAGACTTGTCTAATTTTCTAAATAGATCCCAAGATGCATTTATTGATGACATCACTATGGAATTACCTCCAAAACGAGGGGATGATGACCATATGATAGAACTTCTACTCGGGATCTCACTGCCTAATAAACCTCCTTATAGAGTTTCTCAAGCTCAACAAGAGGAGATTATGAGGCTAGTGCATGAGCTGGTAGACAAGTGGATGGTGAGGCCTAGCTCCTCTCCCTTTTGTTCTCCAATCCTTTAGTGCAAAATAAAGATGTCACATACCACATGTGTTAAGTATGGAGCTTGATTTACCCCTTGTAATTTTTTGTGTTAAAAATGCACATTTATAAAGCCCTCGTTATGAGGAGAAGCCATCGTGCATGAAGAAAATCACTCGTTGAAAACCAAAATTTTCACGGCCAGTCTCGAGCGCACTGGCAAGCTGTGAAGTGGATACATAGGTATCTAAAAGGGACAACAACAAATGCTTTGTATTTTGGAGGAAGTGATATTGGTATGTTGATGCAGATATGGCAGGTGACAAAGATACTCAAAGGAGCACTACTGGTATGTCTTCATGGTTGGAGGCACAACAGTAAGTTGGGCTTCAAAGCTGCAAAAAGTGGTCTCACTTTCTACCACAGAAGCGGAGTATGTAGCAATGACGGAGGGAAGCAAAGAAATTTTATGGCTTCATAGATTCTTAGAAGAGCTTGGATTCAAACAAGACAATTGTGTCTTGTACATTGATAGCCAAAGCACTATCCATGTTGCAAAGAACTCAACCTTTCATTCAAGGACAAAGCACATTGAGGTAAAATATCACTTCATACGCACTCTTTTGGAAGAGGGACAACTAAAGCTAGGAAAGGTGCATATAAGTGAAAATCCTATAGACAAGTTTAGAAAGGTGGTCGACAAGGAGAAGTTGAGCTTTTGCTCATCTTCAATTAGCATTCAAGGATACGAAGCCAAGATGGAAAGTAGTTACATGTTTGGTTTGGAGATCACTCTCCAAGTGGGAGATTGTTAAGTATGGAGCCTAATTTACCCCTTGTAATTTTTTTGTATTAAAAACACAGATTTGTAAGGTCCTCATTATGAGGAGAAGCCATCGTGCATGAAGAAAATCACTCGCCGGAAACCAATCTTTTGTAGCTTTGTCGGAATATTATGACTGGACAGCGGTCAGAAAGTGGTCGGAAAATGATCGATCTTTTGGCCGTTTGGTCGGTGGTCGATGGTCAAAAGTCAATGGCCAATGGTGGATGTTCACGGAATTCAAAGGCCGATGGCCGATTTCAAAGGTGGACTTGTCTTCTCAAGGGTGGCCACACATGGGCGGATTGGAGGGTCCAATTTGGACTTGTCAACACAAGGGCGCCTACACACGGCTGCCTCTCAGGAGAGAGGGAAACCCTTTTTGCCTATAAAAGAAGGCCTCTTCTACACACAAAAATGGATTGTGGTGCATTGTGAAGTTGATGTGAGGTGGTGAGAGTGAAGCAAGGTGGGAGCTCCAAAAGCGTATAATCCCTTTGTAACTTACTTCTTGTTTGAAGTACTAAAGCCATTGAGTGGCTGCTTCCCCGTGGACGTAGCCCACATTGGGTGAACCATGTATATTGTGTGATCTCTCTCTCTCTCTACTATATAATTTCTCGTGTGTGAAAATTATCTCTCTCCATTAAGTAGTCTACTCAATTATTTACTTAGCTACGTCCTATTTCCTAACAGCATGTGTGTGGACTATCGAGCACTAAATTGTATCACTATCAAAAACAGATTTCCCGTACCGCAGGTAGAATACCTGTTTGATAAACTACAAGGTTTGACCTTAAAAGTGGGTGTTAACTAAGTCAATGTCAATTAACAGAAGCTGCTAAAGGCCCGAGCCTTACGGATGCACATCGAAGATCAACATGAAGACACAGTAAAGATTGGAGTTACACATTTTCACATTTTTCCAAAATGGTCATGTATTGTAAATTCTCGATTTATTTCAAGCCATTATAATATTTTTAATGTGTTACAGACTCAATGGGAGTTCCAAGCTGTAAAGAATAGGTCAGTTAGTGTACTTAGGTTGCAGATTCAGTAAGTGGTGGAGCCCTAAAGGCCTTGGGCGCTCGGACATTGCATATTTTACCCTAGGTATATAAGGCAGTGTATAAAAGAAATTAGGGTTCTCCAGCTCATTTGTTGAGACCACTCTTTGGTGAGAGCTCGTGAGGTGTGCGGCTATGGAGTCCTTGAGCTTCTCCTTGCTCAGGTGACTTGATTAACACTAATCAATGCCTATTCTCTTTCACTATGCCTCTCTCATGCTTCTTGTGATTGCTAATGATGCTTTGATTAGGTAGATCATAACTAATTAGTGGTTAATCCCTTTCTAATCTTGTGTGATTGCCCTATTTTTCTTGTGTGTGCATGTAGGTTTGATTGGAGTGTGGTGCTCAATAGATCTATGCGTGTGTGCTTGTGATTAGTGTGTTCCATGATAGGATTAGTGTTGTGTGTGTCTTACAATAGTTAGTGTGTGTGATTGAATTGATTTGAGGTGAAGAGAAGTGGATGTGGAGATTGCCAATCATTGTGGCTTAGCTCCTCCATAGGCCGAGAAGATCACCTCATAGAGACACCATTCGTGTTGCCATGATTAGCTCACTAATCGTGTGAGTGTTTCCATGCCCAAGTCGGGTAGCTCATCTCTCTGGATTGATAATTTTGTTAGTCATTGGATCTATGCTACGATGGTACCTCCAACATTTGGCGCCGTTTCCGGGGAGATGGCCTACACTAGTGTAATTATGGCATAATCGAACGTGTTTCCTCACTAATTTCACTTGTGAGTTTATGATTTTGTGGATTTTGAATGTGTGTGCATGAAGCAATGTGTTCATTTTTCCCTAATTTGTCACCATATCTTGCCAATTGTGTGCCTACACACTCTAATTTCACACTAACCACTTGCTAATTTCATTAATTTTTGCTAACTTACACACTAATTTTCTACTAAGGATTAGAGCTTTCAACCATTCAATCGATCTTCATTGGAAAGGTAAACAAGCAGGTGGTATTCTCAACCTCCATAGAATCTAAACATGTGTAGAGATGAGTAGAGAAGCCATGATGATGCTATGTTATGCGATGCTAATTAACACCATGTCTATGCCATGATATGCTATGCTAATTAACACCATGTCAATGCTATGCTATGTTATGTTAATTACAACATGTCGATGCTATGTTATGCTTTGAATTTTTTTTGAAATATTCATTTTCATGCCGTCGTAATGTCGATTTTTTAAAGATTTAGAGGCGTATGGAATTGACAAGTTCAATTGCTAATTGGTGAATGTACATTGCTCATTGTGTGCCTAATTGATTTAATTGCATGTTTGAATGGTCAATTGCAAGTGTGTACACTATAATCAAGTGTGTGTGCATTCTAATTGAGTGTGTGTGTGTGTATGCCTAATTTTAGGTGTGTGCACTATTTTGCCCTTGTTTGTGCACCTAAAAGTCAATGTGCTTAATGATTTTTCAATTGTGATGATTGATTTGTGTTGTACTCATGACCAACTAGAGATTTGTGAATTCAAATTGCAACTTTGACAAGATTGACCCTTTTGTGTGCGCACTTAAAAATTGCTAAAAATTGTCAATTATTAGTGTGTGTGTGTGTGTGTGTGCCTAAAAAGTACTTAATGTGCATTATTAATTCAATGTTTGATTGCACATTTGATGTGTGTAATGGTTAATTGCTGCATTTTTTAGCTCAAAACAGGGATTTACACACTCCACATGCATCAATTTTTTACCTAAGTTTGTCGGTTTAATTGTCTCGTTTTGATTTTTATTGATGAGATTGTTTGGCAACTGAATTGATGTGCTAATTGTGATTTGATCAGGTTGCACTAATCCCCTATGTGTGGAGAATTTTTAAATTTTTTTGGGTATTTTTTGGATAATTTTTGCAAAATTTTGGCAACTTTTTGCTAATTTTTGCATAATTCCGTTCAAATTTGATAGTAAAAAAATCCATTCAAAAAAATAAAGAAAACGAGGTCTTAAAATCCATAAAAAATAAAACAAGTCACACAAAAATTCACAAAATAAAAAGAAGAAATGTTGATGATCACAAAAAAAGGAACTCATCAAAAATTCATAAAAATTTTAAAAATTTCACAAAACATCTATAAAAAAATCATAAATTGATCAAATAAATCCCAAAAAAAAAAATCTTTTAAAAAATCTCAAAAAACTAAAAAATTCACTAAAAAATCAAAACTTTCCCAAAACATTCTTTAAAAAATCACAAAAATACTAAAAATTTTAGAAATTTCAAATTTTCACAAAAAAGTAATAGAAATAAGGAGAGAGGAGTCGAAAAAAGGGGGGGCAAAATAGAAAAAAAGCCGCCAAAATTTCACATTGCAAGCAAGAAAGTCAAAAATCAAACGAGACGATCAGAGAAAGCCAGAAACATTACAAAAACGCAAAAAACTGAGCGAACTGAGCAGTGAGCCGACGGTCTTGAAATCCAAAAATCTATTTAAAAAAATCAAAAATAAGGAGTTTGAAACCAAGTAATCAAAAATCTGTGCAAATGGAATCGAGCACATGAAAGCGCAGTTCAAAACGGATTTTCATTAAAATCAAGCCATTAGGGTAGTTTCACGCGTGAAAATTGTGGCTCGGGGCTAAAAATAGCATATTTTGGGTGACAATTAGCAAGTGTGAGTTGCAAAACTTCTGAGAGTTTCAAATTTGGACCTAGAATTAGGGAAAATCCTTAGGAATTGAGACTGAGTTATTTTGGCCAAGAATAATGGATGAAGGCCATGACTTTGTTTGTAGTACCAAAGTTGCCATCATAGGTGAGAAAAGAGATGATCTTTCCTCCCAACTTGAACTTCTTGAGCTTGCTAGACCTTTTCCAAGCAGCATAAGATTTATGATGCCCTCTCCTTCTAGGCTCTTTAGAGGGACGTCGTACCCGTTCAAGTAGTTACAAGAGTGCAAGCTCAAAAGGAAGTTGCTGAGAACCAAGAGACAAAGAGAACAAAAACTGGTGCGAGTCCAGAGATGGGTGAACCAAAGACCAACACACCTAGTAAAAAAAACAAGAGCTGACGGAATAGCTGGAAAGCTAGAAAGGCTAGGATGAAAGCACGTTGGGAATGAGAGCAGAAATCCCAGGTTGAGAAGCTTACCCAAGCTGAAGAGAAGATAAAACAACATGAGGAAATGGTTGCACCTTCTCTTACGCAGATGTCTCAACCTCCAAAAGAACCATCCACAGATGAGAAACCAAGAAGGTTAATGATTCATTAGAGGCCCTCCTAAAAGCCTATGAAACACGACTCAATAACAACCAAACCCAAGAACAGAGGTGGATGACATATCCATATGTGGAACTAGAAAAGGACACGGTTGAAATGTTCAAGAAAATGATTCAAAGAGCCCAAGTCTTACTAGAACTCCAAGTTGGAAAACCTGAGGGTGTGATCCCTGTCCCACCTACACCAGCAATCCCACCAAACCATGAACAAAAAGAGCCAGATTCTAGTCACAAACACAGACCAAAGCTCAAGAACCCTGCATCAAAACCAAGGATAGTGTTGAATACCACGGATAACTCTTCCGAGGGATTACACATAGCTATACCTGAGAGTTGTAAAGAAATAGATGGTCTTGAAGAATTGTGGAAACAAGTCAAAGAGGCAAATGAATCAAGTGAGATAAGCAGACGAGTAAACCAAACGGGTGATGGAAGAGGAGCGTCTCTTCCACCAATAGAGGAATTTGAAGCTGGATCTCAAATGAATCTAAAAGTGGAATCATATTGGGGAGACAAAGGATCTGTACAGTCTATGGACAATCAACTCTATTCATTAAGAACACTACCATCTTATACGGGAGAGTACGGGCCCAAGTCAAAGGTTGCTGCAGTCCCATCATAAAGACTATCTCCCAACAAGGTCATTGATTCAAAAGGGCTGATAGATATTCTATCTACACCAGTCAAATGTACAATAACATTAGCCGAATTGCTCAAAATACGACCAAACATGCGGGCTACTGTGGAAAATACCTAGAGAAATTTGGTGTTAATAAATCAATGACTCAAATTGAGGAAAGGATCAAAGAGCTAGAAATGCCTCAGCTAAACACCAGTGCCGTTAAACAAGGTCGACGAGTATTGTGAGGGAGAATATGGGAACACCACTCTTCCTCTAGAATTTCAAGGTGTAAAAACCATGGCAATCCTTCACAGTGGAGCCGGTGTTTCCATCGCAACAAAAGAGGTCTAGAAAACATGGGAAAAATCAGTATTGAGGCCTACAAGGATGAAACTGTAGCTTGCAGACGGACACATGGAAAGGCCCATAGGACTGCTAGAAAAAGCAGTTGTTACTTCATATGGAATTGAATATGAGAAAACCTTTGATCTTGTTGACTTTGGCAAGAAGAACAACTATGATATCATTCTAGGAAGACCATTCATGCGACAACTGAAAATGGTCCAAGACTGGGGTTTTGACCATATCTACCTGAGACATATGGAAACCATGACAAAGATAAACTTGAAAGACTATAGTTACAGGGATGTGACAAGAATATCTATGGAGGAGTTTAATTCCGCTACTGTAGCAGGATCAGAACTTCCATCATGGTTGGGTAAGCCTAAAGAATTGTCGATGTGTGAAGCTTTGCAATGCGGAATCTTAAAGCGAGAGGAAGGCATCCTAGAAAGGGAAATTGAAGATGAGGATTATATACCAGAACCCTTTCTTGAGGAAGAACTAGAGCCACTTGAATGGGAACACATCTTGTCTACTCTCGATGTGTGTGCTATTCAAGACAATCGAGCAACAAAGTATTGTGATGAAAATGGCTATGATGTTGTTCCTTACTTTGTAGTGAGTGTAATCCGGGAAAACAAAGATGAAGAAGAAGATGAGTTCTATGAATCTGTAGAAAACTTGGAGCTTCAATAAAATACCGACAATGGAAATCCAGGCAATCTAGTAGGTGACAAAAACAAAACTTTAACAAGTCACGGTTTTATGATTGTCCAGATCAAAGACCCATGAATCAATGTCACCGCTTTCGTAGGGAGAGAGCTTCAAGCTTCACCATTCGGTGAGTACTTTGTCTTTGGCATCAATGGCCAAAAAATTCTTCATAAAGGAAGCTCTTAAAGCTTTCCATGTTCGTGGAGCTTCACCGTTGGCCCGTAGACTGGACCACCATTGTCTGGCAGACTTTTGAAAGTGCATAGCTACATGGCGTAGCTTAGAGGACTCTGTGAAGCCCTCATCTCCAAATGCCGCATCAAATTGTTGGATAAAGGCCAAGACTTTGTCCGTAGCACCAAAAGTGCCATCATAGGTAAGGAAAGAGATGCTCTTCCCTCCCTCTTTGAATTTCTTGAGCTTGGATAACCTCTTCCACGCGGCATAGGATTTCCTATGGCCTCTTCTTTTTTATGGTTCAAAGGTTGCACCATCACTTTCTTCAAAAGATGAAGAATTTGAGGAAGATGGAGAAGAGGTGACCTCTTTCTTGCCTTTTTCTTTCCTTGATCTTCTTTGTCTTCACCATCACTTTCATAAGAGGAAGAGGATGAATAAGATGGAGAAGAGGGTGTCCTCTTTCTCTTGCTTTTTGTCATCCCTCTTTGAAGTATGGTGTGGAGAATTTTGCGATGGTCTTCTCCGTTTTGGAGGTGATGGAGAGCCTTTAGCCCGTCGTCTTCATGGAGCCATCTCCGCCGAGGTGGCGGGAGACTCACTTCTTTATCGTTCCTTCGGTGGAGGCTCTTGAATTCTCCTATGAGAAGGAGATGCGTCATCAAGGAGCAAATTTCTAAGCCCTTCATATGGATCCTCTTCTTCTTACCAAATCGGAAAGAGGCCTCTTTTGGAAGTCTCGCAAGGAGGCTTTGTAGGTGCTCTCTCGTCATGGTAGGGAGCTTGGAGAATCCCATGAGCACGAAGCTGCCGTTGCACTTCACTTTGGAGGGATGGATTGTTGTTGAATCCTAGAAACAAGATAGTTAACAAGCATTGGGGCATCATTAGTAGCTTGCTCATTAGCAAAATCAAAGTTATCAACATTAATTTCACTCTCTTTACTATTATCAGCCATTCTAACAACTTTTAGGTGTAAACTTTTTAGGTGTACTTTGGCACTTCAAGCCCTAGTTGCTACTCCTCTTTACCCCTTTAGAAAAAGCATCAAGCTATTGTACCCGTGGCTCGAATACCATTAATTACAAGGAATAGAAGAGAGGATCGTTCAACACCAAAACAGCACCGGCTCTTGTCAAGATTCTAATAGCTCAATAGTGGTTAAGCCGTAGACAAGCCCCGTAGGACTCCACTATTAAGACCATAGCACTCGACGGTGATGCCCCGTTAACTGCACAAAGGCAGGCGCACTGCAAGGCTGAAAAATCCCTATTCTACTTACTCACATGCAATTAATAGTACCACCGTTTATAGCTAGCTTGAGGACCTCCCTTCTTGAGCAAGAAAAGAGAAACCTTGTGCTCTAATACCAATGTAGCATTTAATGGTCTAGTCACTTGTGTGTAGTGGAAAAGAGCATGAACATAGTGAGCATTTCATTAGAATAGATTCCTAATGAGAATAACAAGAGTGCTTGGATGGAGAGAACAACAAAAAGTATAACACCTAGTTAGATAGCATGAACAATACTTCAAAAGAGAGAGAAATTAAGCAATTGACAACAGTTGAGGACCGGATTTGCATGGAGCTGGTCCCCCTCTAAAAGGCTTTGTATTATGGTTTCTCCCATCAAGAGAGACATTTTACAATACAATTCTTTGTGTTCCTCCAATACTAGCTAGTGCAATGGAAATGGAAATTTCATGCACTAAGCAAAACACTTATCAAACACAACATCAATTCCCTCACGGTCTCAGACCCGAGACCTCATACACCTTTGAAGATGGTGAGAGCTAGCGGGGTATGATAGTAGATTGAGAGGAAGAAGGAGTATTCTTACGAGAAAGATGTACATCTCCTCACATAATCACTCATATTAGCATAGCTTAGCTTAGTAATTAGCATGGTAGAGGAGGTGAGCATGCATCGAAGCTTGGCTCTTGGTTGGATTTGCATCACAAATCCAAGAGTTGGTAGTGTAGGCCTCCCTTCTCACAAGCTTGGAGTAGGTGGTAAGCTTTCCATTAAAGCTTGAGAAGGAGAGAGAGCCTTCTTTGCTTCACACATGAGATTGTGTGAGTGTGTGTGTGTGTGGGATAATGCCTTGCAAAAATCAGCCGCCGCTCTCTCTTGGTCAACCCCTCTTGCTATTTGCTCATCCTCACACCTCATTGGACCTCCCTAGGCCTAGCCAATGGAAATTAAGCAGCATAAGTGATAGTCTTCTGACATGTGTCCCCCTTTCCCCTTTTGTGAGAGCTTTAGGTAATTACTTAATTCAACTAAGCTCTCATTGGACCCCTTTGCCTCCTGGCCAATAGGAATCAGGCAAGCCATTGGGCTGTTGAATGCTCATTGGACCCCTTGGGAGACTGTCCAATAGTCTTCTAGAGAGCTTAATTCTTATTGTTTCTTTTATTAAGTGTTTTTAAATTAATTAAACTAGATTTACTCTAGCTTAATTCTCATTGGTCCACCTCCAAGGCCATCCAATAGGAATTGAGTACACCTTGTGGGCATCTGGTCTAGGGAGCTTACATGTGTCCCTCAGTCACTTTGTGTAAAGGGAGCTTGTGTGTGTGTGTGTGAGAGTTTCTCTCTCATCTCCTACTTCTAGGGCTCGCCCCCTCCTATGTAGGAATGGTTGAAGACTTTTGGGACACACACAAAGCATCCAATTTCCCTAGGCTTTTGACCTTTGGACACAACCTTTGAATTTTGGAACCTTAGCATTTTGGAAGTCTTAATGGGCTGAACCCTAGGGTCTTTTAAGCCCATTGGTGCACATTGCTCTTTTGCAGATGGCCCCCCTTTTGGATCCCTATTTCCCCTCCTTTGTATCCCTACTGTGGCCGGCGGTTTGCTAGCTTAACCAATATTCTAGCTTTTTCTCCCATGGCACTTCCCTATATTAAATGATCAGTTTAACATGAGAACATCATTTAGGAGAATTAGATAATGATTATTATGACAGCTAGTATTGGTCTCTATGTCCTCAATTATCTCACTGTATGTTTTGCAATTTTCAACCAAGTACAATGCTTCCCTAGTGACCTGTTTGAATGTTGTGCATGTTTCTAAGTGTAAGTCCTTTTTGAGAGTTTTGTTTCTCAACCCTTGATAAAAAGAACCGATAGGAAATCATCTTGTGGTAACTCTTGCACTGGACATCTTTTGATGTATTGGTTGAAATAAAGTGAAGCTTCCTTCACCTTTTCATTTTTCTTTTGTCTAAAAGCATAGATTTGAGAGACCGTGTTGTTCTTGATTCCCCTCTTAGAGAATTCCTCGGAAAACTCTTGTAAGAGTTGATCAATGTTTAAAAAATCTCTACTAATTAGTGGCTGGAACCAAGTCAATGTCGTTCGCCTCACTGTCAAACCAAATCCATTTTATTGTGTGTGAAATCAGCTACTTGTTTTGCTCTTAAGGCTTGCTTAACAATGGAAACATGAGCATATGGATCTCTCGATCCACTGTACTTCTTTGGAACACACTTAGCCACTTGAGAAGGTTGCATTCTTTGAGTTTCTGCTACCATTCTCATCATTCTAGGTTTCCCTACCATTATATCTCTCGTCTGGTATCCACTGGCATCCCTAGAGCTCATTACGGCTCACTGCCAAATACTTTTGACCATACTTGTCTAACATGATTATTTGTGTCTCTCTCTCAACCTCAGATGTAAATACATACGAGTATTTTTTTTCCGTTAATTCTCTCACATTGGGCTCCTTGCACATATAGCAGAGCATTTTCTCTTCGTTATCGTACTTATATAAGCCCACATGCATGTTGTGGGTGTTGACGTGTGTAGCCATGTTTACTCCTCAAGGGGGTTACTTAATAATTATGTGACTATCACATGAGTGCAGTAGAAGGGGTTATTTATTTTCATTTTTTCTCACATTTTCACATACAGAAGGGTACCACAAAATGCATTTGGGAAAAAAATTTATAGATTGAATATAAAAAGGGTGTCTTTTATTTGTCAAAAATTCATAGATAAGGAGTTTTAAAAAATAGTCCTTGAGCGCATGCAATATACACAATTTATACATAGTAATCCCCTCAAGGTTTACTCATCTAAACTTGGCATTTGGATTGTTCAGCTTTGGCGGCTTCTCCTCACGCTCTACGTCAACTTTTTCTTTTGTGCCTGCTAATCCCCACTAAGGATTAAGCAAAACTATATACATATTTCCCTCTTCATCAAAATACTGATTGCCACTATAATCTACGGGCACTAGGAGCTTAAGCTCACTAGGCCTCTCTTCAATTGGAACATAGTAACGATCCACACCGTCTTTATAGATTTGAGCACCCTGCTCATTCTCAAACTAATATTACAAGTGCAAAAGTTTTAGGTTTGGTGCAAGTTGTGATGGTCCCGCTCCCATTTTAGTTTCTTCTTTGAAACTCACACTTTTGGATCCCTCAACCATATAGGTGTATGATCTCTTTAAAGAAGCATCAGAAAAACTCTCCTCCAAGGTTTTCTCTGAGGTCGGTATGGTCCCTTGATTAACACTACCCTCGGTTGAAATATAGCTTGATTGGTGACTAATACTAGGGTTTCTACTTTGATAAAATTTGTCTGACCGCAAATACAGCAAGAAAACGAAGCTTACAAAACCGTGACCTGCTACCTTTTATGGTGCATTCAGTCCTCCAGCCAAAGGCAACTCACTGCAACTCTGGTCCACAAAACCTATATAATATTCACTTGGTTTCTATAGCTTTACAACCGTTGGGTTGGTCAAAATCGATTGGAATAAAAAATTTATCGAACTTTTTACACAACTCTTATTTTTTCTTGCAATTTGCACAATCTAACTCCAAATTGAAGTTTGAAAACACCACTATGCTCTCAAGGACCAATGCTAAGGTCATGGATCGGGATCCTTGTACCCCAGTGTCAGAATCACTTAAAACTTGGTACACAGGTCTCTCATAGATTCTTAATAGTTGCTACGTGAATTTAGATGGTTTGACTCCCTTCAGGTCTCCCAAAAGTCACTTAGTTAGTCTGTTTTGTGGTTTTTGGTCTTGATTGTCTTTGGTCTTGTTTCAACCTCTTTTTAATGGTTTTTGGGTCAGGGTCCATGTTCTACCATGTCTGAACCCCAAACATTGCCAGATTGTTGTTTAAAGTTTATGGAGTCTACCTATCCATTTATTTTTGGATTTGAAACCCTTTCACCTTGTCAAACGCAAAATTTTGAGGCTGCTGCGGTTTTTGAGTTACAGCTTGTATTTTGGTGTTTTGGTCAACTTTTTATTGTTTTTTGCTATGATGATCTTCACAAAATTTGTTCCAAATGGTATTAGCTTTTGCTTTTCAAATCTCAATCTAAGATGCTTCAGGGAGTCATGGATTGTGATCCATGTTCCACCTCATATGTTCATTGAATTTGGTCAGTTGTATGTCCAGACCCTGTAGAGTCATATTCTCACTTATTTTTGAGTTTGGAAATCAAAAAGTCAAAAATTTCCAATTTTTGTCTATTTCCAAGATTTTTTGTGTTTTTGCCCAATTTTCGTGATTTGGATGAGTATTTGTGTCAAATTTTTCACCAAAAGTGTGTATCTGAAGATTTAGAACCCAACTAAATTATTTGGTATTAGTTTTTGCCCAGTTTGTCTCAAGGAATCATGGATCGCGATCCATGTTCCTGCACTAAACTACATGAAAATTTCCAAATCCATTCTCTGTGGTCTGGTTATGCCCTTTTTGCACTTATTTTTGAATTTAGATTAGCTTTAGAGTTCTGACCATCAAATCTTCGAGTTTTTAGAGTTTATGGTCGTTTTGTCCAGGAATGTGGTTTTCACCCTTTTTTTCTTTGATCTTTCAGCCCAAATTAATACTGGTAGTTTCTAATTACCCTACTCGTAAGTACTGAAATGAAACATGAAACAAAAAAAAACAAAACGATACAAAATAAAGTCGAAACAAAAAACTATACAGCACTCTGACAAGACTATTGAAGAATGAAATACTTTTGGCTATCTCACTCACAACCCTCTTTATCTCTCAAGAATAGATCTAGCAAGTCCTCGACTTCTAGACTCTATCAAGTACTAAAGCCCGTGTCTAGCTGCATGTCTTATAAAGTGTAAATGAAGTAGAAATAAAAATCAAAGCCTCTAAGTAAAAATCTACGACTAGGTCACTCACCACCTAAGGATCGTTGTCCCGGGCAACGATGTCAATGTTAGCAAGTCGCCCTGACGGACGTCTATAGCATAGTTTTCTAGCACTACCATAATGTCAATACTCAGGGAGATGACTCGGATGAGATACGGAGACTCTTTGAGGGTGTCAACCTCAAGAAGTGAACCTACGGAATATCTCTAGCATGTACAAATCGATCACTCTTGGATTAGGAAACATGTCTATGTTCTATGTCACCGCACTCAGTCATCAACCTATTTTGGCACTCGAACAAAGTTAAAATGCTACAAAACTTTAGGAGGAGGTCTAAGACACTTAGGGGCACTAATCTACCAAGTTTGGTCGCAATCCGAGGAGGTACCAAAATCACAATCCATCATGATCAAGGTCCTAGAAATTGCAACAGAACATACCAAAAAGGTTGCCCTAGGGTTTAGGAACACTCTCCTATGGTCAAAATGTCAAAAAAAAAAGTCATAAACGCGCTCAAAATAAAAAATTTAGCCTATTAACCCATAGTCACAAATCACTACAGAATCAACAATGAATATACTTGAATGAAAGAGTAAAGGACAAGGAACTCGACGCAAGTATTGTAATCAAAATGTGATTGCCAGAGCTCAAGATATGAGGATTACAAGTTGCAAGAGAGTAGCCACTCTCAGTCGTAGGCTTCAAAACTCAAACTTGATAATGATAATCCTTAGGGGTCCTTTTCCCACTTTACAAAATAGACTTTATACCTAGGTCTCTCTTGGCCACTGGCCAACTTTACAAGGCTCAAACTCCAGTACAGACTTTACGACTCAACTTTTCAAAAATTGCCCATCTATAATCAGAGATTATCAAATAATTACAAGGATTCTGGAAAAATAATGAAGATACATCAAATTTTTGGGGCTCATGGAAGAAGGGGTCAACTTGAAGGGCGCCCGTTTGGCTTGACTGCCAACAAAGCTTGTCAAGGAGAAACTACAGATACTCTACCAAATCCATGAATGCCATATGGTTTTGGGTTCTTTATGGCTTATGCCCTATAAGGCAGAGCAATGAAGACACGAGCACGATGGACTAAGGGTGGGAATGGCTACTAAGTCTGAATCCCTTGCACACTTATGAAGGCCTTTGGTCAAAAGCGATATATGAAAATCATCAAGTCTAAATGCATGTCATAGAAACAAAAGCGTGCACTTAATACTTTAAAGCTTTAAAGATAATTTACTATTTCACGTGGAAATTTGCATGACATAAACTTGAGAAAAAAACCAATGCAAAAAATTGACACTAGGGATCAAAAGATGGGTTGGTCCTTCCTTGAAGGAGATTTGTATAACTTTTTTTGAACTATTAGAAGCACAAGCACCGAATACATGTCCCTTACACTTTTTTGATAAGCCTATTCGTTGAAATCCATTGTATGTGTAGCCGAGAATGGCTATGTCTACTTTGTACTGGATTTTCTTGCATAGGAGAAGCCTCAACTGATATTTGCTTGCATACGGGATACCCACATGCACACGGGATACCCACATGCACACAAGTTCTCCTTGGCTGAAATCTCCTTCTGGAATGCGTCAGAGTGCTAAAATGCTTTTGGGCAACCCATATTGCGCTTGTCTAAGTGCAGCTATTCCCCGCAAGGAAATAGAGAATCTCCCAATGGCTACACTCTACCTCCACCACACGCTTCCTAGCCTATTCACGGACTTGACGGACAATAGAGTAAGAAAATCGTAAAGAAAGACAAAATGGGCTGAACTAAGGGCTGAGAGAGAGGACCCTATGCGTGGGTGGAAACTGTTGTGCAGAGTTGTCACTAGTAGGTAGTGCTAGCCCTTCCTTATGACCTTGCGAAAAAATTAGCCATTTGGCATTGCATAAGGGGGAAGAGAGAGAGAGAGATCATAAAAATTCCCATGTTGGTCTGCAATTTTTCTCGCGCTATGGCTGAGTTTTTTAGTTCATTAAATCTAGCCCCTTTCAAATTGGTCGGGCATTGAGTTTAAAAGGTTTAAAACTTTACACTTAAAAATGGGCGTTAAAACCTGATTTTTTGGCCAATGTGGAGCATTAATACATCACCGGCTTACATGTCTCTCCCGCCGGATCGTAATTCTAGTGTTTCCGATCGGCCACTTTCTTGTACGACCACCACAAAACTTTTATATTAAATTTTTTGAGGAACTAGGGACACCATCTTATTCATGCACTAGTTTTGAACTATTCACCAATGCGTCCTGTTATTGTTCTACTTATCATACTTCCAGATGGAACATTGCATCAAAAAACCCGTTCATAATTTGTACCAATATATTTATAAATTCATAAATTCATTTTGTATACACAAAAATCTTTTTCATTTATATGTAGTCGTAACTTAGAATATTACAAAGTATCTTGCCCCAAAAACTAGCGCCGTGTGGGGACTATTCGTACATGATGCCACATTAACATGTTATTGTGATTTACGATGCAAATCTCAAAAGTCCGTACACCATGCCACATCATCAATCGTTGGCAATTCTGGGCATCACACTTTATTTTTATAAGTTTTAGGCCCTTCACCGGGGTACCATAAGTTGGAAACAACTTTATTGACAGGTTCCATAAGTTAGTGGCCCTTCTATCCTTTAGGCCATGCCACATCATCACTTTGTGATTGTGTGTGTGTGTGTGTGTGTGTGTGTGTGTGTGTGTGTGTGTGTGTGTGTGTGTGTGTGAGAGAGAGAGAGAGAGAGAGAGAGAGAGAGAGAGAGAGAGAGAGAAAGCGCAGTAAGTGAGAGAGTCTTGTATAGAGGTTTCTAGATCTGAGAGAGAGAGAGAGAGAGAGAGAGAGAGAGAGAGGGGGGGGGGGGGGGGGGGGGGGGGGGGGGGCAAGCCTAAATGGGCAGCTTGAATGAGCATGTGCACCCTTGTGGGCCTTGATATTTGAGCTTGCGCACCCTTTTGTTGGGTCTCTCAAAATGGAGAGAGAGAGAGAGAGAGAGAGAGAGAGAGAGAGAGAGAGAGAGAGAGAGAGAGAGAGAGAGAGAGAGAGAGAGAGAGAGCACAACATATTGTTTCCCATGCATTTCTGTGTATGCATAAATAGGATGTCCCATCATTGGAATATGCATTACAGAGCAAAGGATGCCTACATGCGATCTCAACACCTACATAGTGGAGAATCTAGTGGAACCAAATGTCAAGAATAGTGATAGAACAAGACGTACATGAATGGTGGACTAGTGTTAACGAGAATCATATGCCAGGCATTGGGAATGTTTGATGAGCTACCCTTGGCCGAAACACAGTTGGAATTATTACATAGGTCCAAGCATGTTGTTAGACCAATGCAAGGCCCTCAACAATGCATCCCCCAAGAAAGCAATTGGACAGAGCTCTAGAAGGGTAAAATCCAATAGTGAGGACGCTGAAGCAAACATAAAGCTCAGCAGGGAAATTAACCCAAAGAACATGGACACTCCTTCTGAATACCAAACCTCTGAAGAGGAAGGGGATGATGAAGAAAAGGAGGAATACACATTCCACCGGGTACGCCTAAAACAAAGCTCTGTTGAGCATAGAGATCATATACCGATCTATCAAACACAAAGGTCTATGGAAGATGCACAAGCACAAAGAGAGGAACTCCACAGAAAAATAGCTGAAGAAAAGAGAAATCTAGGAGCTGAGGGGGATGATAAAGGAGAAGATGACAAAGATAAAATGTTGGAACAGAGAAAGGCCGAAAGGTTAACACAAATCAAGCAATACAAAAGAAGAGATGCCAAAGAGAACTTGGAAATTACCGACAAAAAGCGACAGCAAATTCAAAGGGAACTCAAGTGGAAAGCCAATCAAAGGGAATAGCAAGAGTCTAAAAAGTAAAGGGTCAATGATCTCGAGTCATTTGATGCATCTTCAAAACCTCAGAAAGAAGAAAAGAACCAAAGAGAAGAGGAAAAGATAGGAGACAAGGGTGGTGTGGAACGCTTGGAAGTACATGAAGATGTTACTCCACCCATCTCAAACCAACCAACCACCCTTCATTAGACTCAAGAATCCACTAAACAACCTGCAAACACAGACACTGACAAGCAAAAGGAACAAGTGCCAAAGGAAACATCGAAGTAAGTTTTACAGACTCCCACCAACAATAGAAGACACAGCAAGAATGAAAGACCAAGAAGAGAAGAATCTAGCCCCACCAGAGAAAATTGAGAAAGAACATAAAAAGATCAAGGATGAGACACAAATCATAAAGGAAGAAGCGGGGACCTCCAGCAAATTGCACACATCACATAAGGAGCCATTGTCCCCCTGCTTTCAAGAATTAGTAGAAGATGGAAAAAAATGATGCATTCATTTGATATTGATGAGCATCTTGAGCATATCAAGTTACAATTCTAGTGTCAAAGGGCTCTCAACAACCTCAGAGAGTTGGATTTAGGGAGTCGTGTAATAGCTCATGGCCCGAATTGGGATGGTTATTTGCAAGGGGAGTGTTCATCAATGAATGTATGTTTTTATGTGTTGTAACATGCATATGTGAGAATTTGTGTTGTATTATGATGTGTCAACCATTGAATATTCCTAATTGGGTGAGATTGCTTGGGTATGCAATTTTGGTGCATCAAGACACACGTTACATATCAACACAATCTGGGTGTGATGGCTAATTTTTGTGCACCAGAATACCAAGAGCTCCGATCTGGAATGAGAATATATTTCTTATTACATGAGATTTTTTTGGGTCTCCGACGACCCAAAATATCAAGAGGTCAGACCTAGAATGAGAAAGTTGATTGTCCCTTGAAACGACCCTTGAAATTTTTGAGCTAACTTTAGGTGTTTTGTAGATATGCAGTAATCGCAAACGATTACTTTTCTTTCAAGAAGGGGGGATGTCAAAAACTACTAATGTGTCAAGCCATTGAAGACCTGGCAAGTTGGGGGTTCCCAGACCCAACCCTAGCTGACCTATAGATCCCAGTTGAGGGGCCTAAATTCTAAAAAGAACAAATTTTACCAACTTACAAAACTTTGTCGAGTAGGAATTTTCTTATAGAAGTTACCCACCAAATTGTGGAACCCCATCCGATGGGGCCAAGGGGACCTAAAAACATAAATAAAGCAGGACCAATTCTCACATACACAAAAGCCTTGCGCAAAAATGTGTTGATGTGGTAGTTGTACAGACGCCTGTAATTTGTGCTAATGATGTGGTAGTCTATACGGACTTCTGCCAATTGCACATGCTGATGTAGTAGTTTTACGGATTTTTGAATTTGGCACTAGTTGCTTTTAGAAGGCTAGATGCTTTTAGAATTGGGTGATTTTCATGTATTTCTTTTAAATAGACCCACAACCTTTAAATATGTGCCATGGGCTTAGTCTTTGGCACGTCCACTCATGGGAGTGCATAGGACACAATATCGGCTTAATTGAGTTGATGCAATATAACGAAATATCGAAAGGGGAACTAGGGTTGGGACCAATGCTTGCTTGGGATGGAGCTGCTCCACTCCTTGTCTCATTCGTCGGGCATATCTTTCACTTCGGTTGTAATTTGAAGTTATAAAATTTCTTTTTCGTTGGGACGTGGTGTCATCCCATTACCCGACAAGTCATCAGACTCATGAAGACGAAGAGGCTATCCCAATTGCTTGGGCCAAAAAGCTACCTTTGAGGCTGCCACTATGCCAAATAACTGTGTGCAATTTGAGGATGATTCCAGTTCATCCTTGTCCTCTTTTGACAGTTCAAAGAGTTCTTCTTCCTCTAACTCCAACAATGAGGATAGAAAGAACAAGAAAAAGAGGAAGACTCTGAGACATATCAAAGGCAAGAAGAAGGAAAAGAAGAGTAGATCTCGTCAAATATCTCGGAAGCACTTTGTTAGTTTGGATGAGGACTCCTCGTCCTCTAAGAGCTTGATTCCAATAAGCCAATATATGCAACAAAGAAGAAGAACCTATATCAAGCTAACTAGAATGACTACCTCGAGGACAAGGGCAAGGAGCCCAAGGGCTTTAAGGAGGATGTGAAGGCTCTAAAATTTGATACATTTTGTGGATTTAAGGATATCTACAAAGCCCTTGCTTTCATCCACCAGTTTGGCATTGCCTACTCAGGAGGGCAGTACTCAAACCACTCCAAGGTACGAAGAGTGGCATCTTAATTCAAAGAAAATGCCCAAACATGGTGGTCTACCATATTTCTACGCATGGAGGCACCAACAAAGTGGATATAATTCAAGAAAGTTTACACTTCTTCATGGCTTACTCAAGAATACAAGCAAGATGTAGTCACAACTTGAAATCATCTAAGGATGACCAAGGAAGACACACTAGATGTCTATTGCCAAAGATTTTGGTGTAATCACATCTTGGAATCATCTGAGGATGACCAAGGAAGACAGACTAGACGTCTATTGTCACAACGATTCTGTTGTGGACTACCCAAAGAGATGCAAAGTTATTGTCTGTTGAAGAAGTCTGAGTCCATGCAGTGGCTAATGGGACATGTTGAGCAAGGATTTGTAATGAACTTTGACTTATACTATAGATAGTCTTGTGGCAGTCCGGACAGGGCAAGAGTCAAACAAGGGTAACAAGCAAAAGAGAAATCAACAAAATAAGAAACCTTTAGGCCCTTGATTGTCACCAAAGTAGTGATCCGAGTATTATAAAGAGGGTAAATGTTATGGATGCGAGGAACAAGGGCATGTGCTTGCCAGGTGCCCCAACAAAGTGTCTAATGGTCAGGAAGAGGATAAGTTAGAGAGTACCAGAGCAATAGAGGAGTGAGCAAAGAAAGAAATGACAAAAGCAAGGCTGGTAGTTGATTTTCTAGGGATTGACCCTGAATAAATGAATGAATTTATGGAGCTCTGTTGAGTGTGAGCAAAGTATAAGATCAAGAAGTCCTCATCTTCTTTGATGGAGGAGTCAAAGACAACTTCATCTTGATTGAATCGACGGCTTGACTTGAAATTGTACCAGAGGAAATGGGACCTCCGATCGAGACAAATCTAGCAACACCAAGACGTGATGTTGCTATTACACCTATCATAGGCAAAGTTTGTTGCACTATCAGGGGTATCTAGGGCACAAGGACTTTTACATCATGCCTTTGGAAGGTGTGACATCCTCTTGGGAATTCCTTGGTTCCACAAGAATGACAGTGTGGTCGACTACAGGGCGATAAAGACAACATTGAAGAATGAGAAGGATAAAGATATAGTATTTGATGTAAAATTAAAGGAAGAGTCCGTCCCAATTGCATCAGCTTTGACCATTTTCAAGTTAATAAAATCTAGTCTGTTTGTTTAGTTGATCTACTTAAATGAGTTAGATAACAATAGTACGTCAAATTTGTCTGACCTTGAAAAGGAACGACAAGACATTCTGCAAGCTCAAGTTGATTGTTTCTTTGAAGGCTTACTAGGAGAGTTTCAATTCCCTAGTATCCTAAAGATCACACCATTGATTTGATTCTTGATAGCATTGTCATGGCATGGCACAAGCATCATGGTAACGAATGCTATGATTCTATTTTTGAATGCATTATAGCATTTCCATTAATATACATAAGTGTGTGTGTATTATAAGGCTAAGTTATCTATCTCATTTACATAATAACCTTCAAAGTAACTTTCTAAAATTTACTACTGAAATTTACAAGAATAAAAAGCCTTAACGGGGTGTGAGTTTTATTTATCTACTTTTGTCTCATATCTAGATCCTACAACTATCATGATTATCTAGATCTTATAGCTATCATGATTATACTTATCCTATTTTTTATCATATTTTATTTTCTATTTTACATTAATATTGATTTTCTATTGAGATGCATACAAACTCTTGGACACTCTTTTCAAATATCATAATCATGCTTACATGCACCATGATGTATGTATTCTTGGAGCCATAAGGAAATTCAAGGTTCAATATCATGCCTACATACAACATGATGTGTATATTCTTGTGATATTCTTGGAGCCATAAGGAAGCTCATTAAAAAGGGACCCACCTAAAGACTTTTGCAAAGAGAAAAAAGACATGTTTTTGTGAATTTTTTGGTGTCCACTTTTGATCTGAATTTTAAAAAGTGTTGTTCATACACGCACACACACACACACACACATTTTGTTGTAAAAAGGAAGAAAAAAACAGAATAAATAAGAGGTACAAAAGATGAAGCATTATGAGGCTCTGAAAACTAGAAAGAATCAAACTAAATCCTATAAGATTTAAGAGAGATCACATCTTGAGAAAAATGTAGTGCTTGTCCAAGAGAAAGTTTTCCATGGCATGAAACATTTGGGAGTTATGTTAGTGCCATATGGTCCACATAACCCAAAATCTAACCCAACTGAAGAAGACCTCAAATGGAGACTCTAGCGACTAGAGGACTCCAAAAGTCTAGAACCTTCTATGAAACATTTTGGAGGAGAAACAAAGGAGCAGAGCATAGGGAACTTGCTTGCTAAAAAACTAGGAGCAGTGGAAATCCCAAAATTGATTGTGTCAAGTCTTGTTAGTCCCATAACATTGGATACAACAAGAGAGGTGGGGGGTCACTATATAGAGATCATGTATAGCACGTGCATTCAAACAATATTTATAAAATACCATATTCTACATTTTTTGAGATATATAAATACCCCTTAGGTATCACTTCTCTCAATAAAAAGACCCTTTATGCACCAAAATTTTCACTTTTTTAATTTAAAACACCCATCTATATATATATTTTTTGTAAGTACATAAGAGGAATTAACCCCTTCTGTTGAACTCGCATGCTATTCTACATCTTTTTGAATGGATCCCCCGAGTGCCCCACATGCAACAAAGTATCAACCGGTAGAGCACCCACCATGCATCGCTATTAAAAAATGTGCTCTTTGAGAGGTAGATGATTCTTCCAAATGAGAGACGACGTCTTTGCCACCACAATTAAGACTTGGACACAGTAACCACATTCGATTTTTGTGAGACACAATCTATTCATCAAATTGTAGCAAAGCATAAGCTCACCAATGGATATGCAGTTCAACCTAGTATGGGTGAGATTCCAATTCAAAAGATGGGAATCCGCAAGTAATGGAGGCATTCAAGAAATACCAGCAAGTAACTGTTGCATTTGCTACTACAAATCTTGATAATGAGGTCCCAACTCATAGCGAAGAGAGAACTTGCCTTGAGTCATCCACCATTGGATCAACCTAGCATACCCCAGGTGAGTGTTGAACCAAAGTGAGAGATAACACTTTACACTAGTGAATGCTCTCCAACAATTGGAGGGAGTTACCTTGAGGGGACTGATGACCATACTAGGAGAAACATGAGGTAGCAACATTCCAATCAACAACAAGGGATGAAGCGAAGCCCAAAATCCAGTGGAATATGGCGATCAAGCTACCCAAATATGACATCCCAATAGAAGGGGTGCCAGTGAGCCAAAAGAAGGCTTGACAATACCATCGCATAAATGTGAAGCCATGATTGTCGAGGGCTTTTGTTGTTCCACCAAAACAGGCAGGAGCATGGCTTTCGTGGCCAGAACATGTCCACATAGATCCAAAATATTAATCACTTCCAATTGCTTAGGTGTGCATAACTTATCCATGTATAACAACTGCAACCCCTTCTTGTGGGAGGATGTGCGCCATAAATTCTCTAATATGCAAGACATAAAAGGCCCGAGGTATCGTTGAGGCCATGATAAAGGTAGTAAATAGAATTGTACATAATCCATCATAATGCATTGGAAAATTTTGAGACACACATGGAATGGCCATGTTGATGATTTCCAATAGCTTAGCTTTAATTATAATTTTTGGAGTACACAATCTGGTTTTTATGCCGTGGGGCCCAATCAGATATTCTAGATGACGTACTATGACTTGAGAAGGAACAATCTTTCTTGGCCAGAGAAGCTTGTGCACATTCAGAGCTAATAACTTGGATCTACAAAAGTTGACATGTAGTCCAGCTGCCAAATCAAATAAATATAGAGCATGCATAATCTATTGTACACCCTCCTTATGGTTCACGGGCATGAATAAAGAGTCATGATCATATGTATGTCCTATTAAATTATTTCCCAGAAGGTAGATCCAGACCATGGAAACGACCCAAGGAAGTGAGGGCCTCAAGATGCAACAACAAGGGGTGAGAAGAAATTGCATAAAGTTAATCACTAAGGGGACACCCTTATCTGACATGGCTAGTAAATTTGGATGAGTTTTCCATGTGGTGCATTGCGCCATGTAGATCCTACAAGCTGGTGTCGCTCCATGTGAATTCGCAAATGGTGCTAACAAATTTGATGGAGTGTGATGAATCCCATGCTCCCATCAAATATGATTGTGATGAATGGCACTAGATCAAAATCATATTAGTTGCCTATTATCTACTCCTAATGTGCATAAAGAAAAATCCATAAGAAGGAGACAAAAATGTATCAAAGCCTCACATGAACTATCTTACGCTTTTCTCCCCTGTCGTACTTCGGGTCGGACTCTATGTCGTATCTACCTTTCAAAATCACACAAAACTAATCGACCACTCTCTCACAACCACAATCTACCTAATCCTAACTAGATCAAGGAATCAAGGGACATCTAAGATTTTGAGACAACCATTCTCCAATCATGCATGAAAATGAAATATTCTGGCGAATCAAAGGAAGTCTCTACTCATAGATCTAGACGGTCAACTACCTAAGGCCCTCGTCCCTGGCAATGTCATGAATGTTGACAAATACGTTGTGACGGGATGCTAGGATAGAAAGAGCTTAGCCAAAAAAATGTCAGCAAAGGAAAAATCTTGACCCACAGGTGCGTGGAAGCACGTCATAGTGTGTGTCACTCATTGCTCTTCCATATAAATCCAAGATCTACATCCAAAATATCAAATCAAGCGCTCATAAAGTCACTGAGAAGATGTACAACCTATGCCATAAATCCTATCTAGTATGCGGTCATATGGGATCAATATTGAATGAGACCTACAATAGGATGTAACTTCCCTAAGACTCATGACTCTAAATCACCTCCCAAACACCCCAAATTGCCAGAGCAATTGATGTCTAATAGTAAATCAAACGATCGCCGTCAGGTAACTCCTATGACCTAGATGCATAGTTCTCCTCGAGACGATTCTACCAATATATAGAATACACAAAATGGATAAGCGTAGAGCAAGTGACCTCACTCGGAATCTCGGAAAAGTTGTCACGTGCGTCATACATAGTGTATTAGACGAATCTTTTGAAGATTCCACAAATTAAAACACTCGTGCTCTTTGCCCATCTGGTTTCGAGAGCAATTGAGCTGACTCCCCCTCCCACGGTTGTCCTGCATTGACATGCATCATCGCCCCCCCTCGTCACTATATGGAACGGCCATATGGCTCAAAGGGGATCTAGGGCCCAAATTTGGGGGGGTGAGGCAGCTTTAATCTCAACCATCGGATTGTAGTGAACTAGGGGTGAACTGGGGGTGAACTAGGGATGGGTGAACTAGGGGTGAACTAAGGGTGAACTAGGGGCGGGTAAACTAAGGTGTGATCATGTGCCATGCTGGGCAACGACACGCGTTAGCGTGGTGGTAGGGCATCTGTGTGGCAACTGAGAGGTCTCAAGTTCGACCACACCCGCGAGGCGAGTGAACTCAGGGTGCCATTTTGGCCCCGAGTTCACCCTTAGTTTACCCCGAGTTCACACCCTTAGTTCACCCCCGAGTTCACCCCTAGTTCACCAAACATCAGATGGCCGAGATCAAAGCCGCTTCGCACCCCCAAAGTTGGGCCTTAGATCCCCCCTCATTGACCCCGTGTAAGATAGTGACGAGGGGGGTGTCCCCCCTCGTCACTATCTTACACGGGGTCAATGAGGGGGGATCTAAGGCCCAAATTTGGGGGTGCGAAGTGGCTTTGACCTCGTGTAAGATAGTGATGAGGGGGGCCGCCCCCTCATCACTATGTTACACGGGGTCAATGAGGGGGGATCTAAGGCCCAACTTTGGGGGTGCGAAGCGGCTTTGATCTCGGTTGTCCGATCTTTGGTGAACTAGGGGTGAACTCGGGGATGAACTAAGGGTGAACTCGGGGCAAAAATGGCACCCCGAGTTCACTTGACTCGCGGGCTGTGGATCGAACTCGAGACCTCTCAGTTGCCACACGAATGCCCTGCCACCACACGAGCACGTGTCGTTGCCCATGTTGGCATGGCACATGATCACACCCTAGTTTACCCGCCCCTAGTTCACCCTTAGTTCACCCTAGTTCACCCCCAGTTCACCCCTAGTTCACTGCATGATCCGACAAGGCCGTGCCATATAGTGACGAGGATCGCTCCCCCCCCAAACCCTGCGTGGCTCGTCTCCATCAGTCCCCCTCTGTTGACTTACCCCCCGTACAACTTACTGCTACCACTGTTGCCGCATGTACTCACGCAAGACAAAGATTGCGCAGCAGAGCACGAGAAAAAACGCAAGAAAGTGAGAGAGTAGGGAAGCATGGCAAGAAGCGGCATGGGAGCCTCACTATACACCTCCATCCCCTTTCATGTCCCTTCAACCCTCTGTCGTCCCCCTTGCATTCTTTCTTCGCCTTTGCCCGCTCCACCCTTGCTGTGCTCCTTTCCCTCGATTCATCGCGCAGAGAGAGAGAGAGAGAGAGAGAGAGAGAGAGAGAGAGAGAGAGAGAGAGAGAGAGAGAGAGAGAGAGAGAGAGAGAGAGAGAGAGAGAGAGAGAGAGAGAGAGAGAGAGAGAGAGAGAGAGAGAGAGAGAGAGAGAGAGAGAGAGAGCATCGTGATGTGCCCTTGCAACCCCATCGCCCCCCTTCTCGCTCTATGTCTGTGTTTCCCTGTGGAGGCCGGCCCTAGATTCGTTCTTCAATGCGACAGAAAGCAGTCCAAACGAGAGAGAGCATCCTTGGGGGCCTTCAACCAATGGCACCAAGCCCCTTTTGCAATTGGCAGCCACGACTCATGCGAACTGAGGCGCCCCCTTGTCCTCTACAAGTACCATGCCCCTGTGACGAGACGAACGACGGCTCACCACTCTCTTCATTGCTTTTCCTCTCCTAGAAAGAGAGAGACCTTAGCTCTTCAACCCAATATCTCGACACTTGTGGAAGAAAGAGAGAGAGAAAGAAGGAAAGATCTTCACCTTTTCCTTCCCTTCAAGCAAAGGATCTTCACAGATTCTCTATATTGAAACATTGGTGCACACCTACTTGCTTCCCACTCTTCAATTGTCGAGCCCATGTTATGGGACACTTCCTACTCGTCCCATTTATCATTTGATTTAGGGAAATTTACCAAAATAACCCTCTAATTTGTGGAAATTCCCAATACACCCCTCAAATTCCAAAAATTCCCAAGATTCCCTTCAAATTTTCCAAAATTCCCAAAATACCCGTGGTTGTGAGATTACATTTCTTCAAAGATAAAAAATTTCTAGCTTTTTATAAGCATAATGATTGTGTATTAATACAAGATAAGCATAATGATTGTGTATTAATACAAGATACTAAAACTAGAATTTGACTTGGGTATGTAGGCTTTGGAGATGAATTTGCTTCATTATTTTTAGACATAATTGTGATTTTCTACGAGCCAGCTAGTGCGAAGATTACTCAGATATTAAGAGAGCATTGTTGACTTACAATGTATCATACGAGTTGTTCAAGGCCGTAAGGGAAGTCTTAACTCAACCATCTACAATTTGTGGCATGCCATCTAAGCTCGCTTGAATGACCCGAGCATTGAAGCATCGTTGTACATGGAAGGATAGGTAAATGTCGCGAGAGCTCAAAGTCTGAAGTTTATAAGGTTCTACGCCAAGCTTGGAGGTTAGCTTGAAAAGCTGGTAGTGTTAGCAAGATAAAGAAAACAACTCTTTTTGAAAAAGAAGGTACCCAAGCTACCTTGTGGTGTTGTATGTAGCCCTTAGCTACTCTAATGCCATTAAAAATCAAGGCATTTGGAGACAAATGGAGCCACTATCTTTCATTGTTGTGTGTGTGGAGATGGATGGAGAGAGAGAGAGAGAGAGAGAGAGAGAGAGAGAGACTCTATTGATTAGAGAAAGAAAAATAAAAGACATAACTTTAAAATTTTTAAGTATAGTCACGGGTTGAAACTCCCTCAACATATACCCTCCTCGTGCCTTTAGGTTGAAACTCCCTCGACATAGCTAACAAGGTGGGTTCTCATTTGGTGGTGTTAAACGAAAAGTTTCCAATGGCTACGTGAGGCCATTGAAATTTTTAGGCCCGTTGGAAGTTGGAGTCTAAGGTCTTGTTGGCTTGGCCATGTAGACTACTCCATTTCTTCGTGCACTCGACAACTTACAAGCAGCAGCGAAAACATTCAAAAGTTTCACAGCTCGATATTGTGTTGCAGAAAAGCACTCGGCAACCAACTTTGTAGCAGGGAGCCTCGACGTTGGGGTGCAAAGCTGGACCTGCTATCCAGTTTGTCAAAGCAGGTGCGCGTTTTGTAATGTTTTGCGGTGTTGTTTATGTGGTACCGCCTCAGAAGATTAAAGGAGCCCAAAACTCATGGTTACCTTTATTTCATTGAGTGCCTAAGTAGTGGCTGCTTCAGTCTGTTGATATCTGTTTCAAGCGTTGAGTAATCAACTGGTCCGATGGGAGCCTCATACATCTGTAAGTGTAGCACTCACATTCACGAAAAGACATTTGTGATGTATGCATTTTGTTAACATACACACAGGGAGCACTAAACGGTATGTTCACAGATTGAATGGGTAAGCTGTCTGTTTTATTTGTCTGATGCCATTGGCATGACATTAGATTGTTTTGAATCGCTCAAGATGGTCCCATAAACGCTTTCTAGAGTTACACATGTTAGACTGGGATGCAGTTGCAAGAATTTTGATTTCATAAGAAGCAGCAAAGAGGACTCACTGACAAGTTGCATGAAGTTTCAGTAGTGGTTGGATGCGCGAGTGTGTAAAACGATATTTTCCAATGCACAACATATTACTGGACTTTGAGACAACACGTACCACAGTGTTTGGTATATTGGGTGAGGGGCTTGGTGTACAACAAGGCTTGTATTAGAAGTAAACCATATTGGCATTTAAGCTGGGATGAGATATTCATTAAACATGTGTCTGCAGCTTGCTTAAAATAAACTGCTGTTGCCCAAATAGGTATATGAGCTAGGGAAGATGATGTCCAGAAAGTAAGCACAAAGCATGTATGTAAACTGTATTTTGCAGGTTTTTCTACTTTGGGGCAAATTTATACGCATATAGCGGGTATGGCTAAGGCTTCAAAAATCACAAAGCGCTGATGGCCTTGTGGGATATTGTGAGACAAGTTGCTATTGATTGGTAGGATTTAGCGTTAACCAAACACTATCATGCTTTTGGCTTACATTGGCATGGCTAAGTTTAAGCCTGTTTTGGAACACTATGTGTGTAGATCTTGTATCAAGGTGTTGGAGGGTTGTACCCCTGAATGATAGTTTGGTTTAAGTAAAGAATGTGAGATATGCGTGCCTGCAGAATTTACATTTATGTCGCAGGTTTTAAGGGTCCAGTGGACGGTTGTTGACCTGCAACAAGCCCACATTCAGGTCAATTCAGTTGACCACCTAACCAAGAAATTCATGAACATGTAAAGCTGTCTTTAATGTTATTTTTCCAAGTCTTCAGACCTTGAATGACATGGGATGTAAGTGGGGTTTGCCTGCCTTGAGTGTAGCTCGTTTGTACTAAATTTTGGAGCTCATCATCCCAAGCTTGAGATGCCTGCTTCTCAACACAAAAATTGATCAGCTATGCAACAGGTTGTCTGTCCCCTGAAAAATGATAATGCTTCTCAGATTCAAGTCACATTCAAAATAAATGTGCTTTATCTGCACATGGGCACCTGTGAAACAATGTGCCCAAAAGCCTCCTTGGAAGTTAAAGGGGCACTTATTGTTCCCCTTATTGCTGGATCTGATCCTCCAGTGGAGTGGACGTCAAGAAGAGGTCGAGAAACTCCCCCATGCCCTCCTATTCGTAGCAAAGCTTGTGATGATTGTAGTGGCGTGTAGAGGTGTGTATTCTCTAAGGAAAACATTGAGGTCTTTTGGAGAGGCACTTGAGGCTGACATATCTGTTCAGAGAAGATAAAGGGTTAGAAATACAGTTTATTAGACATGCATAAGCTTACATGCTTGCAAAAGATATAACATTAGTGCTTTTCATGAGGTATTTTTTAGTCAGCATCTCGTGTGCCCTCACTTGTAGGGCTGGCTGTCCACATGTGCCCACCCCCTTTTATGAGGGCGGAAGGATTTAATGAATATGTTAGGTGTCATGGATTGCTTGTTTTCTAATGTATAACTGTTCTTGCTGCTTGATGCATTGTTGAGTAGCACACATCTCCCCTTCATGGTTGGAGCCTTGGATGAGTTGTTCAAGTGCTCTCTCTCGAGAAACACAAGATGTGACAATGGACATGAATCGAGGAAATGGAGGAGAAGAAGAAAAGGAGAGATTTTAATGTCATAGCAAAAATCCCAAGAGACCTCAAAGATCTATCCGACGTGTCTTGAACTCAAGACCTGATACTGCAGAGGGAACTGGGATAACCAATCTACCACACTTGGGTGATAGAAAGGGTATTCCAGTTTCCTCTTCTTATTCACACACCCACATGAGAAAAGAGAGAGAAAGATAGTGCAAAAGCAGTGCTGGAGATGGGCTACAATAACTTAAGAACTAGATAGGATTTACATATGACTACACAGCATGAAACTCAAGGACAGTTTAAAAATGGTGCTAGGTTCAAATCTCAGTCAAAGGGGCAGTGGAAGCTGCACTTCGCCGGAACAAAACAGCAGCATCAGGTGCCAAGGACGTGCTCCTCCACCTGTATAGAACACCTTGGCAGCAGCTCACCAGGATGCACAGAAGGCAGCCCTATCACTTAGGTACTCATCTTCTACAAGAATGCTCTCTAGAGTGACTACAGAGAACAGCGAACCAATGAGAGATTGCCTTCTCACAAGGGAAGAGGATGGAGATGAATTGCAGTTGGAGAAACAGATGGGTGGGTAGAGATGAGGGAAATCATGGAAGAGAGAGAGAGAGTGATAGGTTGTAGAGTTAGGGTTTTTGTGTCACGGTGAACAAGCTATCGATCATTGTGTCCGTCTGGTAGTCCTTTCTAGAAAGGTGGGCAATTTCAGCACATAGTCAAAGTCAGAATCCTCTCTAGCTGTGCAGTGACTCTGTCTCCCTAGATTCTCTCTACTCTCTGGAGAGTGCAATTTTCTCTCTTAATCTGAACTTCTGAGTCTCTCCTGGCAGATTTTCTCTCTGCAGAATCGGCGGTATTTTTTCTAGCACAGAGACACACTAGACATACAAGTATGCCCTAGACCAAGATGAAACAGCAGCAGTGCTTAATACTCTAATAATAAACATAATAAACACTGAATGGGGGGTGCTGATTGTGGCGGTTCAGGGCCACTATCTTGCTCGAACATCTTCTTCTCTATCACTCTTTACTTTGTTTTATTAGGTTTGTTCTGTTATTCAAGTTGTATTGAAGTAATAAACTCCCGTTGGTCAATAGCTCATCGTCTTCTTTTCGACTACATGTCGGAAGTGGTTATAGTGACTTCAGGGATCAGCTGCTTCCTTGCCCTCCGCAAATTTGAAGCATGGTTTACTAAAGGAATACGGCGCTTGAGTTTGAAGAACAAAACAATGGTGAAGATCATCTTTGAGATCTTGATGATGTTCTTGGGAGTCTTCCACACAACAACGACCGGAGGAAGCTCATGCTAAGTATGTAACTTCACGGATTGGCCATACTTCCTACAGTTATCTCCTGCTTGTTCCACTATTGGATCCTCATAAAACCTCCCGTGACATTGCTCCCGCTCCCCATCGTTGAAATAACATTCATGACTATCAAAACAACAACCACCACAACCACGATCACGGTCACCAAGAACCCCAACAACAACAAGAAGCCTTGCACTTTTATACGGCTGATTTCTAGCATGATTGGAGCACCATCACATGATTCTTTTGCCGATCCTTGAGAAGCTTGGGGACGTACCCGAGATCAAGAAGCTCTTATCTTCTTTGTTCTAGATCTATGTAGAACTTCATCTCCACTTAGTTGGCCAAGACAGACATAGGACAAAAACTAGATCAGTAGACATTGACTCTAAGTACCGACGTAATAGACCACACATACCCAGCACTTGCACGAAGACGAAAGTCACTGAACATTCATATCACTGTCGCGGTTGGGATCTTATATGAGAATCATGATCATTGTAACTTATTTAGCAATCACATTCAGACTGCACACTTATCTTTCACAGATGTCTTGATACTAAAACTTGTTACTATCACATTCACATCACCCCTCAAGTGACTACGATAAAATGTTGCAATCATTTCAGCGTTGCGACACGTACTCAAACAACACACACATGAGAGAGCATGTCACAAAGTGATGACATGGCATGCCCAATTGGAATTGGAGCTAAACCAAAGGCCTAAAGGTAAAGCTCTAGTATTTGAGGAGTATTTACAAGGTCCTCCTCCTTCATCCACTTTGTATCAAGAGCTGGATAATTTTTAAGCTTGACCAAATATCTGTGGGCGAGTTTACCCTTCACTTTCCTTTCCTTGTGTGCTAGGACCTGCTGAGGTATCAGAATTTCGTCTGTTTCTTCTACCTTTGGTTGCTCTTGTGACTCCTTGTTCTCTGGCGCTTCACCTATGAAAGGTCACAATAGACTCACATGAAATGCATTGTCAATCTTCCAAGTATCCGGCAACTTCAGTTGAAAGAGCTCATCGTTGATGTTTTTAGAAATGTGGAAGGGCCCATACTTAGCTTTGGGAAAAGGCTCTCCTTACCCTTATTTCTAACGTGTGCCTTCTCAAACCTAAGAAGCACCCAACCACCTTCAACTGCAAGTTGTGTTGATGCTTGTCAGTTGCTCTCTTATGCCAATCTTGAGACGTTTGCAAAGCCTCCTTAACCTTAGCACAAGCAGTCTCCAGATCTTGTACAAAATCATCTGTTTGTTGATGAAATGATGACGACAATTTGAGAATATTACCCACATTCTCACACACTGCTCTCAAAACGAAACTAGTACATCAGGATTCTCTATTGGACACAATAGACTTACTTACCATGCAAGCGAAAGATGTGCGAGACAAACAGATTCGTCAAATGATCGATCTTCATTGGTGCGTGTTTTCTAAATCTATTGACAATGGACCAAATACCATCATGCCCACTTTGAGTCTCGAGAAGATTAAAAATGAAGTCCATTGCTATACTCTCCCATGGTCGATCTGGAATCGGTAAAGGCTTGAGGAGTCTTGTCACTTTGTGCTTGTCATACTTCACTTTCCGACATATGAAACAAGTATGCACAAACTCATCTACATCCTTCTTAACCACAGCCAATAAAAGTATCGCTCAACACGCTTAAATGTCGCCTCTAAGCCTCTGTGCCCAACAAAAGGAGGAATATGACACTCCGTCAACACCTTTTGCCTTAGAACATGAGTCTTTTGCATCATAAACCGTTCTTTGAGAGAGTACCCTGGAACTCTCTCCCCACTCTGTACCTCGTTGAAGATCTCACCAAAATCCAGGTCTGTAGCATACTGCTCCCGCATTTCATCAAAGTCCTAATGATGTGCTGAAGTGAGAGTGAATATTTGTGGCTTGCGAGATAATGTATTTGCCACTATATTCTTCTTTCCCTTCGGATATACTATCTGGAAATGAAATTGCGTTCGCCCATCTCATATGCTTCTCTGAAAGCTTATTTTTGGACAAGAAACATCTCAAACTCTGATGATCCGTGTACACTGTAGCGTCTGCATGATCCGTGTACACTGTAGAGTGTGCACCGAGCAAGTAATGCCGCCATTGAGTTGAAGTATCAATGACTTTAGAGCTCCTTTTCATAAATCTATGCAACCCTCTCAAGCTTTGACAACATGTGACTTTTGTAAGCTATGACATGGCCATCTTACTCCCAAAGTGCTTCCACAAGTGTCGAAGTAAACCTCAAAAGATTTTTACAATCTGGTAACTTCAACACTAGCCCAATGGTCAACTTCTACTTGAGTCTCTCAAAAGCTGCAATCTGTGGAGGTCACCACGTGAATGGTACCCTTTATGGAGTTTGGTATGCAACGACAGAGCAATCTCTGAATGAATGGAACGACTATGTGCAGGCGAATGTTGATTGAGCCTATGATTATGTTCGCATCTCAGAATGCCTTGTTCGCAAAGGGCAGTCGCCTTTGGTTCGATCTTGCTTTTGCGATGGAGTTGATGCACGTCATCCTCGAGCTCAATCTGACACTCCACATGCTGACATATTTCATTATGAGATGATTGGACCCTTGATTCAGAGTATCAATTTATGGATTGGGAGCTGGTCAATTTGTTCCGGGATCGAGATGCTTAGATGGCTGGTTAATTGGAGTTTCTCCTGGATCGATAGCAGTTTGTCATCCCATTTTCCTCGTGCCACCAATGTAGAGGGGGATGAGGGGATGGTTCTTCCTTCATAACCATAACATATAATCCCTCTTTCATGCTTTTGCTAGATTCCGGCACGTGAGACACGTAGAGGTGGTAAACTTTTCCTCCAAACCGAGTTCCTTGAACACTATGGGTTGATGGATTTTGTACAGACAACTGGCTTGGCAACCCGGCTTGTTGAGTATCATGGGCGATGTGTAGGAAGTCTTTGATACAAGGTTGACAAAGAGCTTGAGAAATTGTGGTCATGATGGGTTTGTGAACCCGATTGTGGATGGCATGGACGTGGTGTTCATGGTTCTTGCTATAAGATTGTTAGGGGCCCACGAGCCTTGATTTATCAGCCGATGTAGATATCAGTGACAAATTGTTTGAAGAATGGTCGACAATTGCTTTCTCCGAGGTGTATCCAATAGCTGGCCAGTGTTGGGGTGTCCATGGCCGCTTTTGCTTCGACTATTTCATCAATAAGTCCACTATGAGTTGTAGAGGGGGTGTTAGTGTCATGCATCTCATGTGAACGTGCCCTATTTTTAGCCTATTTATTTAGTTATATATATTTATTTTATGTAGTTCACATGATTTATTTGGGCTAGGTGTGCGACTATGTATGTAAAATATATATAAGGGAAGCAATCTCAAGCTTGGCTTGTCAATCTGTCTCTATTTTTTCTCTCTCTCGTACCTGTCTGGCATCTGTTGCCGCAAGTGTGTCGCATCTATGCTTCCGCATTGTGCTATTCTGACATAGTCATGATGGTTATTGGTATGTACTATGATGATTGATTTGGGATTGAGCTAGATTCTAAAGTTTCTATGGTGTTTCACTGCATTCTATGGTCTTCTGCTCCTTTGAATTGTTTTAAGTGTCATATGAAGACTGCTTTTGGTGTGCCGTAGGGAATCTAACGTATGGAATCCTTGGGGGGTGTGAGCCGTACCTATTCCATACCCGTTCGAGTTCGATGTATGGAAAGACTCTGAGTGGTATCACAACACTACTTCTGTAATTATCACCATTATAGTTGTGTACCTCAAGCCTTAGAGGATTTGCACAAACTAGCCAATCCCCCCCCCCCCAGCCCCCCCCAAAAAAAAAAAAAAAGAACCGTAAAAAATCTTCTTTTGAGCTTACATGTCTCCCTGCTGATACTTCTATATGCAAATGACACATTATGCATACACTCTATAAGGTCTCTGAAAACTAAACGCATTATGGTCTAGGTAGACACGTATACACAGCAAAACATATGGGTGGTAAGGGTATGCTCAACCATGCAGTAGTTTTGATGCAAATGACACCTTTTGTTTATTCATTTTAAAAGTTAATTTATGTCAAAGATCCTTGGGCGCAATTTTCAAGAATCGGTTATGAATTGGAGCATGTTTCAAAACTTGCCCAACTTGGACAAAGGTTTGCTTTAAAGTTAAACTGCTAGCACTTATTTGATGGTAGGTCTTACTTCTTTCCGGAATAAGCTGTCCGTGTTGAACTCCACTCTTGGATTCACAGCAGCCAGCTTCATGGATAAGAACTACAATGAAAAGTTCTCTTAAGTCGATTTTGAACTAGAGATTTAGAAGACTGGGCTGGAAATTTTCTGCTTCTTACCTCCACTTGCCTCTGGAGGGACTGAACATAGTTGATGATCTCATCAAGCATAAGAGCTTTTCCGGTTATCTGTCAAAGAGGAAAGTAAAATTTGTATTTCAGAGGAGGTAATTAAAAGGATGCACAGATGATCAAGGCATTTATTGGAATATTTGAGTTTGCCTACCTTGCTGCAACCAGGTACAAGATCTTGCAAGAACTTCATCCTCTCACTTATTTTTTCTCTTCTTATCTGTTTGTATGAAAAGAAAAACTCCCTCATTTTCAATACGTTAATAGCCACACTGCATAAACATCTTAGAAAGGACTTCGGCATGTGATTTTCAATTAATCTCAATGTATATTGTAGGTTGCAATAGTCAATGGTTCAAGTGCATAGTTTCATAGATGCAGAGATAGATGGATATGTATGTAGTTACATGCTTTATGATTATGGGACAAATGGACACATCAAAACAACCTTATGGAGTGCATTCCTCAAGGGCTTGGGCACTCGTGATGATATTAAGAGTGCCTAGTTACTTGTATTTGTGCACTGCTGAGTATGAAGATCTACAAGAGGGGACAAAAGATTTCAGGTCTGTCTAGCATCATGGTAGACTCCACTACTCACAATGCAAGATACTTTCTGTTCAGTTTTTTGAATTTCCCTACAGATCAATGTGTTCAGTGGTGACAACCACATTGTAATAATTGTTGCATAGTTTGAAGACGTGTGCTCTACAAAAGCAGTATAGGTATTTCTCTGCAATTGCCAGAATGCAAACACCGTGATGAATGTATACCACTGAGTGCTTTGTCATGGTTGTCTGCCTTGTACCACCAGTGTTTCCTTAAGCTAGGCATCACCGATGGAAATACACCTCACCTGATATGGTGAATATTTCAAGTAACCCTCTATTATTTTGCAGATACCCCTTCAAGCCATGTATTAATTTTGACAACCCAACGGACCAAAGCATGGAGTGTCTATGATGGGTCTAGGGAAACAGCTAGCTAATGTCTTGGCATCCCCTCGGATTCCTACCTCTAGCGCTTGAGTTTTCGTGGAACACATGATAGGGTTTATAGTAAATAGCTCATGACACCATATGGCTCAGTTCACAAATATGACATGCATGAGCACTTACTTACAAAAGTTGTTAAGATATTCACATTGCATGAGCTAGGGTCAAAGGAACCAATATCTTTGTCCTCGAAACATCTTCCTCGAAGGATTTTAGTTCTGGCTGCACTTCTTTCTCTTATTTTCAATGAGTGAAATCAGAAAATCTTGTTATGAATCTTCCTCCAACGCATTGATTTCTCTTTTGTGCATAGTGGAGTTCACCATTGCAGCTTGAGCAGCCACCTCACATCATCAACACCAAATTTTGCCCCACTGCATTTGTCACTGCCATTTTACCCATATTGACAATTCATGCACATGTGGCATGTTCAATTGTCCGACTCTGTTGATAGCTTTCAAAGGTGTCACTGAGTGAGTGGTCTTGACGATGCACCTATCACTTCACCATCTGAAATACTCTTCATCATCTCTTACCATCTCTTGCACTTGTTTCCTATGCGATGCCTTTTCTGTCCGCTTTTCATTGCACACTCCACAGATGGGGACCATGCAATCACATAAGCATTCCTATGTTCAGGATCCTTTACAGTCAGACAATTCTCAAGTGCAAACGCCTTTGCAAATTGGTGATCAAGTGCATACATCTGTGGACCTTTGTACACATCCCAATGGTGATGCACTAGTTGCTCTGCAAATTCCTCTTTGACAAAGGGCTGACCTTCTTGTTTAGGTATGCCTGAGGCTTTGGACAGTTTGCAGGTTGTGCTTTGGTGGCCAATCAGTTGGTTTTGGCTACAGCCTGGCTCACAGCTTTGTGTTGGATTGTGCATGCAAAGAGTTGCATCCTCACGGGATGAAAAATACCCGCGCTCAAGTTGCTTGGCACACATGCATTTTGCCACAATTTGAGGGTGGCCAAGCACTGCTCTGACAAGAGTGCAAGCCACCATTCTGAAGGTGGGGTGACTATGTCATCATTGCTGGCTAGATGAAGACAATGTGCTATCGTCTAATTGTACTTGGCAATGGAAATCCTAACCTTAAGTTACTACTACACACCATTGTCAAAGTGTGTAGCGGACAATGGGAGTATGGCCGCAATGGGAGGGTGATAGATACGCAAAGCCCTTTGCCCAATGTCATTATAGGATCAACAGCCTTACAAGGCCGGGCACAACCCAAAGAATCCCTTTTTGCCTAGATGTAGGCAAAATACCTAGGAGACGACCCTCAAAACTCTTTTAACCCCCCTTCGGGGATCCTGGGTGTATAGGGTCCAAGAATCTTGTTTCTTCAATCGAGTAACTTTTTTGAAAGGTTTAAAATGTTTCGAAACTTTTCTTGAACATTTCAAAGTTGAATGCTTTCTATAGATGGCACGAATTTTTATGTACTTAAAAACTCATAACAGTTCAGTACTGCGTAATTTCGTTCCGAACATGTACCGAACACCACGTACCTTCCCACCTAGACCACATCCAATCATTCTTGCAACACATTCTCCTTGCAATCTCAATGCAAGATGGAGCCATCGTGTCTCCGTTGGTGTACCGAAGCACAAACTCTCCATCTTCTCCAACACATCAAGTTCATGTGAAGCAACAAGAGAATATTCACCGTAAACAAGTGTATGATCAGAACTAAGGATGAAAATACAAGAAAACAAATCTTCCCAGAAGAGAACTTTGCAGCTGGATACCGTTGGCACAAATCCAAGACGGTGCCCAGGTTCTCGACCGACAGACGGAACGAGGCGTCTGGTGGCGTCCCGTCGGGTCAAGGTGTCTGATCCGTCCGGTGGATTTTCTAGCCCATTTGACCAATCAACGATCAGTTTGACCGTTTTGAGAACTTTTGATTGCGCTTTTTTTTGGGAGGTTTTTGGGTTGCCTTTTGGCATAGGATCCCTCCCACCTAGCCTAAGACCCCCCCCTCACCTCTGACATGCCTTGAGCCTCATCTCTCTCTCTCTCTCTCTCTCTCTCTCTCTCTCTCTCTCTCTCTGCTTTGGAATTTGGTCCTTCAATGTTCAAGGGCAAGTGTCTACACTCTAAATCTATATAAGGATGCCCTCTTTCTCTTCTTCTCCATTAAGTTCCAACTCAAGGCTCAAGCTCATGAGTCATTCTCAAGCTCTCTCATGAGTCATGAGAGATTGCAATTTGCTCTAGCCTCTCAAGCTCTCCATTCCTCCATGAAGCTTGCCTCTTGAGTCAAGTGTAATTGTCTAATTGTCTCAAGTGTGAAATCTAGGCTTAAGAATTGCGTGTTTTTATTTTTGAACGTACGTAACCATGTCGTACGACATAAAACTTTCTAGTTCGATAAGTACCGTACGTCGTCGTACGTGGACAAAACGTACGTGAACGTACGAGACCATCCGGTACCAACTGAACATACCGCACGAAACACACCCTCTCTAAGTGGCAAAGCCCAGATGTAGACACTGGTGTCCAGGCCAGCCGAGCAAGTTCTTTGGGGAGAGTTGGAAAATAAAAAAATTGGCGCATCCTTGTGAGTTTGGAACAGAGGTATAAGAGGGGGGTGTTGACAACACAAAAGCCCCAAAACTTGTCCTGTGCAGGGAAAACACAGCAGCCACACACTTCCACTGGCACTATTCTTTACCTACATGGAGGTGGGCCCGTGGCCTTTGAGTCTCTAAAGCTCAGTGACCTGCACATGCCATTACCTTTCCCAATTCGTGGTTTGGACCAGCCACCATTCTAATATTTTCAGTGATTAGCCTGACCTTTGCAGTTATAAGGCAGAGTGGACATAAACTAGTGCACTGAAATCCATTACGGGAAGGGCTCTCTGAATCAGGTTGCATATGTTCTGAACAGATCTATTGAGGTAATACTCTCTAGTTTATGGAGAGATTGACTGGCTTTTATTGCTCTCTTCGAGGTGCTGCAAAAACTTCTCAACGTGGTGGAATTTAGTGGTGAGTCGTAGAGGGATTACATTGCCAAAAAAGCTATGGCAGTTTGGACAACTGACATGCAGCTATAGAGAGAACGTCAGTGGTTTTGAATATCTTAACTACTTTGACCTTGACAAAAATACAACAATGCTCTGGTTTTGGTTTTAGGCTCATGTAGACTAAAACAGAGTGTTACGACCTAAAGTATTAACAAAAAGTGGAAATTTTTACCCTCTCAGCTAGGCTATGGCTGTCCGTGGCCTGGCCTCTTCTAGCTCGTACATGAATATAATCTGTTTTTGGTGTTTCTGGAGCCTTGGAGGTTTCTTTTATCGACGGATGCATGGAGTCATCAGAGTCATTACTCTCCATTTTTTTGCTGGACTCATCCTCATTTGAATCATCTCCAACTGTGTGACGCTTATCTTTGATCTGGTCACTGTCGAAATCCTGGGTAAGCATTTCTGAGCATTTTAGGAGCTTTTAGAAGCAGGCAAGACAGATAAAACACAGACTATCAGGAGAAATTGCTTCAAAATTGATTCTTAAAGACTAATTTTTATGGAGGAAAGCAAGCTTTGTAATACTTATCTGGAAAACTGTAGTAACAAGAATGGAGTAAGGATTGCCCACCTTTACATCCGAAAGCTGCATTGCATTGTTCTTGGAACTCTCTTTCGATCTCTTCTTCTTGATAGACCCTCGTGCATGTGAGGCATGCTCCCACCCATTCTCTCGGTTGCAGCCAGAAGAAACTTCTAGACCCATACTTACATCAGAATCGTCCAAGGAATTGCCTGGCTTTCCGACACCTTCACTGCCGTCAATCTCTACCAGGGTTGGCAAGGAGGGTCGTTTCTTGCTTGAAACCATCTTGGGATTTTCCCCCGTGGTCAGATTGGGAGTAGAGCTTGCATGACAATTGATGTTTGCGTTACCTGCAGCTGAGCCTAAGACTTTGGGTTTGCTGTCTTTCATTTGGAAGCTCTCAAGACCATTAGGGCTGTTTGTTGCTGAAGATGGGGGTGAATCAAGCCCAGTTGATACCCTCAGTAGTATTGATTGAGTAGCTGAAGTCTTTGAAGTGAAAGCTAGGTCTCTGCTTTCGTGACTAGCTGCCCCTTGTAATGCTGTTGATTGAAGCAATGTTGAGTGGTTGTGAAGTGAGGAGAGCTTTGCTGCCCTGTCAACGAGCATTGCGTCAACTGGCAAGTTGCTCAATGTAGACTGCCCAACATAATTGTTCAAATCCTGAATGGCCAAGCTTCTCTTCAACGGGTCCAGGCCAACAGTACAGCCGTCGACTTCAAAATTGTAGTTTAAATGTTTTCCATTTAGTGGCGATGTATGTAGAAAACCATCCATTGACGAAGTTTCCTCAATAGCAGCAAGATCGTTTGAACTGTTGGTTATCATCTCTACCAGAGAAATATTATCTGAAATACATCCAGGAGTGAAAGGGCTCATGGCAGTGGTATTGACTCTGTTATGACATGCAAGCAGGTGACTAAGCTTGCCATTCCAACTCCCAGAAGTAATGTCTGGGAAACATTGAGGGTTTGCGTATTTGGCAAAAATTTGGGTGCTTGAGTTCTCCAAGGCAAAATGATCAAATGGGGAGGTAGACGAAAAGTTGTTGGTTTGTTCGTGCTGAGTTGCAAGGGCTCCCCATTTCTCTTGCGTTCTAGTTCCCTGCTGGGAACTTGTAGATTGGAGGTGGGCTTCAAAGTCAGTGCTTAAAAAACTTGGAGCATACTGATAATAATTGCTGTTTATGGCTGAACTGCTGAGGCCAGACAAATGTGAGCTTAGTAGAGGATCATTGTCTGCGTCAGGAGGTATGGCGGCCATTGTGATGGTTATTTTTGAATGGTTGAGCGCTTGATTTTAATCTGCATTGGCTACCTGTGTGTGCAGCTGGGACGGAAGTGAAGGAGCTGTTTAGTCAATTATGGTTTGAAGAGTAAGCTGTGGTGGGTAAAGATCCTGCAACTATTGCATCTTTACGTTGTGAAGCCACACATTGTAAGCAATAAGAGCCCAAGCCAGGCATTTTTAGTATGGTGTAAGGAAGACATTGACAACATGCAGTGATCAACAATGTTGGTCTTTAGAGAATACTGTAGGCAAACTTGTTTTTTTGGTTCAACTAGCCCTGTCAAAGTGTCAAAAGACAGCCAACGACTACTCTTGCGATAACATAGACAAAGAAGAACTAACCATGCAAGCAAGCTTTCGATCTGGGATGAGTCTGGCCTAGGCTTTCTGATATTGTTTAAGATGACCTTCAATTGTGTGATAATGGTGAGCTTGCTCTGCTGTGAGAACTTAGAAGAGGGGGGGGAGGAACCCTTGACAGCATGTCTAATGCTTTAGAACCTGTGTTGCCTGCTGCGAACTGCGTGCAAGTGATTATTTGGAAGCTTGAAATTTGGCCCATGGGTTGGTGTGCCTACCTAGGCCCTGCATTATGGATGTGGATTTGTGTGCTGCAGACATTGCTTTGTGAATTGTGAGTGAAGACGGGGAAGGGCAAAGAATCCCCTGTTTCCCGCGTTACGAAGTTTGCAAGTGGGCAATGCAGGTTCGCGGTGAGCTTTTCTAGATCGGCGCGATCGCAGCTTTGGAATCCGGCTCATAGGTTTTGGATGCAGGCAGCCTTACACTCCTCTTCTGTGCTGCAGAGGAGAGGTGAGGCTTGCCCTATTTGCACTGTGATCGCCATCAGTATGAAGACAGAAAAGAGACAATGAGAAGAGTCCAGTTGAGCTTCACATCAGGGCCATCACATCACCCCACCACCAACAGCTTAACAAATTCTTTAGATCAAAGGGTGCCGTCAAGGGGAATCTGCCAAACTCCATTCTGAATTTGAGAGAGAGAGAGAGAGAGAGAGAGAGAGAGAGAGAGAGAGCGAGCTAGCTTAGATAATGATGCTGATGTGGGAAAGGTGCCCTGTCCTTGATCATTGGAGACCATTGATATGTGTCTGCCGTTCAGATGACATGCAACGGAATGTAGGTTGTCTGTGCGTGGGGACTCGGGGGGGAGAGAGAGAGAGAGGATTGTAAATTGTAATTTAGTGGGTTCCAAACAGTGAGGAGTCAGTACAATTGTTGAGCAACTTATTTTAAAAGGATGGTGAGAGTATAGCTTTGAAGCTCCATCTGCTCCAGGCAAAAGGAACCTTTGAGGAAAAGCTCATCTGGCATCTCAGCTGCAAAGTATAAATGAGAGAGAGAGAGAGAGAGAGAGAGAGAGAGAGAGAGAGAGACGACCGGGACCGGTCTACGGCCGGTAAGCTGGACAGCCGACCGGTTGTAGGTGTAAACATGAGCAGTGAGTAGTGGACCAGAGCAAGTGTTAAAGGAGGTGCCAGTTGTGAAGGCAGGGGCGGGAGCTGCCGGTTTGGGAAGATGTTACCGACTGTGATGGCGATCATTTCGGATACTGGCCAGCCAGAAAGCCACGATGGAACGGTCCCGGGCGGCCGGCTGTCCGGCCGTCCCTTCGGCCTCCATGAGCTAATTTTGAGAGAGAGAGAGAGAGAGAGAGGGGCCCGATTTGAGCTAATGAGTTGCTTGCTACTGGGAGGCAGAGGCTTTGGGTAAGCTCTACTAAGTTACTAGATGACAATTCTAGAAACGATTAGACAGCATACGAGCACTTGTAAGCAGAGAGAGAGAGAGAGAGAGAGAGAGAGAGAGAGAGAAAGAAAGCTACTATAGAGTTGTCCTGCCTGCACTCTGCACCATTGCACCGCGCGTGTGTAGAGAGAGAGAGAGAGATGATAACGGTCGCCCTCTGTTTTGTGAGCAGCAGTTGCGGCTTTCTAGTTTCTATGAGCCCACGTGGCGTCCCAAGATCTGGAGTGCAGAGCGTGGGACGGGACCCTCCACTGCAGCTCTGCCACAGCTGGAGGCCAGCTTCCTTTCCAGTGGGTCAAACAGAGGACCGTGGGACCCGGTCGTTGAAAGTTCAACCCCCGCATCATTCACTCCCCTGCATCCTTTTCCCGTCCTCTCGAGGCCACAAACAATCCAAGCTCCATATCTTGAATGCCTTGGAAACTAACGTCCTGTAGAGTCCTACAGAAAATCACATTTTAGTCAATCGCCTACGCCCTATATATAACCAACAAAGACAAGGACATATCATCGGCATTTTAAGTTAACCATTTCACCATGGCACTGTGACTTGTGAGGCGTTATTCCACCTTGGTCATGCACACAAGTCCCATTCTCTTAATAAATTGATGAAAACTTGGTGCATCTTAAACTTGAGAGTTTGCTGTTCCCTTCTCAAAGGTCATGCACACGTCAATTAAATTTATATCACCTCACTTTCAAGGAGGTTATCCACATGGAGGGGGGGCCTTCAAGACATTTTGTGTGCTTTGCTATTGTCCTCTCCTTAATTACTATATGGTGCCTACCACCTCTCTAGCATCTTTTGGCCTCTATCACACATGCTTGGAGGTCATACGTGAGGTGGTGCTTGTTTTCCACGATGCCTCCATAGTTCTCTGCGCTCACATGGTGGTGAAAACTTAAAATGAAGAAGTTCTTTGCACTAATAAAAACAAGGAAAATAGTGCTTGAGCAAGAGTAGCATGGAGGTCAACTCAATAGCAACATGACCATTGCATAGTATGATGAAACTTCAATAATGGTCGGACTTGTTTTGTGCAAGCAACACCTAAGAAATTCATACAATGTGCTTTAATATTTTTGGTGTTAAGCGTAATGAGTTCGTTCCCCCCATTCCCCTTCATGGGCTTTTATGGCTCAGTCGATTGCTCAAGACAATAATGGCCTAGAAGGCCTTTCATTTCAAGATCCAGTGGGGTTAGTATGTAGCGATCCCATCGTGTATGGGTTAGCGAGTATCTTTTATTGAGTGAGCTCTTTTGGAATCACAGCTGAGCAACTTTCAAGAAGACACGTATGTAGGATTCTCATGCCTACTTTGCCATGACGAAATCAACCAAGAAGGAAGTAAATGGAGAAGCATCAATATCTAAAGTAGACACGTCTTTGTTTTAGTCTTCAAAGAAATACAAGGATCTTGTTATCCATGAAATCTTTACTTTTTCAAGAATTCTCATACTAAAGCTTGAAGCTGTGGTGAATAAATAAACTAGCTAACGCCATGGTTAATGAATTTTGTTAACCCTCACGGCACACGGACACCCTATGATCTATAAACGTTGTATTATTTAGAGTCAAGTACCGGGCTTGTCGGACCAATAGGAACAGGGTAAGGGTGATCGCCGATGATAGGCGCACTCTAACTGGAATATTCAAGGAGTTAGTTGGCTAAGTATGGGCACCCAAGTGTGAATGGGGTGAGCTCATATAAAAGCCACTAAACCTAATTTTTACTCATTCTCTCATTGTGCAATAGAAGTCGCTCTTGCTCCATCTCCACCTTCTCCTTTACCATCTCCTTGTGTGTGTGTGAACGTGTGAGAGTGTGTGTGATCGAGCGTTGCGGCGGCACGACAGCGGCGAGGCGGTTGAGCGCGACGTAGCGGCGTCTCCCTCTTCTTCGGGGCACGGGAATCCTTCATTCGCAACTACGCAGGAAGGTGAGTGACACCATTCTTCCTTGTGAGCTTGTCTGTTGTATGACTGTGTGCTAGGAGCCTTTGTGGCTCGCACACGGCGCGTAGCAAGTCCCTAGCCTTGACATTTTTGGCGCCGTTGCCGGGGAGCTGCTGCGCGTGAAGCTCCAATGGCGACCTGTAAATTGTATTGAAGCTATTTTTTATGTAGGAAAGGCGCGGCTTAAGTTTGATTATTGTTGTTATGCAAAAACAGTAGAAAAAGACACAATGTTGTTGACTGCATTCAAGTTTTTTGTGTTCTGTTAAACTCTGTTTTGCTAGTTCTATTAAGCTCAGATTTCAACTTACACAGTTAGCATTTCTGGCGTTTCTGCGTTTTCTGGTTTGCACTGCACAGTTTTGTCAAGTTTCAATTTTTTGCATTTTCTGTGTTTTCTGGTTTGTGCACAGTTAGGCGCACAGTTAGTTAATTAAGTAGGTTAGTAATTAGGTGAACCACTGATTAGCAGGTCAGTAGGTAGGTGAGACAGTAAATAGTTAGGTGAGGTCAACGCGCACCAAATAATATCCAAAAAAAAAAAAATGTTTTTTTTAAATTGTTTTTTTTAATATAAAAATTTCGAAAAATAAAAACGTGAGTGAGGGGGAGGTTATAAAAACGAACGGGTTGGTTTGTATAAAAGTGAGATCGGGATCATTTGACCCAATCCCAATCTTAGGTCCAGGCTCTGTCTCATGATATAGGGTAGTCTCACTCCTATATATATAGGCTAGACTCACAAGGAGGGAGTGAGGAATGTGGGATAAGTCCTACACTCTCCTCTCCTTCATTGCACACTAGGATTTGGTATTTGGAGCTTAGTTCCCTAGTTAGGAAAAGACTGTTTCGGGCTTTTCTGGAGCAAAATAGAACCAAACGGTGGACTGTAAAGCACAGCACGTCCCTCCTAGCGATACGTTCGTTTCGAGCTATCACACGGTCCATTCCACGACACGCTCTAAAAAATCTAGCAAAAAAACAAACAAAAAACACGTAAAAAACTAGTCATAAGGCCTCCTAGAGCAGCTTTTTGACACCTTAGGGTATCAAAAGCACATGCACTTACGCTCTGGGCGGGTGCTAGAACACGAGCATATTGAGGGTGCCTCTGTTCATACGAACACCCATTACCCATCCACGATAGGCTCTAGACCCTCAGCGGGGACACAAGGTAGCACCACCCAAGACCCTAAAATAGCCGCTAGTGATTCCTCCTCCGACTCAGAAATCATGGAAGCATACCCTACCCAAAACACTGAGAGAGAAGGCCATGCACCTCTCGAAGCTCCACAGCCTAGTACTAGTATGTTTAGCCGTTTCATGGAAACATTAGGTAGAGCTACTCGCTCGGAACCTGATGCAAATGAAGCACACGAAGGGGGTGGGGAAGTGGACTCTCCTTTCACATCGCACGTGGATCCCACACCCCCAAAGAGTGTCCATGTGGATATCCTGCTAACTTCTTACCAAGAAGGCCCTATTGAGCTGCCTCCTTCAGAAGTTCCCTCTAGAGTACTGTTGGTGACAAGTAAAACCACGGGGAGCAACATTGCTTCTACCTCACAAAAAACCGTTAACACGTCGACTCTAGAAGGATTGTTCATTAATGATCATTGGACATACGACCTCCACACTGAGGTGTTGACGGATCTACACTTTGGCCACGCCTACCATGTAGGATGGATAGAGATTGTACAATCCACCTCTAGTGCCACGAGTATCGAAGATCAACAGAAAATGATCTGTAATGTTATCCATGACATTATTCAATCAAAAAGGCAAAACCGAGGGGTAAATATACTCTCAACTGGCCCCATGAGATTTCTGGATACGAGCAAGGCTCAACAGCCTACTCTATCACAAATGGAGACTCCTCTAATGAGTCCCATGGACCCATCTTACGTCATTTCACCTGGGGTCTCTATGCAATCTGAGCCTCCAAGTGACAACTTTAGCTTCCCTAACTTGGCTCAACCCTCTATTAAGGAAAACACAGTGCTCACTCCAGGGATAGGCTTGACAGAGAATGTACCGATGACATCTACGGTTAGCGCAGTGCCACTACCTAGTGTCGTAGTACCTAATATGGGGCCTTGACCGTATGTGCCTCTAGCCCCTTATGCACACATGGCCCCCACACCTCCAATTGTACCACTTGTTTATGCTCCTCGAGTGCCGCTCCCTAGCCCTTATCCGAGTGGACCTATGCCCGGTTATGTTCCATATCCTGCATCATCCACACATATGCTAAGACCGGTACCCGTCCCTCTCCCACATATGATTCCAAGAGTACCTCCACCGGCCCTGCCTCCTCACATAGGTGACTTGGCAGCGTTTGCTCAAACCATAGGTCGATCTATCGTGGAAAATATGCGTCATGCATCTGATAGAGAGCCTAGAAGTAAGGCAGTACAAATTGCCAAACTCACGCAAAAATTCAATGGGGACGAAGATGCTAGAAAACACATTGAAGTGTTTGAACAAGTATGTGATTCCTTAGGGGAACGCAACAAACTACATAAGTGCAATGCCTTAGGCTTGACATTAAGTGGGAAGGCTGAAGATTGGTATAGAACCCTAAGGGTGGACGAGAAAACAATCTACCCTACCCTTCGAAGGTTGTTTCTAAAGGAGTACATACGAGAAGGTGTGCTTTGGGGTGTAGCATCTCAGCTACAGAAGGCCGAACGTAAGGAAGGAGAGTCAGTAAGGGACTTCATTAGTCGTCTAAAGCACTTAAACTCTCGCTGCCCTGTAAATGAGCGCTTCAACAATAACCAACTGCTTGATCGATTCATTCGAGGGTTGATGAATGAAGGAATCTATAATGGACTAGTGATTAGAGGTATCACAACCTAGGAAGATGTCACTGCCAATGCAATCCAATTAGAGGACAACTTGATGATAGCAGGCATGAGGGTGTCTACTGACACGAGATCCACTAGCTCACAAGCCATTGAGTATGAACCCATGACTGCAAAGCCCATTGCCAATGAGCCAAAGGTATTTGAGACATTCTTGACAGACCTCACCAAGGCAATCCAAGAGTCTCTTAAGGATAATCGACCCTCTCAAAATAGTCACATGTATCCAAGAAGGGAGCAACAATGGTGTTCCATTTGCTTAGGTCCACATAGCACTAGTGAGTGCCCTACGTTTAGAGTAAAATTTAATGGAACTTGCAACGCATGTGGTAGGTATGGTCACCAAGCTAAGGATTGTTTAATGATCAAACGTATGATGACAAATAGACCACCTGTAGCTTGGACGGATGCACCTCGAGCTCTTGTATTGATGCCTGCTCCACCTGTTGAGTAACTACCGCAACACATGGTCCCTAGATCTCAAAATGTTGTACAAGCTACACCGCTACCACCTCCTGTGCTAGGACCGCAGCCCCCGCATCCAAGAGTCGCCCCTATGAACCAAGTGGGTTGCGAGCCATCTAATGCTTATGCAGATGGCTGTGAGGAGGAAATAGACACTAGTATTGCCTACGGACTTGATATATTGGAAGAGTGTCATATATACTACATGGAAGATTGTTGGGGGCAAGTCAAGCCGGTTTATCAAGCTGCTGCTCTCGCATCCAGAGGTCAAAATATCAACACCCAGGCTAGGAGGCCACCTCTTCAATGCTACGAGTGTGGTGGACCACATCGGGCAGCGGAGTGCCCTATTAGGCTGCAAAAGAATGCTGCACAGATGCAAATGAATCAAGGGAGCATGTCTGCAATGCCAATACTCACATGTAATCGTTGTGGCATAGATCACTTGATTGCCCAATGCCCCTATAACCCAAATGCGCCTAAAATCACACCCCTAAATTTGGTCGAAATTGCTAGTGTGACATCGCCAATACCACCCGTCGCACCCGCTTATGCAATTACACGGTCCATGCTTTAAGGGCCAGGCCATATCCTCGAAGAGAGAGATACCGCGTCAGTTATCCAAGCAAAGAAAAAGAAGACACGAACGAAGAGGTCGTAGAATACGGGAAATTCAAAGCCAAGTTCCAAAACAAACATAGGAACAGGAGATGACCCCTTGTATATGAATGACCTCGAGGATGATTCAGATTCAATCGAGACAATGGAGACTAGAACCAATACCACAAAGGGAAAGACCAACAAAGAAAACCGTAACATGGAACCAAATGAAAACCGAATAAGAGAAAACCATAAAGAGCCTCTGAAAACACCACAAGTGTTTCCAAATCCAATCCAAGACCCCCTAGATAAACCGCAGGGGCAAAAAGGGAAGAATCGTAAAAAGAAGATTGGGACGTACCCAAACCCAGTAGACGAGATTGAGCAGGTGAAACATCTAAGAGGTTTAGTGGAGGAAACTCAAAGGAAACTAGAACCAGAATCCATGCATGTCAAAATTCATGACACAGTGTTTCCCACGCAAGTTCATCCACCCCACATGAACAATAGACCGTTAGCCATACCTAGTATCATCCAAGAAGGGAGTGAGGACGGGACATCAGAAAGTGAGCATACACCTTTCTTGTTGGAAAGGATGTTTAACGAAGGAATACCTGATCACATTAAGGAATATGAGATTCCATCCTCACCAGTTCCTAGTCAAGGACCTACACCCTGCAAAATGCCAATGAATGTTGCCAAACTAGTGGACTTCATGTCTTCTGAGGTCCGAACCACGATCATAGCAAAGCTGTATGGAGATCTTGAGTTATTCCTTGCACTTCGAGCATTCCTTAACGGAGAGCTACAAACGGGATTACTGCAGTTTGCGCAACCAAATAGGCATGACTCGATTATGATTGATGAGGAAAATCATGTGCAATCACTTGACTTAGATGGACACGATTCTGTGATCGAGGTACCCATTAACGAATTAGGGCAGTATTTTGAAGGCGACGAGTCTAATGCGACCCTACCCATCACTACCAAGGGATTAACTATAAAGAGAATTCTTGATGGTGGTGCGGGAGTTAGCATCGTTACAAAAGATTGTTGGGAATCCATGAGAAAACCCCGCCTCAGTGTTACTAACATTGTGGTAAAGATGGCAAATGGTACCATCGCCAAACCTATGGGGATGCTCAAGGATCTTAAGATCAAAGTTCTAGGACACAAGGTACGACATACGTCATTGTAATGGATTTCTCTAAACACCTTATGTCATATGAAATGATTTTAGGACGACCATTCATGAGGGAAGCACAAATGGTTCATGATTGGTCTAAAAATCATGTCTATTTGCAATTCCAAGACTCTGTCCTTAGAGTGGATTTGGTGACTGGTAAGGTACACCCCTTAGGGAGTAAAACCATTATCGATCATCGCTCTGACACCACAGTTCACTCGGCCCCACTACAATATTGTTACACTTGTAAGAAGGATACAGACATTGGCCAAGATTCTCCTTACATGGATGTGTTACCGGGTATGACGGAATCAGACAACGTGGACTGGGTACACCTAGCTGCAACCATAGATACCTGGGGAAATAGAGGAACCACTTGGGTCACACCAGAGGGGGAAGAGGTACCACAAATTGCACCTATGAACATGATTAAGTGCCATACATGCATCTTCTAAGGGCAAGGCAATTGTAGACCAATCTGACAGTGACACCGATAGCTCAATAGAAGACTTTGACCAACACGACTCAGACACTGACTCCCAGAGTAAACGGATTCTGAATCTCATGAATTAGAGAGTGGAGCAAGTTCAGAGTCAAAACATTCGGAAGGACCGAGCACATCAACCGATGATAGCTCCTCCGAGAGTGAAGAGGACACCAATGAGGACTCCTTTAGTGAGCCAGATCTAAATGCAAATCAAAAGCAGGTCTCAAATAAGAAAAAGAAAAACTTTAAGAGGCGTCGATATCGAGCCAATGTACGTGCTAGGATAAAAAAGAAGAGATCCTCAGCAGAATGGCTCAGTTATATAGGAGTATGTGATGCTCATCGAAAATTGGTAGACGATTGGGGTGAATATCTCCAAAATGTTATGTGGTGTAGACTACGACCCCATGACATAGCCCAATTAGAGATCATAGACAAGCCAAAGTTGAGCCGCACTGCAAGGAGGCGTCAAAACCAAGAGTTAGCTCGACAACACAAGAAAGCAGAAATGGAAGCACAAACCAAAGCACAACCAGAATCCACAGACTTGCATCCTGTACCAGAACATTTCAAATCTTACACCACAGGGGAAGCAAAGGTTGTGTACACAAAAGCCCAAAGAATACCTATCGATGGGAATAATGGAATCTATGATGGTCCGGCAATAGTTAAAGAAATAGAATTAGCCGACCTCGGTGAAGAATCAAAACTTGTTTTTATTGCCCAAGACCTCACAGAAGTTGAAGAGGCGGTCCTCAAAGAGCTTCTCAAGGAATTGAAGGACATATTCGCTTGGACATACCATGATATGAAAGGTGTTCCACCTTCTGTGGTCCAACATACAATCCCTATGATTAGCACTGCGAAGCCCGTACAACAAAGACCGTACCCGATGAATCCTAAGTACGCAAAGATCATTCAAGAAGAACTAGAAAAGCTTATCAAATGTGGCTTCATATATTCTATTGAACACTCTGAATGGGTGTCTCCAATAGTTATCGTGCCAAAAAAGAATGGGAAACTCAGGGTGTGCGTGGACCTCAAAAAAGTTAATGCAGCTACTAGAAGAGACCATTACCCCCTACCATATTCCGAACATGTACTCGAAAGAGTTGCAGGCAAGGAAGCTTATAGCTTTCTAGATGGGTACTCAGGCTACAACCAAATCACGATAGCGCTAGAGGACCAAGCTAAAACTGCCTTCATCACAGAATTTGGCGTGTTTGTATTTCGTGTGATGGCTTTTGGCTTAACAAATGCCCCTGCTATATTCCAACGATTAATAAACACTGCTTTTAAAGAATATTTGAGAGAGTTTTGTGAAGCTTTCTTAGACGACCTTTGTGTTTACTCTTCTTGGAAAGAACATCTATCATGTTTGCGGAAGGTGTTTGAAAAGTGTAGGTTATATCGTATCTCATTGAACCCGTTCAAATGCCAATTTTGGGTCAAGCATGGAGTTATTTTAGGGCATATAGTATCTAAGAATGGTATCTCAACCGATGAGAGCAAAATTAAAGTGATTCTAGAGTTACCACCACCAACCAATTACAAGGGAGTTCAAAGGTTCATGGGACACGTGGGTTATTATCGACGGTTTATTTTATTTTTCGCTGAGATAGCACGTCCTTTGTACAAGCTTCTCATTGAATTTACATGGACTGAAGAGTGTGACCAGGCCTATGAACAATTGAAGAAAACACTAGCAAGTGCTCCGATTTTAAGGACACCTAACTGGGATGTCATTTTCCATGTGCATATTGATCCATCAAACTTTGCTATTGGGTGTGTTCTCACTCAACCAGGAGAACATAAATTGGACTATCCCATTAGCTTTGCAGCCGTCAATTGAACGATGCTGAAAGGAACTACACCACTACAGAGCGAGAAGGTTTAGCAATGGTTTATGCAGTAAAGAAATTTCGCTACTACCTTCTGGCAAACAAGTTTGTATTTTATGTGGATCATCAAGCGTTGCTGTATCTGGTAAACAAGCCATGCTCCACAGGAAGAATCACATGATGGTTGTTAATTCTTCTGGAGTTTGATTTCACGATTGTAGTGAGACCCGGTAAAAGGCACGTCATGGCTGATCATTTGTCTCGCATACCCAATGGTGAAGCCCCTACAGGAGTTGATGATGAATTACCCTATACTTCCCTATTCATAGTTGAGACTATGCCTGAATGGAGTGAGAACATTGTTAACTTTTTAGTTAATGGTTTTCCACCCAAGGAACTTCGTAAGGATATCGCTCGAAGGCTAGTAAAAGAATGTGAACCCTATTGTTTGATTGCCGGAACTCTGTATAGACTAGGCAAGGACGATATTCTTAGGCGTTGTGCCCGCGAGGATGAATATTTGTATATCTTGCAAGAAGCACATATGGGCATAGTAGGAGGACATTTTTCAGGAGACCTGACTGCTAGAAAGGTGCTGCAATCAGGCTATTGGTGGCCAACTTTATTTAAGGATGTATCACTTTTTACAAAAGGGTGTGATGAGTGCCAACATTACAAGACCACACAGCGCAAAGACAGAATGCCCTTACATCCTATTAAAGTAACCCAACCATTTGAAAAATGGGGCTTAGACTTTGTAGGTCCAATTAGTCCCGCAGCTTGCAACACTCAATCTCGATATATTCTCGTTGCTACGGACTATGTAACAAAGTGGGTTGAAGCTAAGGCTTTACAAAAAGCTGACGTGAGGACAACAACTAAGTTTCTTTTTTAGAACATTATCACAAGATTTGGTTGCCCTTTTGAAATTGTTAGTGATAATGGTACCCATTTTATAAATGAGGTAATAAGAGAGCTTACCACGACCTTTATGATATCCCACCATAAGTCTACACCTTATTACCCGCAAGCTAATGGACAAGCCGAGAGCACCAACAAGACTCTAATCTCTATTTTAACCAAGACGGTAGAAGCTCATCGCACTGATTGGGATTTGAAGTTGACATCTGCTCTATGGGCTTATCGTACTGCTTATAAAGTGGCTATTAATTGTACACCATTCAAAATGGTATACGGCCAAGAAGCGGTTATGCCTTGGGAGTTTGTCATTCCTAGTCTTAGGGTAGCTTCGCAAGAAGGATGGAATGGTAACCCCTTAACTGAGCGTTTGTATATCTTAGAAAAACTAGACGAAGAGAGACAGTTGGCTGTGCAAAATGCTCTTGTGGAAAAGGATAGGAGAAAGAAGTGGTTTGATCGCCATGTGAAGGACAAGGACATCAAAGTTGGTGATAAAGTCCTTATGTATGGAGTACGTAAAGAGAAGAAAAAGTTGAAATATGCTGGTAAAGGACCATATAGAGTATGTGAAATTACCCCACAAGGTACCCTTCGTGTGGAAACTCTTGATGGAGTTGAAACCATTGGATTCCTCAATGGGAGTAAATTCAAAAGATATTATGATCCTTTAAGCCAAGAAGAACTACGGGCCATTCATCAAAAGAAGGCCGCCAAAGCACAAACCGAATTAAAGAAGATATAAGCTCAAGCTGAGGCTAAGGAGCGACAACAACGTATAAGACAAAAACGAGAGGCTAACCTTGGAGTCACAAATGCATTCCACGTGGAAATCGAAGAGGATTGGTTGGACTCTGACACACCTCTACGATATCCTATTGAGTTAAATAGTGCTAATGGAAAAGTGCTATATAACGCCTTATTGGACACGGGTGCTAAATATAATCTGCTATCCTATGGGGTGTGGTGTCAGTTAGGGAAGCCACCTCTATCTGAGAGTATTATCCAAGTCAAGGGTGTCAACAAGAAAAAAACTACGGTTTTTGGAATCTGGCACACTTCTGTCAGTTATGACAATGGAATTGTAGCTCAAGACTTTTTGGTCATGCCTACTGGAACTATGGAGGGTAATATAAACCTAGGACGCACGTGGATGATAGCTACCAAATGCACTATTGATTGGGGGATTGGGGGTGTCACAACGCAAAAACCAACTCTTATCCCTACCACTCAAGCCATAGTCCCTGAGATATTGCCTAAGGAAATAAAACCCAAGACATTGCATGTCCAGGAGGTTGAACCATACGTCCCCATAGTCCAACTCTATAGATCTTCAATTGATGTAGTTGAAAGAAAGCTTGAGACACACAAGAACCATCCTAATATAACAAAGAAGGCATACAAGTGGGTCCCTAAAGCTTCTTTAGTAACCATGGCTGATGCTAAAAAACGGAAGCCTCGTAAGAAACGTCCCACTCGCTCCAAAAAATGTAAGAAAACGTGGCGCTGGATTCCTAAACGACTATTAAAAGCCCAAGGATACTATAAAGGAAATGATCAAATCTGGGTGCCCAAACGTAAATTGTACTTTTACCTGTCACCTGGCCCATGTAAATCCAATCCTGTGGCTCCAAAACAAATTGAAAATCGTGGAAAGGAAAAAATCACGAAATGCGACACACCTGCTCCAGAGCTAGTTTGGATACCAAAGAAAGAATGATTTGTTCCACCTAGCTCAGGAACAGGAAAAGCAAATGAAGCTTCTTGCTCTTCATGTAGTTCCTATACGGAAATAGAAGCTTCGACACAACCTCCACCTACCATTGTACATATCCATACAAGCAAGAAAGAGTTTGCACCTCCCGTTGTAGATTCACCACCTCCAACAATGTTGCAAATAAAATCATGGGAGAGTACCTTACCACCCTTGCAACTAGATGAAACACATAGAGTGATCGAAAACTATTGGTTAAAGCCTTTACCCATAACAACTTGGAACAATTGGTTTCAAAAGGTGACGACATCATTCCAAAAAGTATGATCTACCCAAGGAAGGGGGGAGTGTTTGCTGACATCCGTCATTCACTTGCTTCCCTCTCAACCTTCCTCCCTGACCTCTCAATCTCCAATCTTAGGGAATGTATATATAAAGCCTTATACTCACAAAAACAAGATAAAAAAGTAAAAGAGCAAGAGCCATAACACAAAATAATAAAAACAAATTATGCAAAAAAACACGACCCTTGTAATATTTGCACTCTAACCATCATCTATTTGCGTGTATAAATATGGCTAGTACGCAAGAGTCATGCACTCCTGCCTTGGGTGAGAGGTATCCTTGTTACTTTTCACAAATGTTTCACATGGTCTTTCCAATGCTTGCATGTGAATGGGATTTGATAGGTACGCTAGCATGTGAGAGGAATTTTGAGGAGTTAGAATGGCTGATACGTCTCTTGACCACGTCTGATCCATACTTAGTAGAGAGCGTTTCTCCCATTGCACAAGCCTACCCTTTTGACCAAGATGACTATAGGCGTCTAGTGACCTTCTTAGTAAACATGGGCACCTATGATGAAGAAGAAAATTTACATAACTACACGGATGACACATATGGTCTCATGGATGATGACTTTGTTTATCTCAACGACGAGGATAGGGGTTTAGCCTTAGGGTTTCCCCCCAACCTCTATAATATCCTATTCCCTTAACTCTTTAGGAGGAGTGCAAATAATTAGGTTAGGGTTCCTTATGTTTTTGTTGTGTTCAATAAGTGTTGGTACCTTTTTCCACTAATGTGCCTCCTGCAGGTATTTCTTTTGTTTCCTAGTGTGTACAGGAGCGTGTTGCTATTGATAGAATTTGGACCTTCATGGAATCTTTCTCTCGTTCACACTTCAAATCAAGCGCGACCATCAACACAAACAGGTGTTTTATGTCCATTAGCATTGCCCTTATCTTTTTGCATCCATGTTTGTCTACTTTGATTGTGATTGGTAGCATAATATTCAGCGCATTTGCTTAGTATCAAACATTTAATTCAATGTAATGTTTTGTCATAATCACTTGTCTAGGTTTAAAAATCAAGCTGTCCGACTAAGCTAGTTTGACCAAGCTAGGTATTAGAAATCTTCTCTTAATACCATGGGGAATGCCTTCCTAATAAGCAATGGTTACTTAGGTTCTTAATTCGATTTAGACAGCATTGTGTGAAATGTACTAGGGCTTTCTAGTGGGCTTAACCCTATTGACCTTTAGTTTAAGTATTATAAAGGGAGTTTACTAATGTGATGAGCCTGGGGAGGGTAACAGTGTTATATGACCTCCCAAAGTTACAAAATTAAAATGCTGAAAATGAACAAACAAAAAATCAAAGTGCCACAATGTAAAATTTTAAGCTGGAAGAGAAATCCCTGCTTAAATTGGTACTTCACTCGCATGTATCGCCTATGGTACTAGAGCCCTAGAGGTTCCCAGTGTGGGCGCTTTTCCTTGAAAAGCAAAAAACCCAAGGCATACAAAATAAGCACACACATCAAAATTAAATCAATGTGAAAAGACTTTGGGGGGTCAAAGAAAAGGTAATCAGTCAGGCGATGATTTCATGAGAAACTCCTTTTATCGTAGCTTAACTACAAGGTCTTCTAGGTATAGCCTCTAGTCAGCCTTCGAACATCAAATACTTGGCTCTCGCGATTAAACAACTTAATTGACCAGAAAAAAATTGAGAAGTTATCCATGGTATTAATAGTCGAGCTTTAGTGCTTTTTGACTGTTAAATTAGCGACCCCGGACTTGTTTAATTTTTTACCTTTACATCTGTTTATGCATTTGATTATATTGCAATTTAATGATTATTGTTGACAAATTGTCTGTCTAAAATTGCATATGATTTTTAATTGTATATGAGAATGCAATTACTGTGGCAATGTTGTTTGATTTTACAGTGATTGAAGAAGGCTACGCACATCCATGTCGGCTGCTCTTCCATCTCGACGAACGAGCTTCAACTGGATAGCTTCCGAGGACGGAATCTACATCAGGAAGGGGGGCATGTTAACCCTCACGGCACACGGACACCTTATGATCTATGAACGTTGTATTATTTAGAGTCAGGTACCGGGCTTGTCGGACCAATAGGAACAGGATAAGGGTGATCGCTGATGACAGACGCACTCTAACTGGAATATTCAAGGAGTTAGTTGGCTAAGTATGGGCGTCCAAGTGTGAATGGGGTGAGCTTATATAAAAGCCACTAAACCTAATTTTTACTCATTCTCTCATTGTGCAATAGAAGCCGCTCTTGTTCCATCTCCATCTTCTCCTTCACCATCTCCTTGTGTGTGTGTGTGTGTGTGTGTGTACGTGTGAGAGAGTGTGAGAGCGTGTGTGTGATCGAGCGTTGTGGCGGCAAGGCGGTTGAGCGCGGCGTAGCGGCGTCTCCCTCTTCTTCGCGGTACGGGAATCCTTCATTCTCAACTACGCAGGGAGGTGAGTGACACACCATTCTTCCTTGTGAGCTTGTCTGTTGTATGACTGTGTGCTAGGAGCCTTTGTGGCTCGCACACGGCGCGTAGCAAGTCCCTAGCCTTGACAATTATCTTTATTTTTATTTGATCTCATTAAGGTTTCTTAGAATAAGTCGAAAAAGATTTCTGAAGGTCATATTGGTGTTGGCGAGTTGCCAAGCTTCCCCATATCAATGCTAGCAAAGCGAGAACTACAGACATAAAATGTCATTCCGTGGGACATGGAGGCTACAAGAGATAGCTAATCTCTCGGAAACCTAAGTGTAGTGTGCTCTCACCTAGATCCGTCTCAAGTATGTGTCAAACATCAAAAGCTAACCTTCTTATCGCAAGCCTAATATGATGATTTTATATAGCTATCGTGCTTTGAACGTGACAAAACTTGCATTCTAGAATGTGTAGAATATTTTTATCAAACTCATGTGCTCATAAGCTGTTTTTTAATACTTGGGCAAAATCACGTCGAAGATAAACAACCTATTTTGGGCAGGTTAGTTTCGGGCTTTAAAGCACTCTATATGCTTTAGGATGTGCTCCATCTACCCCTATGGTGGAAATCCAACTTTGATATGTGTTTGTTGCGTAGGGCGCGAAAAAAGTTTGTAGATATACACTACTAAAAACACAACTTCATCGCGAGAGACTTACATAGAAAGGGAGAGCTTTCACCTGCGAGTGTGTTCGTATGCTAAAAAATGCAATGCAACTTCACACGAGGGAGACACAAAGGAATGAAACACGAGAGAGTTCACCGAAGTGTACTGCATCGTACGTTCAACTCTCATTATCCAAAACTTAAGTCCCAAGTTACAAAATTGGCTTTTATACCTTACTCAAGGTTTGAGAAATAAAACCTTAACTAAATGGCTCGGTAATAAGGCTAGGAATTGCAAATAATTACAACTCTTGAAGCTCTTGGCCCCTTTTACACTTTTGGCAAATAAATATGATACAACAAGTTTGGACTTTATGGGGTTTTAAATTAATAAACAGGGTTTTGATACAATAAGTGGCTAACGGGATAAAAGGATGATAGTGATGTTTCTGTTAGTTGAGCAACTAACATTCCCTCCCTCCTTGCTTGTGTCGTCCGTGACACAGCTACTTAAGGTGCAAAGTAGTGGTTGGGCTTGTGAGCTTTGGTTTGCTTTAATTGTTGATTCAATCCTTGTTGGTATTTGATCCTTAGTTCTTTATCGCCAATAGACATGAATTGCATTGTAATTCTCTTTTTGTGTTCATTGGCTGAGTAGCCAACAAATCTGGCTTTGAGATTGGTGATGGTTGGGCCAAAGATCTTGCTTTTGTATGTGAAAAAGTCTGTGACCTTTTCGAAAGTCTACATGTAGTAGGAGGGTAAGAACATTTTGTGTGCTTTGCTATCGTCCTCTCCTTAATTATTATATGGTGCCTACCACCTCTCTAGCATCTTTGGCCTCTATCACACATGCTTGGAGGTCATACATGAGGTGGTGCTTGTTTTCCACGATGCCTCCATAGTTCTCGGCACTCACATGGTGGTGAAAACATAAAATGAAGTTCTTTGCACTAATAAAAACAAGGAAAATAGTGCTTGAGCAAGAGTAGCATGGAGGTCAACTCAATAGCAACATGACCATTGCATAGTATAATGAAACTTCGATAATGGCCGAACTTGCTTTGTGCAAGCAACACCCAAGAAATTCATACAATGTGCTTTAATTTTTTTGGTGTTAAGCGTAATGGGGTCGTTCCCTCCATTCCCCTTCTATGGGGTTTTATGGATCAATCGATTACTCAAGACAATAATGGCCTAGAAGGCCTTTAATTTCAATCCAGTGGGGTTAATATGTAGCGATCCCAAATTGTATGGGTTAGCGAGTATCTTTTATTGAGTGAGCTCTTTTGGAATCACAGCTGAGCAACTTTCAAGAAGACACGTATGTAGGATTCTCATGCCTACTTTGCCATGACGAAATCAACCAAGAAGGAAGTAAATGGAGAAGCATCTATATCTAAAGTAGACACGTCTTTGTTTTCGTCTTCAAAGAAATACAAGGATCTTGTTATCCATGAAATCTTTACTTTTTCAAGAATTGAGAATTCTAAAGCTTTAAGCTGTGTGAATAAATAAACTAGCTAATGCCAAGATTAATGAATTATCTTTGTTTTTATTTAATCTCGTTCAGGTTTCTTAGAATAAGTCGAAAAATATTTCTGAAGGTCATATTGGTGTCGGCTACCTGTCAAGCTTCACCATATCAATGCTAGCAAAGCGAGAACCACAGACATAAATGTCAATCCGTGGGACATGGAGGCTACAAGAGATAGCTAATCTCTCGGAAACGTAAGTCTAGTGTGCTCTCACCTAGATCGGTCTCAAGTATGTGTCAAACACCAAAAGCTAACCTTCTTATCGCAAGCTTAATATGATGATTTTTTATAGCTATAGTGCTCCGAATGCGACAAAACTTGCTTTCTAGAATGTGCAGAATATTTTTATCGAACTCATGTGCCCAAAAGCTGTTTTTAATACTTGGGCAAAATCATGTCGAAGATAAACAGCCTATTTTGGGCAGGTCAGTTTCGGGCTTCGAAGCACTCTATATGCTTGGATGTGCTCCATCTACCCCTATGATGGAAATCCAACCTTGATATGTGTTTGTTGCTAGGGCGTGGAAAAAGTTTGTAGATATACACTACTAAAAACACAACTTCATCGCGAGAGACTTACATAGAAAGGGAGAGCTTCCACCTGTGAGTGTGTTTGTATGCTAAAAAATGCAATGCAACTTCACACGAGGGAGACACAAAGCAATGAAACACGTGAGAGTTCATCTAAGTGTACTGCATCGTACGTTCAACTCTCATCATCCAAAACTTAAGTCCAAAGTTACAAAATTGGTTTTTATACCTTAGCCAAGGTTTGAGAAATGAAACCCTAACTAAATGGCTCGGTAATAAGGCTAGGAAGTGCTATTAATTACAACTCTTGAAGCTCTTGGTCCCTTTTACACTTTTGGCAAATAAATGTGATACAACAAGTTTGGACTTTATGGGGTTTCAAATTAATAAATGGGGTTTTGATACAATAAGTGGCTAATGGGATAAAAGGATGATAGTGATGTTCCTGTTAGTTGAGCAACTAACATTCCCTCCCTCTTTGCTTGTGTCGTCCGTGACACAACTACTTAAGGTGCTAAGTAGTGGTTGGGCTTGCGAGCTTCGGTTTGCTTTAATTGTTGATTCAATCCTTGCTGGTATTTGATCCTTAGTTCTTTATCACCAATAGACATGAATTGCATTGTAATTTTCTTTTTGTGTTCAATGGTTGAGTAGCCAATAAATTTGGCTTTGAGATTGGCAATGGTTGGGCCAAAGATCTTGCTTTTGTATGTGAAAAAGTATGTGTAGAACGCCTTTTCGAAAGTCTACATGTAGTAGGAGGGCAAGAACATTATGTGGCATAAGAATTGTAGAGAAGCTCTTCAGACGGTTGCTTGGACCGATCATAGCATAAGCCTTGATTGCCTTCAAGAAAATACATCCATGCTGCATCTGTCTGTTTAGCTTTATCTCCTTTTGGTAGTTTTCTTCTCTCTTCATAAACCCTCTTGAGAGCTCTCGGCGTTGCATCTGCTCTAGCTTGATTTCTGTTTCAAGGTCTTTATGCTTTTTCTCAAGAGCCTTGTAAGCTTCATCAGTGTTTTGTAATGTAGCCACAATGGGGTTTGTCCTCAGCTCATTGAGTAGCTGAATATGCTCTTGGCATCTAGACTATGACTGTGCTAATTGAGCATTGGCTACATCGATTTGGACCTGTAGTTTTTGAGCAAAAGAGCTTGTATTTTGCAAGGCTGTGGTTACCTCTTTCAAGTGCTGCTCTTGTTGTTGCGTGCTAACTTTAAGACTTCTATTTCTTCTTTAGCTTTGGCCGTCATTTCTTCCATTTTCTTGTTGGTGGTCTCCATTGCCTCGTTAAATGCATCGTTGAAGGATTCAACTACCTCAAGCCTCGTCATTGTGATCTTTAGCTGTTGTTGGAGGTTATGGATCTTCTGGTGGCGAGCATAAAATTAGTCTTTCATGCGATCCATGGCCTCATGCACATATCTGGCATATTCATCTATCTCTTCAAGGTTATCATCCTCTTGAGAAGTTCCTGCTTTGTCTTGGTGGGATGGTCCCGCTCTCTCTTCCCTTGGTAGCTCCACTTGCGGCTGCGCAACTGGTCTTTGTTCTAGATGTATGGGATCTTGTGGCACTTCAAAAGTAGCTGTTTGATCCTCACAAAATTCTTCAAGGTGAGTTGTTGGTACCTCTTGTGGAGGTTGCTCTTCATGCACTGTAGAGGTGGTGGTGGTTGCAGCTTCATTGCTTTCTTCAGGCATGTCCTCAATCAAGGTTTCCTTTATTGGTGGCTCTTCAGTAGATTGTGCGTGTGCTTGTGCTCTTTGCCCCCAAGAATGATATTTGCTCTAGCGTTTTGACATGTGTTAAGGTAGTATGGATGTACTAGGCATGGTTGACATCAGTAGACCCCTCCCTCCATGCTTGGGTAAAAGTGGAAGCTATTGCATGATTAGGGCATGTATAACAAGGCAGCCTCTTCGCGATGAAGTGAAATGATGGTGTGAGAGTCGAAGTGCTCTCTCTATTTTCCTTTGTTGGAGATTGGCGAAAGATGCTGACTTGTGTGTGAAGATAGCTGTGGTTGTCAGTTGGCGGTCTCTGATAGGCTTTCCACCAAAGATGAGGAGACCCCTAATAGACCCCCAATTGTCTACCAACCTTCTACATGATGCTAACTTCAAACTGACAAAATTTGGTTCTAATTTGAGCCTTTTATCTTTGACGTGCCAAAGGTGCTAGGTTAAGAAATTTCACTTTTGACCCAACCATGTGTTTACCTACTTGGGATGAGTCCTTGGTTTAAGTCTTGTGTGATTTGGAAGCTTGGTGTGGCCGGTATAAGTGTTGTTCTTCTCAAAAGATCCCAGATTATCCTATGTTTCCGTGCTCGCTATGATTTTGGTGGTGGACAAAATGGTATCAAAATGCTACATGTTATAGTTAGGAACTTACCCCTCATGGCTGGAGTGAGTAAGAACTAGGAGAACGCACGTAGGAGCTCCCAAAATATTGCCGAAATCTACTAGCTAGAGCTCTCTCACAAAGGTCTACAATTCAAATGAGGGTAGAAATGGCCTAGTGGACTATACATGCCTTGACTTTTGGATACTTTCATCTTTTACCTAACCATTGAGTCGAGCAGCTCTCACAATATGTCCCTATATCGATTTTTTTGAAAACTAACATTTGAAAACCTTACTGCCAAAAGTTGTCCATAGTAGTTAGTACGTTGGAGTGGCCGCCAATCAATTTGATCATAATAGCCCCATACTCTTTTTGGCTGTTCTATTGAGCTTCAAGATTTGGTGTTTCAAGTTGGATTTCAATTTTGGCATTCTTGCCTATTTATTTATTTATTTAGGACTTTTATTTACAAAATTGAATGAAATTATCCAAAATTCATCAAATTTTTTTAATTTCAAATCCAAAAATCTACTCACACACACACTTGGCCCTTTGTGATGTTGATTTTGTAATCTTTAGAGGCCAACTATTGCCAAATCAAACTCTAATTTTGAAAGAAAATATGCTTATTTACAAGGTCAAACAATTCCAGAGGGCTCATATATAACTTTTGTCCCTCATTTTCCATGAACTCTTATTATCGGCCATTTCTGCCCTATTGGAAAAATCCAAAAATTGTGCCAATCGTGCATCAATATCACATTCATAGCAAGTACACTTGTTTTTTTAATATGTAGGCATATATGTATGCCTCCCCCCCTCATACTTGGAGTCGACAGTGATGAGTTGACATGGGTGTGTTCATGGGCATCAAAGTATGCATAGTGGTGATTGGCTCTACCATGCAATTGAAGTCAATGCAATGTAGAAGACAATGCGGTGCAAGAAGAGGGTGTTGAGAAGTTTGCTCAAGGGCATTCGATGATGAGGTTTCCTACACTTGTTTTCCAAATAGCAAGTGTTGTAATGCAATAGCTCTTTGCTTGATGGTCAATGACACGTTGTTGCTTGCCTTTTTTCTTCATATCCAACCATTTGTATTTTTGGTTGTGTATCTCTTGCTTGAGTGTTGAGTTGGCTCATATTGCTTCACTAGTGCGTTGGTTTTTTCAGGCTTTGCAGAAGGAGTTGCTTCAGTTTTCTTCACTCTCCATTCCATCCTCTTTTTGGTGGCAGTCTCTAGCTTTGTGACCCCTTGTGGCGAGTGTTGTTTTGGATTGTTGCTTAGATTGGATTGCTTGATCTTTGCCAATTTAAATATATTTGGGTGAGCTTGCAATTAGTTTCTTTGGTACCCAAACTTGCTTGGCTCCTTGTATGCACTTATGTTGTCTGTAAGTTCGTATACTTGGCTTCGTGAATTGTTGTACATATGGGAAATCACTGCGACAGAACGATACTGTGCTATGACCTTCTGTAATGGTTACTTTCAAGGAATTTTCTTCCCAATCGGATACAGCGTTATACATTCTGATCTAAGGAGTGCCAATGATAATTTTTTTCGAAAGTTGATCGTTTGGAAAAATGTAGAACAGATGCCTGCAAGGAATACCTTGAAGTTGGATATCTATGTTTGCCTTGCCCACTACTTGGGAGAGGGATTGATTTGCCGTTCGAAGGCAACAAGGTTCCCTAGCGTTGTATTGTACTATGCTATGACCTTCTGTAATGGTTATTTTCAAGGAGTTTGCTTCCCAATCTGGTATAGCGTGATACATTCTTATCTAAGGAGTGCTAATGATAATTTTCTCCGGAAGTTGATCGTCTGGAAAAATGTAGAACAGATGCCTGTAGAGAATACCTTGAAGTTGGATATCTATGTTTGCCTTGTTCACTGCTTGGGAGAGGGATTGATTTGCTGTTCGAAGGCGACATGGTTCCATCTCCTTTGTCTTCATCTTGTGAAAGGTTTTATAGTTAATGGCATTTGCGCTTGCACCTGTTTCTATTAATGCCCTTTCTTCATATCCCTTGGGATGATTGAACTAAGATTCGAACATCCATCCCCTCTTGTAATGTGTCATCCATGGGTTGGAGTTCCATTGCTGTGAGTGGTAGAGGATGTTATTGCATTTGTTGTTTGTGTTTAAGGATACGAAGCCTCGCTTCCTCTTGCGATTGATCAATCACCTATTGTTTCCTTAATTTACACTCTTTGGCAGAGTGTATTCTGCTTAACTTCTCATTAGTTAGTGGCATCTAATATTTTCTTAATTTACACCCACAATTAGCAATGGAATCTCCATCTAACATTGCCAATTTGACTTCTCCACTAGGGAAAAGGTCTTCAATTACAAATGGTCCATTTTCTTTTTTCTGAACTTAGGAACATGTTGTTTCAATGAGTATACTAAGACAAGATTCCCCTTTTTAAACTCCTTGGCGAGAATTTTAGTGTCCACTCCATTCAAGTATTTGAGCTATGTGTAAGGTAGGAAGCAAAAATTCGATAGGAAGTATCGCGTCTAGCCCAAAGACTAGATTGAATGGTGTCGAGTTTAAAGCAGTTTTGTAGGCCAATCTTCAAGCCCATAGAGCTGAGTGCAAATGCATCTCCTAGTTAGTGCGTCCCGTACTAACGACTTTTGTCAAGACTTGGCTCAAGATTTTATTGGTGTGTTCCCCTTGGCTGTTATCTTGTGGGTGATATGGGGCCAATTTGTTATGTATGATCATGAATTCATCCAACATGTATTCAATTACACAGCTTGGAGAAGACGAAGGAAGCTCAAGGCACACAATAGAGAGTGTGTTACTTAGTGTGTAATGGAAAGATAGATAGCCCTAGAGTGATGGGAGTATATACAATGCACGGGGGAAAAGAGGGAAAAAAAGCTCCGATGGAATTAGGGTTGCAGAGAAACGCACACAGCTTGGAGAAGACGAAGGAAGCTCAAGGCATACATTAAAGAGTGTGTTACTTAGTGTGTAATGGAAAGATAGATAGCCCTAGAGTGATGGGAGTATATAGAATGCGCGGGGGAAAAAACCTCCTAAAGAGGGAAAAAATACCCTGGTGGTCCTAGTGTGTTCACACACATCACTACCACATGTATATGGTAACAAATCCTTCCTGGAGTGATGCGGTGAACGAGAGCTGGCACATGAGTAAAGGGAAGTGCCATGCCCTGAGGACATGATCAGTCCACAAAGGGGAGTAAGCCCAAAGCTTTGCGGAAAGCTTCGAGCTTCTTAGGAGACAATGCCTTTGTGAAAAGATCTGCAAGGTTGTCCTGTGTTGGCACATAAGCCAAGCTGATCTCTCTTGCTGATAGCCTCTCCCTGACATAGTGGTAATGCACCTCAATGTGCTTTGTGCGAGCATGAAAAACTGGGTTCCTCGCAACTGCCAATGCGCTCTGATTGTCAGTGTAGATAGTGTTGGCAGTGTCCTGTCCAACACCCAAATCAGCCATAAGGTGTCTGAGCCATACACACTCAACCGTAGCTGTGAAGACTGCCTTGTACTCAACATACAACTCGAAGTGGCCACAATAGGTTGCTTCTTGATCAACCATGATTACATGAACTGCAAAGCATGAAACAAAAACCACTTGTGGACACTCGTGTGTCAAAACAACCAGCCCAGTCTGAGTCCGAAAAAGCATGTAAGTCTGGCGGTAATGATCCCCCCTTGGGATAAAACAAGCCAAGATGTAAAGTGCCACTAAGGTAGCAAAAAATCCTCTTGATAGCCTGCCAATGCTTAGACCCTGGGCTATGCATAAATTTGCTGACTTGTGAGACTGCAAACTGAATATCTGGCCTTGTGTTGCATACATAAATGAGGCAGCCAACATCAGTTTGGTAAAGAGTGACATCAACATCGCCAGCATCATGTAGACTCAACTTCAAACCTGTTTCCATGGGACTGGCAATAGGTTTGCAATCCTCAAGTTCAAACTTACATAGCAATGTCTCTATGTAACTTTTCTCACACAAGGCAATTCCACCATCACACTGCTTAAACTGTATGCCCAAATAATGATGCAACAACCCCAAATATTTCATCTTGAAAGTAGCATTCAAATCAGCCTTAAATTCAGCAATATGTCTCTCATTTGGTCCAGTGATCAACAAATCATCTACATAAAGAACCACGATGAGAAGTACATCACCCTCACGCTTTACATACAATGTGCTTTCTGTTGGACTGTTACGAAAGCCTTGTTTGACCAAATGAGTGTCAGCTTTCTCATACCAAGCAGGAGGAGATTGCTTCAAACCATACAAAGCCTTGTTACATTTGCACACTTTGTCCTTTTGTCCTTTCTTGACAAAACCACGAGGCTGTGTTACATAAACTTCCTCAAATATGTCAACATTCAAGAAAGCAGTAACAATATCTGATTGATGTACATCCCAACCAAAATGAGCTGCTAATGCACATAGAAAATTCACAGTAGTCATACGACAAGTGGGAGCAAAGGTCTATTCATAATCTACTTCCTCAAATATGTCAACATTCAAGAAAGCAGTAACAATGTCTGATTGATGTACATCCCAACCAAAATGAGCTGCCAATGCACATAGAAAATGCACAGTAGTCATACGACAAGTGGGAGCAAAGGTCTCTTCATAATCTATGCCTTTTTGCTGTGCATAACCCTTTGCAACAAGTCGAGCCTTATGGCGATCGATCTCACCATCCGGCTTGCGTTTCAACTTGTAAATCCACTTTGTACCAATGGCCTTTTTGCCAGGAGGCAAATCACATAAAGTCCATGTGTCATTTTCTGTAAGTGCATCATATTCTGATTTCATGGTAGTCATCCAATTTTCTAAATTCTGTGCTTCATCAAAAGAAAGAGGTTCCTCAACATCATGTAAGCTAGACACAACCAAAGCATAACAATCTGATGCATAAGATGCATGGTGAGAGCCTGAACGAGTACGACTAGACAAAGGTGCATCCAATTTACTGTCACGCAAAGTGTGCACCAGCCATTTTGGCATACCTCTAGCATGCTCATTTTCAGCCCTTTCCTCATCAAGTACATCATGTACATCTGCATCAGTAATAGGATGATTTGTAACATTGTCAGAAACCCCCATAGGCTGTACATTTGCCTCATTGGAACTTACATTCGTATTTCCACTACTAAAAAGAGGCAACAAAGTGTCATAAATGTCCTGTGAGCTTACATTATTGTCTCTATTACATGACAACAAGGGCTGAACAGAATCTTCCACAAACAATACATCCCGTGAAACCAGAATACGTTTTTTTTGCGGTGATACAACCTATAACCTTGGATTTCAACATTATAACCGTCATCCAATTTTTTGCGCTGTGTTTGTGGCATTAAAGCATATGCCAAACAGCCAAAAACATGCATGTGCTCCATAGAAGGCTTTCTATCATGCCATGCTTCATATGGAGTAATAGACCGCAAAGCTTTCGTAGGACACCTGTTTAGCACATAAGTGGCACACATGATGGCCTCAAGCCAAAAAGAATGCGGCAAAGCTTGACTTTTGACCATACATCGTGCCATTTTTGTAAGTGACCTGTTTTTTCTCTCAGCAACACCATTTTGCTGAGGTGTATAAGGCATTTCACATTGGTGTTTTATCCCACGACTAGGCAGAAATGCATTGAATTCATGAGACATATACTCCCCCCCTCGATCGGAACGGAGGGTGCCCATAGTACATTTCGAGACATTTTCAACCATAGCTAGAAATTGTTTGAAGCACATAAAAACTTTGGACTTCGCTTTAAGTGGAAATACACATGCATGCCTGGAGTAATCATCAATGAAAGTCACAAAGTAAAGGTAATTGCCCAAGGACGAAGTTTGCATTGGCCCACAAACATCACTATGCACAAGTTGCAACCTGCATGTGGCCCGGACTGAACCATCCTTTGGAAGCTTAGAATGCTGCATCTTACCCAAAATACAGCCCTCACAAACATGTTTGATATGACTAAAACGTGCATGCCAAAGTTTTGCATCTGAGACAACCCTTGAATTTGCAACTACAACTGCAACTACATTTGCAAAATTTTGTCCACACTTGTCATACAAAGTGAGCTAATACAGCCCATGGCACAAAAGCCCAGATGCAATGATTTCATCACCAAAACTGAGATCATGAACTGTACATCTGTCATCCATAAATTTGACTACAAGTCCAAGTCTAGCAAGTGCAGATACAGACAAAAGATTCTTCTTGATCCGAGGTACATAAAGTGCATCAACAAGTGTGAAAGAACTATCATTGGCAGCAGTAAGCACAATCTTTCCAACTCCCTGAACCGGAGAAGAGGCATTGTTGGCACAAGTGACTGAATTCCCACGAGGGACAGACTCGAGAGAGGTGAACAATTCACGATGTACGGTAATGTGCTTTGTAGAACCACTGTCGAAATACCACACATGTGAATCTGCAGCAACTGACAAGCATGCATCATGGATAGCAAGATTTCAAGTGCACTCTGCACTAAAAGCCCATTTTGCATCAACATCAGCATCACAGTCTCCTTTCACAGAAGACTCAACAATGGTTGCATTTGTAGTGGAACCAACATTTGCAGTGGAACCACCCTCTTTCTTCTTAGCGTCTTTGGCCTTCAACTTAGGACACTGCTTGATCAAGTGATCATTAGCTTTACAATAATGACATCGCATCTTTGTTTTGCCCTTATCACCAGAATTTCTAGACGAATTGCTACTAGCAGAAACATTAGGAACATAAGATTTGCCACTCGCAACAGAACCATAAGAAGTGGTTGCATTGTTGTTACCACCCTTTGTTTGAAAATCAATAATAGCTTGTTCAACTGCACGCTGTCTAGTCCTGTTTTTTTTGAAAAGTGACTCTTGCAACAGCAATGTGCATAATGCATCAAACTTGAAAACTTCTGGATTTCCTTGGGTCATAAGTCTCCAAGTACTAGCAAAAGTCTGGTAAGAATCTGGTAAGGCATCAAGAACAGTCTGCACAAGGAAACTGTCTGAAATGACTTTACCTGTAGAAATAAGTTGCTCATTGATATCCTTGACACTAGTAAGAAAAGTGTCCATATCATCTTCCTCATGCATAATCTTCGACTCTAGCTCTTTACACAGCAAAGCAATTTTAGCCTCATTGCGGCTTGCATAAAGACCTGCTAGAATATCCCAAGCTTGTTTTGCAGATTTTGTTGAACGGATGTGAGGAACAATGGTGCGCTTCATAGAAAACACAATCAATGCATGAGCCTTCACATCCTTTACATCCCAACGATCTTGTTTTGCCATAGGCAAAACAACTCTAATAGCAGCAATCCTTGCAGCAAAATCTACAACATCCCCAACATCGCCTACATGCTCAGAACTAGGATGTACATCAATGCCCTGCAAAATATTCCAGACGCCCTTTGACACAAGAACATGTTGCATCATATAAGCCCACATAGGGTAATTGTCACCATCCAACCTGTCTTCAACAACAAACATCTTGAAGACATCTGTGTTGTTGTCAGCCATGGTAAATGCTGCAGCTGATGTGAAAACTGGCCAAAAATAGGAGAAATGGAGCGAGAACAACACGTGCTATATAGCACAAACCATAGAAGACTGCAAGGCACCTGTTATGCAGAAAACGACACTGACAAAAATTCTGCACAAAAATGACAAAATTGCTTGTGCAGACCTGGCTGTAGTGGAAACGAAGGCTGAAATGAGCCCGAATCAAAAATCTGAGCAGACTAAGCTCTATGAGCTTACCCAAAATATTTGTCGACCTGCGAACGATTGCCAAACCTCACTGTAATCAGAGAAAGTGAGCAGGTGTATGCTGGAGCAGCTGGCGACTAAGCCCGGGAGGACGTAACCTTCTCTGATACCAATTGTTGGAATTAGGCTTGCAGAGAAACGCACACAGCTTGGAGAAGACGAAGGAAGCTCAAGGCACACAATAGAGAGTGTTTTACTTAGTGTCTAATGGAAAGATATATAGCCCTAGAGTGATGGGCGTATATACAATGCACGGGGAAAAAACCTCCTAAAGAGGGAAAAAATGCCCCGACAATCCTAGTGTGTTCACACACATCATTACCACATGTATATGGTAACAAAAGTGTGTGCCCCTGTCACTCACATTTTGAATTTCTAACCCATATCTTGTAAAAACATTTTCGTATAAGATTTGTGCAGTGGTTTTTGCATCATTTTTATGAGTTGCCTTGGCTTCTGCCCGTTTTGTCGAATAATCCGTGGCAACTATAATGTATTGTGCCTGTGTTCTATAAGTCAGTGGATGAATTGGGCCGACAAAGTCAATTACCCACTTCACGAAAGCTCATGCACCCATCATTGGTCTAAGTGGCATATTGTCTCTTCTTTGTGGTATGCGTGTCCTTTGACATGCATCACAACGTCTAATAAATTCTTTGGCGTCCAAATGTAAGGTGGCCCACCATATTCCTGCTACCATTTGTCGATCGTGCGGTTGTTTTCGTTGCAAAGTGTCCCCTGCTAATCCGGCGTTTGCTTGTTCCAAAATTGGACGATATTCCATGGGAAAATTCGTAGGTTTTGATCTTGCCCTCATTTATACAATTGCCCACCAATCAAAGTATAGTTCTGGGCTTCTACTTCGATTGCATGGTTTTTGTCTCCGTGCCCCATCCGAGTCGCTTCTCTGAGTATTGACATTATGTTAGTGCCAGATAGCTATGCTACAGACATCGGTCTCGCGACGACCGGCTAACATTGACGCCGTTGCCAAAGATAGTGATCCTTAGATGGTGAGTGACCTAGTCGTAGCTTTATTACTTCGAGACCTTGATTTTGATTTCCACTTCATCACACTTTAGCAGTTAGGCTGCTAGACATAGGATTTGGTGCTTGATAGAATCTAGAAGTCAAGGAGTTGCTAGATCTACCCTCAAGAGGTAAAGAGGGTTGTGAGTGAGATAGCCAGAATCATAGGCTGCTAGACATAGGATTTGGTGCTTGATATAATCTAGAAGTCAAGGAGTTGCTAGATCTACCCTCAAGAGGTAAAGAGGGTTGTGAGTGAGATAGCCAGAATCATTTCATTCTTTGATTTTCTCGTTTCAAAGAGCTGTACCATTTTTCATTTTGACACAAATTTTGTATTGTTTTGTTTGTTTTTGTTTCATGTTTCAATTCGGTACTTAGGAGTAGGGTAAGTAGAAACTACCTTCATCGAATTGGGGCAAAAAGATTAGAGGAAAAAAGGGTGAATACTATATTTTGGGCAAAATGACCATAAACTCTGAAAAAATGAAAATTTGATGGTCAGAACTTCAAAGCTGATCTAAGTTTAAAAAAAAAGGGCATAACCAAACAATAGAGAGTGAATCTCGAAATTTTCATGTTGTTTGGTGCTGGAACATGGATGCAAAAAACAATAAAAAGTTGATCGAAACACCAAGATACAAGTTATAAGCCAAAAGTCAGAGGCAACCACAAAATTTTTCTTTTGTCAAGGTGAAAGGGCTTCAAATTCAAAAATAAGTGGATAGGTGGACCCCATAGACTTCAAGTAACAAGCTGACCAAGTTTGGGATCAAGACATGGTGGAACATAGATCGCCATCCATGACCCCCTGCAATTTTTTTGGACTGCATCCATACAGAAGTGTAATAGAGATCAACACAAACATTTTATCCAAAAACAAGGGTAGCAAAAAACTAACCAAAGAGACTTAAACCAGATCTGAGGCAATCTAGACCAAAAATTGCAAATCAAACCGACAAAGTGACTTTTGGGATACCTAAAGGAGAACAAACCAACTCAAAATCACTTAACAACTGTTAAGAGGTTGTGAGAAGCCTGTGTGACAAGTTTCAAGTAATTTTGGCATTGGGGTATATGGATCGCGACCTATGACTCCCTAACATAGAAGGTGGCCAAATTGGTAACATAGAAGGTGTCCAGATTGGTACCAATGATAGCACTAGTCAATATGAGCACATTGGTGTTTTCAATGATAGCACTAGTCAATATGAGCACATTGGTGTTTTCAAAATTGAATTTGGAGTTGGATTGTGCAAATTGCAAGCAAAATAGGAGTTGTGTCAAAGTTCGACAAAGTTTTGATTCTTGTAGATTTTTGACTAACCCAGCGACTGTAAAGCTATAGCCACCAAGTGAATTTTGTACAGGCTCTGTGAATCAGAGTGCAGTAAATCACCAGTGGTCGACGGATTGAATGCATCATAAAAGGTAACATGTCAAGGTTTTGCAGGCTTTGTTTTCTTGATGTATTTGCGTTCGGGAAAATTGTATCAAAGTAGAAACCCTAATAATAGAGACCAATCAATCCATATTTCAACCGAGGGTAGTGTCAACCAAGGGACCATACCTACCTTAGAGCCTATCTTGGAGGAGAATCTTTCTGATACCTCTTCGGAGAGATCATACACCTATATGGCCGAGGGAATCAAAAGTGTGAGTTTTAAAGAAGAAACCAAAATAGGAGCGGGACCATTGCAACTTGCACCAAACCAAAAGCTTTTGCATTTGCAATATCAATTCGAGAATGAGCAAGGAGATCAAATCTATAAGGACGGTATGGATTGTTACTACGTTAAAATTGAAGAGAGGCCTAGTGAGCTTAAATTCAAACTTACTATATTTGGATAAAAGTGATAGAAAAGTAGAAAATTCATTTTTGGAAAGCTTACATCAATATATATATATTCATCATTTGTTCATTAGAGGTGGAAAAACTGCCAAAAATATAGACTTTCATTAGAGGTGGATCAAAATGATATGATATTAACCCTTTACATGGGAATCCCCTCTGCAAGGGTGCCAGAGACCTTATACTCTTCATGGTAGGTCAACAGAAATACGTCTCTACTCCGCGAAGGGTAGGTTGAATCCCTCGATGCCCCACATAGGGAGGAGCATGGGATTCATACATCACTTTCTCATGAAGAGAGTGAGTACACATAGCCTATTTCCACAGAGAAGATAACAACCGTGAAAGGTGAATGGTTCTTCTTTCTTCCACAAGGAGGGTCAATAACATACTCATCTATCTTAGAAGATAGATCATTGTAAGTTGCTATGGACACCGCATTGGCTCTTGGCCATCGTGATAGTGCATCAGCCACTTGATTGTGCTTGCTAGCAATGTGAGTAGTATGAAAATTGAATTGCGAAAGAAAATTTTTCCACGTCATTTGTTTGTCGGAGAGCTTGGTTTGCGTCATGAAGTACTTGAGACTTTGATGGTCCGTTCGTAAGATGAATGGAGTCCCCAATAGATAGTGCTTCCAAGTGTCGAGGGCATGTAGGACAACTAGTAGCTCCTTCTCGTAGATGCCCAATACTCGCTCATCGGAATTGAGTCTTCAAACGCATATGCTATGGCATGCCCTTGTTGAAGAAAAACTGCTCCAAGGCAATCTCCACAAGCATCACATTGGACCGCAAATGGTTTTGAGAGATGCGGTAGTGTAAGCACGGGTTGAGAAGTAAGATTTTCTTTAAGCTTTTCAAGATCACTTTGCTCTTTAGCAGTCCATATGTACTTAACATTTTTCTTGGTCAAGTCATGTAGTGGTTCTCCTATTTGGGAGAATTTAATTATGAAGCATCTATAGTATGCACACATACTAATAAAGCTTCGTAGCTCATGTAGGATTCTTGGGTTAGGCCATCCTTTTATTACCTCAAGCTTGGTTGGATCCATATGGATACCATCTTCAGACGGAGGTAAAATTTACCCTTCTTTTGGTTAATGAAAAGTTTATTCTCCCTCATAGCTTGAAAAACTATATGGAGGTGTTGCTTATGCTCCTCCAAAGATTTGGAGTAGATGATAATGTCGTTGAAGAACACTCCAATGAACTTGCGGTAGGGTCTAAAGATTTTCTCCATTAGGCGGTTGAACGTGGTTGGAGAATTTGTCAAACCAAAAGGCATGACAAGATATTTATAAAGACCAAATGTTGTACAAAACGTGGTCTTTACAATATCTTCATTCACTATCCTTATTTGGTGATAACCACTTTTAAGGTCAATCCTACTGAAGCAGATCAAACCTTGTAGCTTATCAAACAAATCTTCTACCCGTGGTACGGGAAATCTGTTTTTGATAATAATAGGTTTAGTACTCCATAGTCCACACACATGCGGTATGTGCCATCTTTCTTTTGCACCAAAAGGATTGATGAACAAAAGGGAGATGAGCTAAGCCTCATGATCCTCTTCTCAACCAGCTCATATACTTGCCTCATAATCTCCTCTTGTTGAGCTTGAGAAACTTTATAAGAGGTTTACTAGGAGAAATTCTATAAGGAGGTTTATTAGGCAGTGAGCTCCCATGTAGAAGCTCTATCTTATGGTCATCATCCTCTCATTTTGGAGGTAACTCCATAGGGATGTCATCAATAAGTACATCTTGGAATCTATTTAGAAAATTAGACAAGTCTAATCCTTTTTATTCCTACCACTTTGTTTTGTTAAAACATTAGCATCATTTAGAGACTCTTTGGCAAAAGTTATGTACGAGGAAACCGAATTTTTCATTGACTTATCAAAAGCAGGTGAATTTACAAGTGGTATAGTACGACCAAACTCATTAGCCTCTAGATACATGCTCTTTTCCTTGTAGGTGAAGTAGATTCTCCTTTCATGGAACTTCATGTTGGCAGCCATGTGGTTGAACCATGGTGCCCCTAGGATAACATCCTCATGTTGGAGAGGAGAGATGAAAAAGTCTTCTTTGTCGACGTAGATTTGGACACGAAGCCTCAACTTCCCAATCAAGGGAGTAATGGAGGCTTAATGTCCCTTGAAGTCCCCATCGGCAGTTACAATATCTCCCATCTCAAAAGCTTGTATGCCCAGCTTTGTGGCCAACTCCGTTGATATGAAGTTGTGAGTAGAGCCATGATCAAATAAGATGAAGGCATGATGTTCCCTCACCTTCCCTCAAGCATATGAAAGGGATGATCCTTGACAATGAGCATCCTCTTTTGGAGCTTTGACCGTGGAAGCTCTAGGAGTATCATTGTAGGCATTTCTTTTGGGACAAGAACGATAGCCATGTCCTTGCTCCCCACACTTAAAGCATTTATGATCTTTATGAAAAGCCTCTAGCTCTTCAAGAGAGAGTTTTCTTTTACCTTTGTAAAATCCTTTCTCCTTGGTCTTCTTCTTCTTGTTGTTGTTGGAATTGCCTTGGGAGGAACTTTGAGCATTGTTCTTCCCCTTTGCATCATTTCGATCTTTGTTTTCCATGGGCTTGACATTCCTTTTAGTGTGGTGGATGACTTCGGTGATAGAACCAGGCCGCTGGGATTTGGCATACTCAGCCATTTCTTCAGGTAATTCCGCACAAAAAATTTGCTTTTGCTTGACGAAATCTATCTTTTGAAAGACTGTAACTTTGAGATATAAGTCCCAAAACTTGTCTATATATTTGTGGATAGACTCGTTGAAAAGTAACTTCAAACTCTACCATTTGGCGAGCACTTTATCTTTGGCGTCGCTTGCAAGAAATTCCTTTATGATGGAAACTCATAGAGTTTCCATGTCTTTGGAGTTTCGCGGTTGCCACAGAGGCTTGCCCACCATTGATGAGTAGATTTTTGAAAGTGCATAGATACATGATGTAGCGAGAGATACTCCTCTCGGGGGTCTATGCACAAAATATACAATTTACACCTTTATAAAATTTTTAATATACATAAGATTTGCGGAAGCGTTTTCATAGGGGAGGAGCTTTCAATGCCCGACCAAGCATGGAGTCTAAGCCATGAGCCAGATTGCATCCAACGATACCTAGCGACTAGGGCTATCCCTGAATGGGTGTTATGAATGAAAGGGTACTCAAGAAAAATATAAGATTGTGGAGGGTGAATATATGTATACACCGCATTGCGGAAAGAAAGAGAGAGAGAGAGAGAGAGAGAGAGAGAGAGAGAGAGAGAGAGAGAGAGAGAGAGAGAGAGAGAGAGAGAGAGTAGTGGAGGATGAAATAGAGTGCACAGAGATGTGAGAGAATGACAACAGAGAGTCTTTAAATGTCTCATCTAACTGAAACAACAACCATATATTAATGCAATGACAAAATCTGGGTATACCATAACATAATTTTTTTTTAATGACAAAATAACTAGCAGAGCACCGGACCCTGTGTAGGGATCGATCGATCCACCCATCCACTTCCGCTCTACTACGGACAGAGAGAATTTCACTTCGCCGGGAGCGAGTCAGAACACCTCTAACCTACCATAGCCAGACAAAATCTGAGGTCGCTTTGCCAAAATGACAAAATTATTGCAATGATAAAATCTGGGTATACCATAACATTTAAAAAAAAAAAGACAAAATAACTAGCAGAGCACTGGACCTTGTGTAGGGATCGACCGGTCCACCCATCCACTTCCGCTCTACTACGGACAAAGAGAATTTCACTTCGTCGGGAGCAAGCCAGAACACCTCCAACCTACCTGAGCCAGACATAAGCTGAGGCCGCTTCGCCTCCCTCCATGAACCGGAGCTCTGAAAGGATCCCAAGTACCAGTAGGTGATAGGGTATCAACACCAACCATACCAGTTTAGGCGCCATACCTCTTTGATGCCTAGCACCGAGTGTTTAGGTCATTTAACCCCCGATGCACGAACCGTGTAGATGAGCCTAACAGAAAGAAGAAGACCTAGGAAACACCCTCGATCCAGCAAAGCCTCAGGTCAATGACCCTTTTGTCTAAGGCTAAGCAATGTAGGTGATTCTAGTCTTGTAGCAACGCTGCCATGAGAAACATAATATGTGAATTCAATCATGATAGCACTTTTCATATGTACACACAATCTTTTCCAAGCAGTTAGACTATACAGGGTCTCTACCCTTACATATCAACCATAAATCATCCAAATCACTTCATGATCTAATCCCAAAACCATAAGAAAATCACATCACACGGGTGAGTACTCCACCCAACTCGGGTGAGGCACAACCAATCCTGCATAACCACTTTAGAACATAACATGGATGCCAAAATTTCGATAGCATAATCATATCCAACAAAAAAATCAAGAGCCACACTGGCTTCCATCCTAAAATCACGACTATAATCCATGAGGAATCTCAACCCTTAACCACAAATCATATTCACAATGAACCGGCTCCCACACTTGGAGTTTGACATATCCTCTGCAGTCAATCCGGAGTCCACACACATATGCCTCTTAAGACATGAACTTTTCATGCATAAAATAAGTCCGACTAGCAACTAAACATGACATAAATGCATCATATCTGCACTTCATCTCTCTTGCACATAGAACTAGTTTTGACTTAGAAAGGTGGAAAGAAATTATACCCATGCACATGAGGCATCCACATGAATCCATAAGGTTCCATACATCATATGATAACATTCCATCACCATAAACATGTGCAAAACAGCTCTAACCTTTAGGTCAACCATAAATCATAACTTTTACACATATGCAAAAATCCACTTTTTGGAATTTTCGAGAGCATGCATAACATGAAAATGAAAGTATTTGACCTCAAACCAATGCATCAAATTCAACTCTATAATATAGACTAACACACTATCACATTACTTTACCCATATGATACTCACACAACAAACGGTAACCCAAAAAGAAAGCTACTTTAATCATATCTGCCTATGCGGTTTGGGTTGTCTAACCATATACCCTCACATAAGTTTATGGGAATCTAATAACTGAAATCAACTCAACAAAAAAAAATTCATACATAAGCGACTCGATTAACTTACGACGTTATATGGTACTCCCCCTTGGTAGCACCCCTATGATGCGTAGGTAAAACCAATTATAGAAGGAATAATAACTTCATACCCGAGGTGATAACGGAGACCTAAATACATTTATCATCAAGTTTCATCAAGATTTTCAATTATTTAAGTGGGTTTGCCCATCCGCTGAATCTATATAGTCATTCTCCAAGGAGCCTTGGGTGGTCCAAAATTTTGACTGTGTAGTGGGTAGCAAACTGTTTTTTGACCATATCTCTTAGCTCGTGCGTGATTTTCACATGACACCAAAGAGAGAAAAAGTTAAATGATGTGTTCCATCTCTGGTATAAAGGGTTTGGGCTGATTTATAACGGTTTGTGAGTTATGACCAAAACAGTGTTCCTGCTACTTCTATGACGTTGGTGCAGCCAAAGTGTGTCGACTCTAGAAGGTGGCATGGACAAATGTGTGCAGGCAAGCAGAACCATGGAAAAGGACTGGAGTAGCTGGGAGATTCATGGGATGGCAGGTAGCAGCGGAGGAGTATGCATGATGTGCCTTATAGGCCAGGGAATGCTCCATGATGGGCTAATTGGGGTGGCAGGTGAAAGAGATGCAAAGTGAAGCCTTTGGGTCCAAAAATGAAGAGCTTGAAGTGCTGAAGGAACAGGTCCAAACGGCTCATCAAACCAAGCTACGGAGCCCAAGTTATTGGAGATTGAAGTTTCAGTGGTTTGCAGATTCTTGCCGGATAGGGCAGTTGGAGACAGGTGGTCCAAGTGGAGCTTGAGGTATAGATGTGTAGAGCTCAATTCATGGAGCCTACCCGTCTTTTCGGATTGTGGATTGGAGCCACGGTTTGTAAGATATGGTCATTTGAAGTTTTTTCGAGGGCCGGGTCTGAGCCCACTTGACCGCATTGGAGAATGTGCCATCTGGCATCCTCTGAGCCTCGACGAAGTTCTAGAGCGGAGTGTACATTATACGGAGCTAATAGGAAGAGACTGCATGCCAAACGGAGTCCGGAGCAAGGAGTTACAGCGATCGGGAGCTGGGGTGCCTTTGTCCAAGGTTGGTCGCAGATGATTTTTTCTCTTCTTGAGAGCCTTGATTTGAGGATGCCGAGAAGTCAAAGTGCAGGTACAGAGAGTGTGATTGTAGCCGGGAAGATGGTGTTTCGGTCGCTGTTTGCGGGTTGGCAACAGGAGGTGGGAGCAGAGAATGGGAAGCTTGAAAAAAGCAGGCCAAAAAGATTTTTTTGGTTAAAAAATATTAAGCCTTAAAAGGCAGTGGACCTATGGGGCCGCCACGTGGCTGGGGGGAGATATCCCACATGCGCCGGCGGGAGCGATTTTACTGCACTATATATAGCAGAGCGTGGGCTCTCCATAAGCATCCAAAGGGCAAGAGGGGAGCTCTCGTGAGCGTGGATATGGCGGATGAGGCGGGGCGCTGTTGTGGTGCTGCGTGGCGGATGCGGCGGCGGTTTTGAAGTGGGCCGGCGAGGCTGGGAGGCGATGGCGCCCGTGGGCGGCCGCATGGCGGTGGAGTTTGTTGATGACGTGGCAGGTAGCCAAGAGGTTATGTAAGCGACAAAACATTTTTGAGGGGAATGCCCCCCCCCCCCCCCCAATAGCGACGTCGCTATTGCCTTGGAGGGGGGGGGTCCCATTGCAAGGAGGTGCCGACAAGCAGTTGAAGTGCAAGGCCAAACATACTCAAAGGCCAAGAAGTGGGAAATCCAGCCGGCCAAAGTGGAAGGTGCAAAGGACAAGTGTGCACACCATGCAAAGCTTTCCAAAATAAACTAGGCCAAGTGTTGGCAATGCATAAGAATTCTAAAAGAAGCTCCAAATGAAGTGCACGACATGGAAGACTCACCCATTTTTTCTTTTTTGGGACTCTTAGGCACACCCCTATAAAAGGATGTTTTTTTTTCATTTTTTAGGGCCTTTTGGGACCAGGGTCTTTGGCCAATGTGAGCTTTTTGCTTGAGGTGTTTTGCCAAGGTCTTTGAGCCATTGTTTTTGGTTGCTGAGGTTCATGCCGGCGGTGTGTTGGTTGTACATGATTGCCTATGCTAGAAGACTATTCCCTACTGTTTCTGGGCGTCATTCCCCCTTCTCCCTTCTCTTCTCTGCTTGTGTGCGTGTGTTTCCGCGCGTGTGTGCCCCCCGAGGTTGAGTGAGTGTGGAAGGCTGTGAATTGAGTGGAGCAGAGTGATTGAGTCTGTCTGATGCATTGCAAGGCGTATGTGTGTATGGTCGTGTGAAGGCAATGGTTTGCTTGCAGGTAGTTTTGAGTTTTGAAGGTGAACTCTAGTGGATTGGGGCGCTGTGTATACCCTGGGCTATAGTGAGGCATTGTGTTGTGTGTTGGGTGTGTTTTCCTTTCCCCCTCTTTGCCTTCTGGTGCCCCCACTGATTTCTCACATATTTTATCGATTTTTCTTCCGTTTACCATGGTTTGTAGCTAACTAGTCTCGATTTTCAATTGGCTCAAGAGTAAACTAAGGCAATCCTTCTCCAAACACTGATAGTAGTTTAATTCAACCTAACAATTTTATCACGTTCTTATTGTTTTTGAAAGCCGTCGTAACCCTTTCACGTGAATTTGCCCAAAAATAAATAAATGAATTTCCTTGACATTTACAAAGGTAACATGTATTTTTGAACACCAAAGCTGTCGCTACAATATTGTCAAAAGCAAGGATTCAAGAGTTTTAAGTTCAATGTGCTTAAAGATTTCAACCATGATATCCTGCAGCCGAAGCGGCGATGCAACAGAGTTCCAAACCATGTAGCCATTTAAAACAAGAGCAAGGAAGTAGTGGGTAATCGAGAATTGACGCTAGACCTAGAGCCCAGAATGCAAGATAGAGAGCACAAACAATGAAACCTAGATGTTTAACTTTGCCATTGCAAGTTCTTGCAATGCAATGGTGAGTCATGCTACAATAAAGTGTACAGGAGCTTGTGCCACCCGCAGAGAGAGAGAGAGAGAGAGAGAGAGAGAGAGAGAGAGAGAGAGAGGTGGGACTACTGCCTGGCTCGGACAGCAGCAGCTCGGGTAGCTCGGCTTTGTTAGCAGCTCTTGGACGTACAACAATAGCTCAAACAGTAGCTCTCGTCGACTCGTCTGCACCAGCTCGGACATCAGCTCGTCTGCAAGCAACTAGGGCACTAGCTCGGACAGAAGCTACTTTGCATCAGCTTGGACAGCAGCTCCTATGCATCAGCTCGGACAACAGCTCTCTCTCTCTCTCTCTCTCTCTCTCTCTCTCTCTCTCTCTCTGAGTTCAACACCTCCAGCAATCTCTTTCTCTCGCCGCGTCAACTGGGCGAGTGCAGCTATGTCGACACGTCTGCACCAGCTCAGACAGCAGCGCTCTCTCTCTCTCTCTCTCAGTTCAACAACACGGCATTTGGGCAAGTGCAGCTATGCCGACACCTCTCTCTCTCTCTCTCTCTCTCTCTCTCTCTCTCAGTGCGGCAACAACTGCCTTCACTCCCTGCCTCTTCACCTCATGATGGCCTTGCGTTGCGACCCATCAGATCCCCCGGGTGGCTCGCGCAACCCGTCAACTTCCCCCCGACAACTCTCCCTGAAGCTCCGGCAAGCCCGTCGGTTGCGTCCTCTCTATGCCACGTGGAGAGCCTGAAAAAGGCTCCCCATAATAGAGTAATATAGATCATTTAGACATACTACTGGCAATCACTTCATGGTTACTACTGGCAACTTCCTCTATTTATTCGTTCGTATCAAGATTTCTTAGAATCCAACCTTACCTTAGCAACTTATATCCACCCCTCCATAGAGGGGCCGCCCTCTAAAATGGAATATAGAGTCGAACACGGGCATGTGGGAGCTATGATGCGTCGTGAATTGTTGTAGATCACAGCCACGGTCGCCCTTGGCTGTCAAGCTCGTGCATATTAAATTAAAAAAAAAACCTAAACCCCCCCCCCCCCCCCCCCCCCCCCCTTTCGCCTTGCGCCATTTCTGCAGCAGCTGCGTCCCTTCTAGAGTTCAACCTCTGGGCGCCTCCTCTCCATCTGCTTATCACCTTCAGCTTCTGTGCAGGGCCTTGCTCCTCTGTCCACCAGCTCACCCACACACCCTTCTCGTCCTACTGTCGTGTCGCTTCGTATCTGCTTTTGATTCCTTCTAATTTTTTATTTCGAATTATGGTTGTTATCGATGCGTATGTCGACGGATTCAAAAAGGTTACAGACGGTGCCGTTGTTGATGCAAGGACGAGCCAAGGTGTGGTTCGATGGCTTAGAGAACAATGATCAAGAATCATGGCAAAGGTTGCAGAGTCAGTTTCTGGAGCGGTTTCGAGAGGTGATTACGACGGAAAAAGCCGGTGCAAGACTGAAGGCGGTACGCTAGGATGTAAGTAAAGATTTCTCTATTTTCATTGAGCAGTTTGAAGCTTGTTGGAAACAGTTAGAGATTGCTACTCGGGTCAAAAGCAATCAATATTTGAATCTGTCAAAGTTGTTAGACTGCTTACATCCAAGGATTAGAGAAAAGGTCGAAGATGGCGCAGATACCTATGAAGACATGGTCTATCTGGCAAAGATTAAGAGCAGAAAGGTGAAGCGGAAGTTGGAGTTGGGAATGCTAAAGCCAGCAGATTATATACCTGTTGCGGAGGTAGAAAAGTGCTCTTGGGTCCAGCCAAAGGTGATTCCAATCCTGAAAAATGCAAGGCCTGTGGAGGTAAGGCCTACTATTGGTCATGTTCCTTGGAGGTTTCCAGTTTGTGATGTGCATGTGCCGAGGGTGGAAGAGCTTGTCAACGAGGAGAAGCTCCATGTCGATGTGAACCAAGATGCAAAAGCGATAGTAGATGTGGAGGTTCTAGTACGCATTGAAGAGGTAAAGCATGTGCTTGTTGAAAGTTTGCATGAAAAGGTAGCAGAATGTAGTCGAGATGCAGCTACCAAGGGTTCAGAAGCAGATGGAGAAAGTTTTCAAAGCGGTAGAGATGGTCAAGCTTTTGTGGAGCAGCAGAGAGTCGGTATATGATGCCGATGCCGATGATGATACAAGCTCGATTTGCTGGGAGACAAGCGAGGAGGATAATGTGGATGAGTATACATCCTATGATGAGGAGACGGAATCTGAACCCAAACTGGTAAAGGTAAAGCTGCCCTCTTATATGTTTGATGATATGGTAGTAGCCCATGTGCAAGAAGAGCAGGGAACAGAGCAAACCGAGGTAGCTGATGAAAGCCAAAAGGTGTGGCCTAGACCTACAGATGATGGAATGCAGGTGAAGGAGGTGTGTGGTGCCATGTTAATGGCTGTGCTGGTGAATGTAGCGGTGGAATGTGCCATGGTGGTGCAACACGTGCAGACTTTTGCCAAGAGAGATAAAGCGGCCATGTCTATGAAGGAAATAGAGATGGATGCAATAGAGAACAAGTTTCTCTTTTCCATAGAGGAGCCTGATGCAGCGGTAGGAGAGGTGATTGAAGAGCAGGAGACTGAAGCTGGACAGAAGGAAGTGCTGAGCGACCTTGAAGGGCCAATCGATGATGAAGGGCTTGATGACAGTGTAAGTGAGTTCCAAGAGGAGGTGCAAGAGAGCATGAAGCCAGTGCAAGAGATGTGTTCTATGGCATATGGAGGAGGTTCCTAGGATGTGTCCAAGCTTTCAAAAGAGGTATGCAACCCATGGTTGAAAGGTATGTTTGTAAGTGCAACTATGCAGTATGTTTTCCGTCAGATACGGGGTTCCTTTGAGAGGAGCTCTACTTTACATGGTTGGGAGGGAGGGTCAGAAGTGTTGGTTCATACAGATGATGTGTTTGCAGAGCCATATAGGCTGATGAGGTAAGATGATGTTCGAAGAGGTGCTAAAGTGCTATGGGCCTTTTGTGTGCATGGATGGCTACGTGCTTGGGTAGGCCACTATTGGAGGTTGTTGCAAATGGATGAAAGAGAACAGAGCCATGTGTTTGATCCAGGTGGAAGCTATGTTATGCAGGTGGGTGGGGCAACCCACTTGAAGGTTTGATAATAGGATGCAATAAAACAATGTATATATGGTTTTAGTTTTCTCCTGGTGTGTGTCAGGTTTTGCAGTTTATAGTGGAATAAAGCATTTACGTGGTTGAGAATAAATGCTCAACAAGGGGGGTGGGCAATGATGGTGCAGCCAAAGTGTGTCGACTCTAGAAGATGGCATGGACAAATGTGTGCAGGCAAGCAGAAGCATGGCAAAGGACTGGAGTAGTTGGGAGATTCATGGGATGGCAGGTAGCAGCGGAGGAGTATGCATGATGTGCCTTATAGGCCGGGGAATGCTCCATGATGGGCTAATTGGGGTGGCAGGTGAAAGAGATGCAAAGTGCAGTCTTTGGGTCCAAAAATGAAGAGCTTGAAGTGCTGAAGGAACACGTCCAGACGGCTCATCAAACCGAGCTACGGAGCGCAAGTTATTGGAGGTTGAAGTTTCAGTGGTTTGCAGATTCTTGCCGGACAGGGCAACTGGAGACAGGTGGTCCAAGTGGAGCTTGAGGTATAGATGTGTAGAGCTCAATTCCTGGAGCATACGCATCTATTTGGATTGTGGATCGGAGCCACGGTTTGCAAGATATGGTCATTTGAAGTTTTTGTGGGGGCCGGGTCTGAGCCCACTTGACCGCATTGGAGAATGTGCCATCTGGCATCCTCTGAGCCTCGACAAAGTTCTAGAGCGGAGTGTACATTATACGGAGCTAACAAGAAGAGACTGCATGCCAAACGGAGTCTGGAGCAAGGACTGGGGTGCCTTTGTCCAAGGTTGGTTGCAGATGATTTTTTCTCTTCTTGAGAGCCTTGATTCGAGGATGCCAAGAAGTCAAAGTGCAGGTACAGAGAGTGTGATTGTAGCCGGGAAGATGGAGTTTCGGTCGGTGTTTGCGGGTTGGCAACAGGAGGTGGGAGCAGAGAATGGGAAGCCTGATAAAATCAGGCCAAAAAGATTTTTTTGGTTACAAAATATAAGGGGTTTTTTAAGCCTTAAAAGGCAGTGGAACTATGGGGCCGCCACGTGGCTGGGGGGAGATATCCCACATGTGCCGGCGGGAGCGATTTTACTGCACTATATATAGCAGAGCGTGGGCTCTCCATAAGCATCCAAAGGGCAAGAGGGGAGCTGTCTTGAGCGTGGATATGGCGGATGAGGCAGGGCGCTGTTGTGGTGCTGCGCGGCGGACGCGACGGCGGTTTTGAAGTGGGCCTGCGAGGCTGGGAGGCGGTGGCGCCCGTGGGCGGCCGCATGGCGGTGGAGTTTGTTGATGACGTGGTAGGTAGCCAAGAGGCTATGTAAGCGACAAAACATTTTTGAGGGGAATGCCCCCCCCCCCCCCCCCCCCCCCCCCCCCCCCCCAATAGCGACGTCGCTATTGCCTTGGAGGGGAGGGGTCCCACTGCAAGGAGGTGCCGACAAGCAGTTGAAGTGCAAGGCCAAACATACTCAAAGGCCAAGAAGTGGGAAATCCGGCCGGCCAAAGTGGAAGGTGCAAAGGACAAGTGTGCACACCATGCAAAGCTTTCCAAAATAAACTAGGCCAAGTGTTGGCAATGCATAAGAATTCTAAAAGAAGCTCCAAATGAAGTGCACGACATGGAAGACTCACCCATTTTTTCTTTTTTGGGACTCCTAGGCACACCCCTATAAAAGGAGGTTTTTTTTCATTTTTTAGGGCCTTTTGGGACCAGGGTCTTTGGCCAATGTGAGCTTTTTGCTTGAGGTGTTTTGCCAAGGTCTTTGAGCCATTGTTTTTGGTTGCTGAGGTTCATGCCAGCGGTGTGTTGGTTGTACATGATTGCCTATGCTAGAAGACTATTCCCTATTGTTTCTGGGCGTCATTCCCCCTTCCCCCTTCTCTGCTCTGCTTGTGTGCATGTGTTTTCGGGCGTGTGTAGGCGTGTGTGCCCCCCGAGGTCGGTGGTGCAAAGAGAGATAGAGAGAGGTTGAGTGAGTGTGGAAGGCTGTGAATTGAGCGGAGCAGAGTGATTGAGTTTGTCTGATGCATTGCAAGGCGTATGTGTGTATGGTCCTGTGAAAGCAATGGTTTGCTTGCGGGTAGTTTTGAGTTTTGAACGTGAACTCTAGTGGATTGGGGCGCTGTGTATACCCTGGGCTATAGTGAGGCATTGTGTTGTGTGCTGGGTGTGTTCCCCTTTTCCCCTCTCCCTCTTCTGGTGCCCCCATTGAGGAGTTGTCTGATGCTCCAATTTGCGGTTGAAAGTGGTGTTTTTTTGCCAACGAAGCGGTTAGCTCACAGTGGAGATGTTTAATGGTCGAGGTTGAAGCTGACAGAGATGGTGGAGCCAGGTTTTGGCCCCATATTTATGGGCGTCTAAGATCCCGAGGATTGGTTAGCAGATTTCGAAATATGGTTGTTGTCGATGCGTATGTCGACAGATTCAAAAAGGTTACAGACGGTTCCGTTGTTGATGCGAGGACGAGCCAAGGTGTGGTTCGATGGCTTAGAGAACAGTGATCGAGAATCCTGGCAAAGGTTGCAAAGCAGTTTCTGGAGGGGTTTTGAGAGGTGATTACGGTGGAAAAAGCCGGTGCAAGACTAAAGGCGGTACGCCAGGATGTAAGTAAAGATTTCTCTATTTTCATTGAGTAGTTTGAAGCTTGTTGGAAACAGTTAGAGATTGCTACTAGGGTCAAAAGCAATCAATCTTTGAAGATGTCAAAGTTGTTAGAGTGCTTGCATCCAAAGATTAGCGAAAAGGTCAAAGATGGCGCAGATACCTATGAAGACATGGTCTATCTGGCAAAGATTAAGAGTAGAAAGGTGAAGCGGAAGTTGGAGTTGGGAATGCTAAAGCCAGCAGATTATATACCTGTTGCGGAGGTAGAAAAGTGCTCTTGGGTCCAGCCAAAGGTGATTCCAATCGTGAAAAATGCAAGTCCTGTGGAGGTAAGGCCTACTATTGGTTATGTTCCTTGGAGGTTTCCAGTTTGTGATGTGCAGGTGCCGAGGGTGGAAGAGCTTGTCAACGAGGAGAAGCTCCATGTCGATGTGAACCAAGATGCAAAAGCGATAGCAGATGTGGAGGTACATTATACGGAGTGTACATTATACGGAGCTAACAGGAAGAGACTGCATGCCAAACGAAGTCCGGAGCAAGGAGTTACAGCGATCGGTGGGAGCTGGGGTGCCTTTGTCCAAGGTTGGTCGCAGATGATTTTTTCTCTTCTTGAGAGCCTTGATTCGAGGATGCCGAGAAGTCAAAGTGCAGGTACAGAGAGTGTGATTGTAGCCGGGAAGATGGAGTTTCGATTGGTGTTTGCAGCTTGGCAACAGGAGGTGGGAGCAGAGAATGGGAAGCCTGATAAAAGCAGGCCAAAAAGATTTTTTTCGTTAAAAAATATAAGGGGTTTTTTAAGCCTTAAAAGGCAGTGGACCTATGGGGCCGCCACGTGGCTGGGGGGAGATATCCCACATGTGCCAGCGGGAGCGATTTTACTGCACTATATATAGTAGAGCGTGGGCTCTCCATAAGCATCCAAAGGGCAAGAGGGGAGCTCTCTTCAGCGTGGCTATGGTAGATGAGGCGGGGCGCTATTGTGGCGCTGCATGGCAGACGCGGCAACGGTTTTAAAGTGGGCCAGCTAGGCTGGGAGGCGGTGGCTCCCGTGGGCGGCCGCATGGCGGTGGAGTTTGTTGATGACATGGCAGGTAGCCAAGAGGCTATGTAAGCGACAAAACATTTTTGAGGGGAATGCCCCCCCCCCCCCCCCCCCCCCCCCCCGAATAGCGACGTTGCTATTGCCTTGGAGGGGAGGGGTCCCACTGCAAGGAGGTGCCGACAAGCAGTTGAAGTGCAAGGCCAAACATACTCAAAGGCCAAGAAGTGGGAAATCCGGCCGGCCAAAGTGGAAGGTGCAAAGGACAAGTGTGCACACCATGCAAAGCTTTCCAAAATAAACTAGGCCAAGTGTTGGCAATGCATAAGAATTCTAAAAGAAGCTCCAAATGAAGTGCACGACATGGAAGACTCACCCATTTTTTCTTTTTTGGGACTCCTAGGCACACCCCTATAAAAGGAGGTTTTTTTTCATTTTTTAGGGCCTTTTGGGACCAGGGTCTTTGGCCAATGTGAGATTTTTGGTTGAGGTGTTTTGCCAAGTCCTTTGAGCCATTGTTTTTGGTTGCCGAGGTTCATGCCGGCAGTGTGTTGGTTGTACATGATATTGCCTATGCTAGAAGACTATTCCCTACTGTTTCTGGGCGTCATTCCCCCTTCCCCCTTCTCTGCTCTGCTTGTGTGCATGTGTTTTTGGGCGTGTGTAGGCGTGTGTGCCCCCCGAGGTCGGTCGTGCAAAGAGAGATAGAGAGAGGTTGAGTGAGTGTGGAAGGCTTTGAATTGAGCAGAGCAGAGTGATTGAGTCTGTCTGATGCATTGCAAGGCATATGTGCGTATGGTTGTGTGAAAGCAATGGTTTGCTTGCGGGTAGTTTTGAGTTTTGAAGGTGAAATCTAGTGGATTGTGGCGCTGTGTATACCCTGGGCTATAGTGAGGCATTGTGTTGTGTGCTGGGTGTGTTCCCCTTTCCCCCTCTCCGTCTTCTGGTGCCCCCACTGAGGAGCTGTCTGATGCTCCAATTTGCGGTTGAAAGTCGTGTTTTTTTCCCCAGCGAAGCGGTTGGCTCACAGTCGAGATGTTTAATGGTCGAGGTTGAAGCTGACAGAGATGGTGGAGCCAGGTTTTGGCCCCATATTTACGGGCGTCGAAGATCCCGAGGATTGGTTAGCAGATTTCGAATTATGGTTGTTGTCGATGCGTATGTCGACGGATTCAAAAAGGTTACAGACGGTGCCGTTGTTGCTGCGAGGACGAGCCAAGGTGTGGTTCGATGGCTTAGAGAATAGTGATCGAGAATCATGGCAAAGGTTGCAGAGTCAGTTTCTGGAGCGGTTTCGAGAGGTGATTACGGCGGAAAAAGCCGGTGCAAGACTGAAGGCGGTACGCCAGGATGTAAGTAAAGATTTCTCTATTTTCATTGAGCAGTTTGAAGCTTGTTGGAAACAGTTAGAGATTGCTACTGGGGTCAAAAGCAATCAATCTTTGAAGCTGTCAAAGTTGTTAGAGTGCTTTCATCCAAGGATTAGAGAAAAGGTCGAAGATGGCGCAGATACCTATGAAGACATGGTCTATCTGGCAAAGATTAAGAGCAGAAAGGTGAAGCGGAAGTTGGAGTTGGGAATGCTAAAGCCAACAGATTATATACCTGTTACGGAGGTAGAAAAGTGCTTTTGGGTCCAGCCAAAGGTGATTCCAATCGTGAGAAATGCAAGGCCTGTGGAGGTAAGAATAGGTGAAAGCATACAAGATTTTATAGTTTGAGCGTTTGGCTTGTGGATAAGAGTTGGTCTCTCCTCTGGACCATCATCAGCTTTGGCCTTGGTTCTTGGCATGCTCCACTTAACAATTTAGGGATCAAAGACCACTCTATTTTCCATGCCATGACCATCAAAGTATCTTTCCCCAATGTAGTCCACTGGCACTAGGTTCTTGCACTCGCTTGGTCTATCATCTATTTTGAGGCAATATTGCTCCATTAGATCCTTGTAAATCCTTGCGCCTTGGTCATTGTCAGACAGATGCTGCAATCACATGCGCTTCACCGTAGGAGTGGAACTTGAGGTTCCAATGACCTTGGCTTTGTTATTTAAGCTTATGTGGGTTGACCTCTTTGACATGACCAGGTAAGATTTGTCAGCCAAAGTGTCTTATAGTCTTCTTTCTAAGATATTCTCTAGTTTCTTAGTCTCTTCGTGGTTTACACTCTCCTCTATGGATATAATGCTAGACCTATCTCCTTGGATTGGACTTCTAAACTCATAGAACCTTCCTAACCTTAGAACCATGAAAAATTTTACAACAAAAACTCAATGCAAAATCCCAACCTGTTACCTAGGTTTAGAGATATAAGCTGGTTTCTTTCTTGAGGTATAGTTCATCTAATAGCCCATGTTATCCACTTGAAATGTAATCAATACTCCAAGATTCTTCAGTTCACTGTTAATTACAATAATTTTGGCCAAATCTACAAAAATTCTCATTTTTAATCTTGGAAACCTTATGGTGAGTGGATGATACACTTTTACGAATCCAAATTAAAATTTGAAAACTCTTATGAGATTATAATGTCTAGGGCTACCTTGCATATCAACCTTGCCTCAGTCTGAGAAATTTATTGACATTAGCAAGATTTCTTGCTTCTTTCTTTACACATGAGTACCCTTTGTGTATGGGACACCGATGGAGTTACTTGTTTTCAAGTTTCCTTAGTGGGTTGGGTTACATGAATGGTGATCCATGTTTTGATAGATTTGGGCTTCAGACTTTGGTAGTATCTAGTTTACACTCTTTCAAAGCTATTTCTTCAATTTGTGGTTGATTTCACTATCAAAAGTCTAGCCCCTTGTGTCTTTTTCTCTTTCAAAAAATATTCTCCTAGATTCTTGGTTTTGTAGAGGGTTACTAGCAATTTTTGATATTAAAAGTTGTTTTCGGTTTCTACAAAGTCTTGTGGTTTAGTATTTCTTCATTTTGAAACTTTTGGATGATCTGAGGTACATGAAGCATGATTAATGTTATTCACTCTTTGGATTTGAAATTTAGCAATCTCTTTACTTTGGTTATACTTGGGGGACCCACGGGTACATGAATCTTGATCCATGGATGGAAGGTAATTCCATGTAATCTAATAATTTCTTTTACAAATATATGCGCAATATTAGCAGCAGTCAGTGGTTTTGACTGGGAGAAGGTGAGCTACTTTGGTGGGTTTATCCACCACCAAAAAAGTTGACTTAAAATTTCTAGTAGTCTTGGGTAACCCTATTACAAAATCCATACTAATGCATTCCCACTTCATTGCAGATATATCTGATGGTTGTAGCTTCCCAGGTATTTTGACTCTTTTCTCTTTCACCTTTTGGCATATCAAGCACTTCTTGACGTACTCTACGGTATTCTTCTTCATCTTAGGCCAATAAATTTTTTCTTTAAGGGAAGCAAACATTTTGTGATAACATGGGTGAGCTGCAAGAGGAGATTCATGAGCTTCTTTTAGAATTTGCATCCTTAAGCATGTAGGTATGCATAGTCGGTTCTCGAAGAATAAGAGTGCATCTTGAATAGAATAGTCTTCTAGGTATGTTCTCAACTTGAGTTTGAATTTCTTGAATCAACGGACCAAATTGCTCATCAATTTGTAGGGCGTTTTGAACTTCTTCTGGTAGGGTTGAATGAACTAGTGAGATGGCAAGAGCTACTACCGTCGGCTTAGAGCATTTGCAACTTGATTTTCCTTACCCGGTCTAAATTTAATCTCAAAAGTGAATTCTTGTAGAAATTCAACCCATCGCCTTTGTCGCATATTGAGATCGGGTTAGGTGAAAATCCACTTGAGGCTTTTGTGGTCAGTAACAGCTCAAACATCTGACCTAAAAGATAGTGTCGCCACTTGAGGCTTTTGTGGTTAGTAACAACTCAAACATCTGACCTAAAAGATAGTGTTGCCACTTCTTGAGAGCATGAACCACATCTAGTAACTCAAGGTCATGGGTGGGATAATTATTTTCATGAATCCTGAGCTGTCGTGATTCATAAGCTATGGGATGTCCTTCTTGATGTAGGATCCCACCTATACCTTGTATGCAAGCATCCACTATCACTTCAAAGATTTTTTGAAAATTTGGGAGTTTGAGGACATGTTCACTGGCCAAGATTTCCTTTAATTTGTTGAAGGCCATATCTCTTTTATCTGACCAAATAAACATTTCCTCTTTCTTGGTGAGTTCAGTGTGAGGGCCTGCGACGAGTGCATAATTTTTTATAAATACTCTACACAATCTTGTGAGGCCGAGGAATCCCCAAACATCTGAAACAGTCTTGGGAATGGGCTAGTGAACTACGGCTTCCACCTTACTTGGGTCGGGAGAGAGACCTTCCCTAGAGACTATAAATCCCAAATATGCAACCTTCTCTACAAAGAAAGATCATTTACTCCGCTTGGTGTAGAGTTGGGCCTTTTTGAGAATTTCAAAGACATGGTGTACATGCCGTTCATGATCTTCTCTGGTCTTTGAATACTTAAGGATGTCATCAAAGAAGACTAGAACAAAATCATCTAGCTCTGTCCTAAAAAGGTCAGTCATGAGGCAGTTAAATGTGGTAGGGGCATTGGTCAGGCCAAAGGGCATGACTATGAGCTCATAATTTCCTACCCTTGTATTGGAAGCTGTTTTAGGAATATTGACTTTTCTAATCCCTACTTGGTAATAACCTTATCTAAGGCCGATCTTGGTGAAATATTCGGTACCACCAAGTTGGTTGAGTAGCTCATCTATGCGAGGCAAGGGGTACTTGTTCTTGATAGTACACTAATTCCAACCTCAAAAATCTATGCAAAGTCTAAACATCCCATCTTTCTTCTTTTGGAAGAGCACAGGAGCTCCTCAAGGAGAGACACTGGGTATGATGAAGCCTTGTTTTAAAAGCTGAGCTAGCTGGCTCTTTAGCTCTATGGATTCAGAAGGTGACATCTTGTAGGGGCCCGCCCTGGCTATTGGTTGGGCACCAGGAATTAGCTCGATCCCGTGATCTAGTTCTCTAGGCGGGGAAAGATTTGTCAATTCTTCAAGGAAAATATCTTGATACTCAATTAGCCATTCAGGTTTTGATCCTTCTGATTCTATTTTTGGTTTATTGAGTTTTATAACATAGATCATCAATCCTTTCTTTAATCTTTTAACTAAATGACTAGCTTTGACCACCTTCAAGGGAGCTTTTCCTGCTCTGCCTAGCATCGAAACTTGTTCGCCCTTTGAATTTGAAAAAGAGATACTTACTTCACTGCAATGCATGTTTGCATTATTTCTACTTAGCCAATCCATACGTAGGATTCCTTCAAATTGGCCAATATTTAGGATTCTAAATCTTTGTTGGGTTGAATGTCCTTCTAGTTGAAAAGGCGGATCTACCGTGTGCTCATTTGTCAAGATGGTGGATCCCGCTACTAAAGAAACCTGTAGCTTACGGCCTGTGGGTTGAGAGGTGACTTGCAATCTTTTTATAGTGTTAGGTGACAAAAATGAATGAACTACCAGAATCAATAAGAAAGGAAAGAGGTTTACCCTCAGATTCTCCCTTGGTCTCAAGAATGGACACTGGGATCCAAGGAATCATAGATGTGAGCTTGTTCCTCTATCTCATCGTTTACTGAAACGAAGTTCACAGTGGATGTTCTAGGTGGGTTGTTGACTGGCTTCTGACCGCAAGAATGAGTTGTAGGAGGGGATCTTTATTGTGCTAGATTTCTTCCTCTTTCCCCAAGGTTTCTCAATTGTCCCCCTGTTGGGGTGGATTCTGAAGGTTAACATGGGGGATGGAATTAGTAGGGTCATCTCTTTTAGGACATTGAGTCCTCTTATGACCAAATTCTAAGCATTGATAGCATTGAATTTTCCTTCCACTTTGAGTGACTGGAAGGGCATTCACACAAACAAAACATGGTGGTGATTGGGGTTGGGTAGCGAGCTTTGGTATAAAGGGTACTTTGGATGCTTGGTTGGGCTGACAGGGGTAGGAAGGAAATTCTTGCTTCCTCTTGGTTGTAGTGCTTCTCTTAAAAAGGCTCTTATGCTTTGACTTGGCCCAAATTAGAGCATCTATGAGAGTGAGGCATGTCGAAGGGACTCTACTTCAGAATCCAAATCTTCTCCAAGCTCGACTTAGCATTTGTTCCTTTGTCATCAGAGGAGCATGTAGGGATAGTCGGACAAAATCCTCATAATAATCTTCGACAGTACTCTTCCCCATCTTGTAAGAAAGAAACTCATTCATCCTAGTAGTGGAGTAGTCAAGGGCAAGATATCTCCTTGAGATGATGTCGTAGCTCTTCCCAAGTCTAGGTCACCTCTGCTACCTGGCGAGACTAGTAATTGAGCTTCCACCACGTTTTTGCTGGCCCTTCTAGCTTGGCTCTTCCCATTATCCCTTGAGCTACTGAATTGTAGCCAACAAGAGCATATTAGTCTTCCATCTGAATTATCCATTCTTCTAGTAAAGTAGGCACATCATGACCCATGCCTAGAAATGGCTACTGAATTGTAGCCAACAAGAGCATAGTAGTCTTCCATCTGAATTATCCATTCTTCTAGTAAAGTAGGCACATCATCACCCATGCCTAGAAATGGCTGTGGCTGAACAGTTTTGAGAAGGGCCTGGAGATCCTTGTCACGTTGTGAAGGATTTGGGGGTGGCCTCTATAACACCTCCATACTCACAAGATATATGAGGAAAAGTAAAGTAGCACTCACAAGAGGATAGGATCCCATCTCCACTCTCAAACACACTCACCCTTGCATGCAAAAAACCCCGCCTACACTCGACTAGCTTCCCTCTATACTGTCATAGCCCTAGCTATGATCAATTGCAGTCAAGGAAGCAAAAAAGGCACTAAATTTTGGAAAAAAAAAAACCCAATGAAAACCAAGGAAAATCTCTGCACTTTTGTTCATAAACACCATACCCTCACACCAACTCAGCAGCCCTTGCATATGTAGGAAGGGGCTCCAAAATCGCTCCCAACCATGCACACAAACCCATCAAAAACCATGCCAATCATGAGTTATACAAAAACTCATGATGCTCAGCCAAAAAACTCAGAAAAAACCATGGAAAACATGGGGAAACAACCTCCCATTCACAACAATAACAAGGGGCTTTCACTGCCAAACCTGAGTAGCAGGCACATGCGTACAAGAAAGCTTCGCTTCACGCAGCTTCCATCACCAACAAGAGAGAAGAGGGGTGAAAGTGCAGAGGTCACCACCCATGTTCATGGCCTTCTTGATGAGAGACACACTCTCCAATCAAGGCTCCAGGCCCTCGCACACACACACGGGCACCTCCACTACACAATCCCCACGCACCACCGTAGACTGCAGCAAGAGAGGCTTTCTTCTTCACAGCTGAAAACTCCCACTCACTCACGACCCCAAGCTGATAAAAACTCAGTTTTTCTTCATATTTTTAAAGCACTTACTCACACTTTTAAGTCTCGACACTTCTATGTACAAAAACAACAAAACTATGTACCCCGCACAACTGGCACACATGCATAGAGACAGCTGGCACAACCACCTTTGTACACTTTGTACAAGCATGCTTTATTTACATCCAATAGGTCTAAGAGAACCAAAAAACATCTCGTAAATACTTTGGGGTGGTCCGCACCATTTCGCCAAAACACGTCACATATTGCCCCCCCAACAAGCATGGAACACTTTCAAGTGTTTCATGTGCATATTTTCACATCATTGTAAATATTCTACTGTTTTTCATGGCACAAAAGAACCAAAATATAAGATGAGAGCTAAAAATAACATAGTTTCTCATACCATCCACCTCCATGTTGCATCCAATAACCATATGCATAACATAGTAGGAGCTTCTACCACCGAAGCAAAATCCCATATGCTATTGACACGAGACACATGTCTTTTCCCTCTATCATACACATAATTTTGCGTTGAATCCAAGCCAAAAATTTCATGCTTCAAATCATACAAATCATTGATTTCAAATATATCCATCAGAGCTTCTACATTCTCAACCATAATTTGTCTAGTCAAGACTTTCAAAGTATCCTTGCATGCCAAACCACAAAAGAGCACTTTCTCTTGCCCATCACAGTTAAGACCATTAGGCATGACATCATCCAGTTTGGCAAGCATATCAAAGCCACTAGCACAAAGAATATGACCATCCATATCATCAAGATTTCCAAAGCAAAGATCCTTTTTCATTAGCCTCAAAACTTCCTCTAATATTCTCTCGTGGTTGACATTAGAGCTTCCAACAACAAGTAGCTCACCAAGCAAGTCGCTAACAGATATACCATCATCAAGGACCACATCATCATGCAAAAATTTAGGCTAAAAATTAACATTCAAAGCATCCAAGTCATTACGTTTAAGCTCGACATGGGACTCCATAGAACCTTGTACAACACAACCGTCCACATGATCGACAACCATATGCATATCATGAAACATGTCATAAGTGGAAACAAAGTCTTGGATATCAGCCACCTCATCCTCACCAATGGGTTCTTTGGTGACATTAAATGAATCCATATTGACCTCATTAACATCCAAGTGATAATCCAAATCACCAAAAGCATTTACATCATCATTGGCAACCATAGGTAACTCATCAAGCAACCTAGGAGTAGAGGCATAGTCTTCATCATCAACCACAAGAGTAGCATGAGATTCTTGTAGACCATGAAACTCAACCACATCAGCATCCTCATACTCAAGAGGAGAGTCTATACAACCCTCATCACATACATCATCCATTATAGATGCTCCCACAACTTCGCATACCAAAGCATTTTCATCAAATAAGCCATATGTAGACACATAATCTCCATCCACATCAGCATCACTCTTAACCATGGGATTCAAACCATTTTTCAAAGCAAAAAAATCAGCATCTCCAACATCAAGAGAAGAATCCATAGAATTGTTTATGTCTACATCATAAGCATTCACCACATGTATGTCATTTTCTTCCACGTGATCACATGCTGCTACATTTGCATGCTTTGTTTCCTCCTCATCAATAGAAAGTGGCTTCTCAAGTTCATGACCATTTTCAACAACCTTATATAGTAAATCAACCAAGTGCAGATCCTCTATCTTCGGTGGCGCATCCAAACCTACCATAAGCCTTATCTTCCTCTCTTTGTTGTAGGCAACCTGTAGTGCTTCTTTCATGCTTTTTGGATTCTTCAATTCCACATGTGAACGCAAGGTAGGTTTTAGCTTGCTTATCAACATTTTCAACCTCTCAAATTGCATGTGTGTACCATGTAACTCTTTCACTGACATCACATTAGCATACTTCACACACTTTTCCCATTGCATCCATACATCATTGAACCTCTTCCAAAAGCAAGAAACAAACTCATTTTCACGCATAGATAAGCTCTTCACCCTTGACCAAGCTTCATTTGGAGTTGGCATCACTACATATCTTTGAAGAAATAATGCTTCCAAGAGTGACCAACAACTCTTATTTGCATCATTCAAGTTCTTATACCACACATAAGCATCACCCTCAAGCAAGAGAGGAAACATACGCAACCATTCTGATTCACAATCATTCCCTGTCAGTAAACATTGAAATTGTACCTGTCTCAAGAACCTTCTCGGGTCCTTATCATCTTCACCTGTAAAACTTGGAGAACTCATGAAAACAGCTTACAAATAGAAGGTTGAGGTTGACTCCAGGGAAAGTCTCAACTAGAGAGCCAAAATAGATCCTCAGTGGGGGCACCAAAACATGTGAAGGATTTGGGGGTGGCCTCTATAACACCTCCATACTCACAAGATATATGAGGAAAAGTAAAGTAGCTCTCACAAGAGGATAGGATCCGATCTCCACTCTCAAACACACTCACCCTTGGAGGGGATCGGGGAGCACCACAGACGGAGAGTGAGTGAGAGAGAGAAGGAGACAGACACGATGTGGGTGGGGAGACTCAAAGAGTGAGCAGCCCCCTATACACTTATGCTATGTATAAGGTATACAAGTCAGTGGGCGCCCAGACTCTGGGCGGCCGGGCAAGGCACAGACGCCTATACCCCAACAACCTCCCACTTAAAGGCGACTGTGCCTTTAAGCAAGGGAACCTAGTCTAAAGACTACAAAAGGTGAGAGAAAACCGCTCTCAACCGATGCCCAATGGCTGGTTGTGATCGTGTGCATCCGGCTGTCCTGCTCCCGTGTAAGTCCATACACCACCTGACGTACCGCACACGTACTGCAAGTATGTACGCAATACCTGCATATCTCCCTTGTGCACTATGCCATCATCAGTCAACAAACGACTGACAACCCCAACTACAAATGCTCCCACTACAGCTGCGATATCCGGTCTCAAGATCAGCATCTCATACATGAGACCACCGAATGCCGATGCAATGCTAGCGGGCCCTGCTAGCTCTACGGAGCATGCATCAACATATATATCCCTGGTAATAGGCATCTTTGACTGACAAGGCGTGTCAGCCACATGCATCTCCTGACTGTCCGCAAAAGACGCATCAACCTGTCGTGCAACCTCATAGCACACCAACTGCTCTAGGTGTCTGCTAGAAGACATATCCTGCACAACTATATCCCCATGCTCACTGTCGAGCATAGAAAGGAATGACTGCATAATCGCTGACATCTCAGCCTCCTCTGCAATCATCCACTGCAAACATGACTACTCTGTAACATTTAATGGCCTAAAATCTTTTGTGTAGCGGAATTTAGCATGAACATAGTGGGCATTTCATTAGAGTTGATTCCTAATGAGAATTACAAGAGTGCTTGGGTGGAGAGAGCAACAAAAAGCATAACACCTAGTTAGATAGCATCGACAATACTTTCAAAAGAGAGAGCAATTAAGCTATTGACAACAGTTGAGGACCGGATTTGCATGGAGCCGGTCCCCCCTCCAAAAGGCTTTGTATTATGGTTTCTCCCATCAAGAGAGACATTGTACAATACAATTCTTTGTGTTCCTTCAAGACTAGCTAGTGCAATGAAGATGGAAGCTTCATACACCAAGCAAAACACTTAATCAAACACAACTTGAATTATCCCCGTTCTCAGACCCAAGACCTCACACACCTTCGAAGATGGTGAGAGCTAGCAGGGTATGAGAGTAGATTGAGAGGAAAAAGAAGTATCTTACGAGAAAGAAGTACATCTCCTCACATAATCACTCATATTAGCATAGCTTAGCTTAGTAATTAGCTTGGTAGAGAAGATGAGCATGCATTGAAGCTTGGCTCTTGGTTGGATTTGCATCCACATGCCAAGAGAGTGTTGATGTAGGCTTCTATCTCACAAGCTTGGAGTAGGTGATGAGCTCTCCATTAAAGCTTGGGAGGAGATAGAGTATTTTCCCTTCACACATGGTCAAGTGTGAGAGTGTGTGTGTCAATGCCAAGCAAAAATCAGCCCCCTCTCTCTCTTGGGCGAGCCCTAGCTGCTAAGTTAGGCTGGCTTTTGCCTCATTGGACCTCCCCAGGTCAAGCCAATAGGGATTAAGCAGCATAAGTGATAGCCTTCTGACATGTGTCCCCCTTTCCCCTTTTGTGAGAGCTTTAGATAATTAAATAATTAAACTAAACTCTCATTGGACCCCTTTGCCTCCTGGCCAATAGGAATCAGGCAAGCCATGGGGCTCCTGAATGCTCATTGGACCCCTTGGGAGACTGCCCAATAGTCTTCTAGGACACTTAATTCTTATTGGTTTCTTTTATTAAATGTTTTTAAATTAATTAAACTAGATTTACTCTAGCTTAATTCTCATTGGTCCACTTCAAGGGTCTTCCAATAGGAATTGGGCACACCTTGTGGGCATCTGGCCTAGGGAGCTGACATGTGTCCCTCATTCCCTTTGTGTAAAGGGAGCCTGTGTGTGTGTGTGTGTAGCTTTCTCTCTCATCCCCTAGCTTTGGGGCTCGCCCCCTCCCATGTAGGGATATGCAAAGACTTTTTGAGCTCACACTAAGCATCCAATTTTCCCTAGGGTTAACCTTTGGACACAACCTTTGAATTTTGGAACCCTAGCATTTTGGAAGTCTTAATGGGCTGAACCTTAGGGTCTTTTTGGCCCATTGTTTCACATGGCTCTTTTGCAGATGGCCCCCCCTTTGGATCCCTATTTTCCCTCCTTTGGATCCCTACTGTGGCCGGTCTGCTAACTTAACCAATATTCTAGCTTTTTCTCCCTTGGCACTTCCCCACATTAAATGATCAGTTTAATATGAGAAAATCATTTAGGAGAATTAGATATTGATTATTATGACATTACCTCTCTCTTGAAATCATAGTCGTCCTCGACTATGGTGTAGAGAAGATAAAGCATATGCATGAGTCCTTTTCTTAGCGGGTAGAGGATCCCTATGTTACCCTACGACATCATTCCATAATGGATGACTAGTCCATTTGGCGCTTGAGAGCCTGAGGCTGCCGCAAGCATGTCTGCACATTAGTCCTATCAGTCTTCCATAGTAGAGTGACAAGCTCTACTTGGTGTTTGGGAGACGTCGTCTCCACAAACTTGATCTAAGCATGCATACTACTTCATTTTTGTGCACAAATCAAGAAAAAGAGAGTCTTATAAGACAAAAATTTTTGTTCATTTTTAACATTTTGTACATTTGCTTACTCTTGGGAAGCATTGTAAGCATTGACAAGGTTTAGGTTATCCTTTAATTGTATGCCTTGCATCCATCTAGCATCTTCAAAAGGATAATTCTTAAACTTAATAAGATATCGTCTGATAGTCTTACCGCCTCTTAATACCTTGTCTTCATGTCGGAGAATGGACTCGGGCTGCAGCACCTCCTCGTGGTCCTCGATCTCCGGTGGGTCTTCAATAGTTGGTTCTTGAGGTGGCTCTCCTTTGTAAGGCTTTAAAAGGCTCACATGAAAAGCATTGTGTATGAGCCAATGATTGGGCAACTTAAGTTGATAGGCCATGTCATTGATTGGCCTAAGAATCTGGAAGGGACCATAGTACCTTTTTGCTAGTTTAGCATAGTACTTTTGGTGGCCCGTAGGATTCTTGCCCGTCGTGTGCCTTAATCGAGCCTTGGGAAACTTTAACAAGACCCAATCGTTTTCTTTAAAGGCTTGGGCTCTTCTGTGCTTGTCAGCAACAGCCTTTTGCCTTTGCTGTGAGATAGAGATAGCATCCTTAATCTTTTGGAAAGATTCTTGTAGGTCTCAGCTATACTCATCTGCAGCGAAGATCTTCCCATGTACCTTAAGTAGCAAGGGACTTTTTGATCTTCCCTCAATTACCTCGAAAGGTGCTTTTCCTGTAGAAGTATGTACAATGTTATTGTAAGCATACTCTACTAAGGGTAAGTACTTCTCCCATTGGGATCTTTGATCTACTTCCGTTACATAGGCTTTTAGTAGATCGAGAATAGTTAGGTTAGCTATTTCACTTTGGCCATCAGTTTGTGGATGATAGGCCGAAGAGAAGTTTAGCCTTGTTCCTAAATTCTCAAAGAGACCCTTCCAGAAATTACTGGTCATTCTAGGATCTCTATCCGACACTATGGACATTGGCAAGCCATGGTACTTGAAAATTTGTGAAATGAAGAGGGTTGCCATTTGATGGGCTTTGATAGTCTTTTTGACAGGTATAAAATGAGCTTGTTTACTGAACCTGTCTACTATCGTCCATATTCCCGTATTCCCATGGATAGACTTAGGCAATCCAAAGATAAAATCCATGGATATGCTCTCCCACGGTGAATTAGGGATTGGCAAGGGTTGAAGCAATCCAAGTTGCTTCCCTCTATCAAATTTTGTCTTTTGACATACCACACATTTGGAAACATACTCATGTATGTTCACTTTCATGGTAGGCCAATAGAAATATGTTTCCATTCCCTTTAGGGTAGACTGAATCCCTCTATGCCCCGCATATGGGGGAGCATGAGATTCATACATTACTTTCTCACGTAGTGAGTTAGTAACGCATAGTCTATTGCCATAGAGAAGATAACCATCTTGTAAAGTAAATGGTTCTTCTTTCTTCCCTAATGCAAGGGCTGAAATCACATCTCTAAAATCGAGATCAATAGCATACTCATCTATCATTGAAGATAGATCATTGTGAGTTGCTATGGAAACCGCATTCACTCTCGGTCGTCTTGAGAGTGCATCGGCTACTTGATTATGCTTGCCAGCTATGTGAGCAATATGAAAATGAAATTGCGAAAGGAAATTTGCCCACCTCATTTGTTTGTCGGAGAGCTTGGTCTGCGTCATGAAGTACTTAAGACTTTGGTGATCCGTTCGCAGAATGAAAGGAGTCCCCAATAAATAGTGCTTCCATGAGTCTAAGGCATGTAGAACTGCAAGGAGTTATTTTTCGTATATGCCTAGAGCTTGCTCAACAGGGTCGAGCCTTCGACTCTCATAGCCTATGGCGTGCCCTTCTTGGAGCAAAACAGCCCCAAGGCAATCACCACAAGCATCACATTGGACCTCAAATGGTTTTGAGAGATCGGGTAGTGTAAGCACAGGTTGAGAGATAAGCTTTTCTTTAAGCTTTTCGAAAGCATTGTTCTCCTTAGCAGACCACGTATACCTAACATTTTTCTTTGTTAGGTCATGTAATGGTCCCGCAATTTGTGAGAACTTTTCTATGAAGCGTCTATAGTATGCACACATACCTATAAAGCTTCTTAGTTCATGAAGATTCCTTGGTTTAGGCCATCCTTTTATTACCTCTAACTTGGATGGATCCATTTGGATTCCATCTTGAGAGATAATGTGACCTAAATATTGAATCTCTTGCAAGAAAAATTCACTTTTCTTTCGATTAACATAAAGTTTATTCTCTCTTAAAACTTGAAATATTACCTGGAGGTGTTGCTTATGTTCCTCTAATGAATTAGAGTAGATGATAATATCATCAAAGAACACTCCAGTGAAGGTTCGATGAGGTCTGAACAGCTTCTCCATCAAGCGGTTAAATGTGGCTGGTGCATTAGTCAAGCCAAAAGGCATGACAATGTATTCGTAAAGACCAAATGTAGTACGAAATGCGGTCTTTACAATGTCTTGATCAACTATCCTTATTTGATGATAGCCACTTTTTAGGTCAATCCTACTGAAGTAGGTCGATCCTTGTAGCTTATCAAATAGGTCTTCTACCCGTGGAACGGGAAACCTATTTTTGATAGTGATCCTATTTAGTGCTCTATAGTCGACACACATACGATATGTGCCATCTTTCTTTTGCACTAATAGCACAGGTGAGCAAAATGGAGATGAGCTAGGCCTAACCATGCCCTTCTCAATTAACTCATGCACTTGCCACATAATCTCCTCTTGTTGAGCTTGAGAAACTCTATAAGGAGGTTTGTTAGGCGGTGAACTTCCTGGAAGAAGTTCAATTGCATGGTCGTCATTACCTCGTTTAGGAGGTAGCTCACAAGGGATGTCGTCAATAAAGACATCTTGAAACCCCTTGAGAAAATTGGATAACTCTAATTCCTTTTGGTTGCTTTTATTTTCTTTTGCTAAAGCATTAGGTTCATTTTGAGAATCTTTAACAAAAATCATGTACACGGAAATAGAGCTCTTTATTGACTTGTTGAAAGCTGGTGTATGTACAATGGGGATGGTGTTACCCATCTCCCTAGCATCTATATACATGTCCTTTTCCCTGAACTTAAAGGAGATTCTCCTTTCAGGAAATTTAACATGGGCAGCCAGACGGTCAAACCATGGTGCCCCTAGGATTACATCCTCATGCTTGAGAGGAGAGATAAAGAAATCCTCTTTGTCCACATAGCCTTGGACATGAAGCCTCAATTTCCCGATTAAGGGAGTGACTGAAGCTTCTTGCCCCTTGAAGGCACTATCTGCGGGTAGGATATCTCCCATCTCGTAGGATTGTATGCCTAGCTTGGTGGTTAACTCCATAGATATAAAATTGTGAGTAGAACCAGGGTCAAAGAGAATAAAAGCATCATGTTCTCTTACCTTTCCCCAAGCATGGCATAGAGGAGATCCTTTGTGGTGAGTTTGGGAATCTCCTCCTCTTGGATTTCAACCAAAGAAGCTCTAGGAGGATCTTGGCGGTTGTTCTTTTGGGGACAAGCGCGGTACGCATGCCCTTGTTCGCCGCACTTGAAACACCGGTTATCTTTACGATAACGCTCAAGCTCTTCAGGAGAGAGTTTATTCTTTCCTTTGTAAACTCCCTTCTCTTTAGCTTTGTTGGAATTGCCCTTAGGAGACTTTTGGACATTGTCCTTCCCCTTAGGCTCATTGGAACCTTTGTTTTCCGGGGGCTTATTATTTCTTTTACCCCCCGTTTGGAAATTGATTCGCGAGGCCACCATAGTATGGTGTATTACCGCCGATATGGTACGTGGCCTTTGGGAGTTGACATACTCCGCCATTTCTTCGGTTAAGCCCGCACAAAATTGTTGCTTTTGCTCTCCAAAATCCAACTTTTTGAAGACAGTGGCTTTGAGTTGTAGGTCCCAAAACTTGTCTACATATTTGTGGATGGATTCATTGGGAGAGAGCTTTAAGCTTCGCCATTCGGTGAGTACTTTGTCTTTGGCATCGGTGGCCAAAAACTGCTTCATAATGGAAGCTCTTAAAGCCTTCCATGTTCGTGGAGCTTCACCGTTGGCTCGTAGGCTAGACCACCATTGTCTGGCGGACTTTTGAAAGTGCATAGCTACATGGCGTAGCTTAGAGGACTCCGTGAAGCCCTCATCTCCAAACGCCGCATCGAATTGCTGGATAAAGGCCAAAACCTTGTCTGTAGCACCGAAGGTGCCATCATAGGTAAGGAAAGAGATGCTCTTCCCTCCCTCTTTGAATTTCTTCAGCTTGGACGACCTCTTCCATGCGGCATAGGATTTTCTATGGCCTCTTCTTTTTGATGGTTCAAAAGTTGCACCATCACTTTCTTCAGAAGATGAAGAATTTGAAGAAGGTGGAGAAGAGGGTGACCTCTTTCTCGCCTTTTTCTTATCTTGATCTTTGTCGTCTTCACCATAGCTTTCATGAGAGGAAGAGGATGAAGAAGATGGAGAAGAGGGTGTCCTCTTTCTCGCCTTTTTCTTCTCTTGCTTTTTATCATCCCTCTTTGAATTATGGCGTGGAGAATAGTGTGATGGTCTTCTCCGCTTTGGTGGTGATGGAGAGCGTTTAGCCCGCCGTCTTCGTGGAGCCATCTCCGCCGAGGTGGCGGGAGACTCGCTTCTTTCTCTTTCCTTCGGTGGGGCTCTTGAGTTCTCCTTTGGGAAGGAGATGCATCATCAAGAAGTAAGTTCTTGAGCCCTTCATATGGATTCTCTTCTTCTTCCCGAATCGGAGAGAGACCTCTTTTGGTAGTCTCACAGGGAGGCTTCCTAGGTGTTCTCTCGTCATGGTGATGAGCTTGGAGAATCCCGTGAGCACGGAGTTGCCGTTGCACTTCACTTTGGAGAGATGGATTGCCCATGGCTTGTTGAAGCCTAGAAACAAGATAATTAACAAGCATTGAAGCATCATTAGTAGCTTGCTCATGAGCAAAATCAAAGTTATCAACATTAATTTCACTCTCTTTAATATTGTCAGCCATTCTAACAACTTTTAGGTGTAAACTTTTTAGGTGTACTTTGGCACTTCAAGCCCTAGTTGCTACTCCTCTTTACCCCTTTAGAAAAAGCACTCAAGCTACTGTACCCGCGGCTCGAATACCATTAATTGCAAGGAATAGAAGAGAGGGTCTTTCGACACCAAAACAGCACCGGCTCTTGTCAAGCTTCTAGTAGCTCAATAGTGGTTAAGCCGTAGGCAAGCCCCGTAGGACTCCACTATTAAGACCATAGCTCTCGACGGTGATGCCCCGTTAACTGCACAAAGGCAGGCGCACTGCAAGGCTGAAAAATCCCTATTCTACTTACTCACAGGCAATTAATAATACCAACCATTTGTAGCTAGCTTGAGGACCTCCCTTCTTGAGCAAGAAAAGAGAAACCTTGAGCTCTGATACCAATGTAACATTTAATGGCCTAAAATCTTTTGTGTAGCGGAATTTAGCATGAACATAGTGGGCATTTCATTAGAGTTGATTCCTAATGAGAATTACAAGAGTGCTTGGGTGGAGAGAGCAACAAAAAGCATAACACCTAGTTAGATAGCATCGACAATACTTTCAAAAGAGAGAGCAATTAAGCTATTGACAACAGTTGAGGACCGGATTTGCATGGAGCCGGTCCCCCCTCCAAAAGGCTTTGTATTATGGTTTCTCCCATCAAGAGAGACATTGTACAATACAATTCTTTGTGTTCCTTCAAGACTAGCTAGTGCAATGAAGATGGAAGCTTCATACACCAAGCAAAACACTTAATCAAACACAACTTGAATTATCCCCGTTCTCAGACCCAAGACCTCACACACCTTCGAAGATGGTGAGAGCTAGCAGGGTATGAGAGTAGATTGAGAGGAAAAAGAAGTATCTTACGAGAAAGAAGTACATCTCCTCACATAATCACTCATATTAGCATAGCTTAGCTTAGTAATTAGCTTGGTAGAGAAGATGAGCATGCATTGAAGCTTGGCTCTTGGTTGGATTTGCATCCACATGCCAAGAGAGTGTTGATGTAGGCTTCTATCTCACAAGCTTGGAGTAGGTGATGAGCTCTCCATTAAAGCTTGGGAGGAGATAGAGTATTTTCCCTTCACACATGGTCAAGTGTGAGAGTGTGTGTGTCAATGCCAAGCAAAAATCAGCCCCCTCTCTCTCTTGGGCGAGCCCTAGCTGCTAAGTTAGGCTGGCTTTTGCCTCATTGGACCTCCCCAGGTCAAGCCAATAGGGATTAAGCAGCATAAGTGATAGCCTTCTGACATGTGTCCCCCTTTCCCCTTTTGTGAGAGCTTTAGATAATTAAATAATTAAACTAAACTCTCATTGGACCCCTTTGCCTCCTGGCCAATAGGAATCAGGCAAGCCATGGGGCTCCTGAATGCTCATTGGACCCCTTGGGAGACTGCCCAATAGTCTTCTAGGACACTTAATTCTTATTGGTTTCTTTTATTAAATGTTTTTAAATTAATTAAACTAGATTTACTCTAGCTTAATTCTCATTGGTCCACTTCAAGGGTCTTCCAATAGGAATTGGGCACACCTTGTGGGCATCTGGCCTAGGGAGCTGACATGTGTCCCTCATTCCCTTTGTGTAAAGGGAGCCTGTGTGTGTGTGTGTGTAGCTTTCTCTCTCATCCCCTAGCTTTGGGGCTCGCCCCCTCCCATGTAGGGATATGCAAAGACTTTTTGAGCTCACACTAAGCATCCAATTTTCCCTAGGGTTAACCTTTGGACACAACCTTTGAATTTTGGAACCCTAGCATTTTGGAAGTCTTAATGGGCTGAACCTTAGGGTCTTTTTGGCCCATTGTTTCACATGGCTCTTTTGCAGATGGCCCCCCCTTTGGATCCCTATTTTCCCTCCTTTGGATCCCTACTGTGGCCGGTCTGCTAACTTAACCAATATTCTAGCTTTTTCTCCCTTGGCACTTCCCCACATTAAATGATCAGTTTAATATGAGAAAATCATTTAGGAGAATTAGATATTGATTATTATGACAACTCAATCTGCTGTGACTCACTAGAGCTCTCATGCTCTAACTCCATATGCATAGACTCTTGCACAACGTCCTCCTGTCGTGACTCAATAGAGCGAGACCGCTCTACCTGTCTATCCTGCATAGAAGTATCTCGCACAAATGACTCTCTGCGTTGCTCAGTCACTAGCAAAGCATGCATGTCTGACTCTGTCACCTCTCTGTGTGACTGCTCAAGTCATGCCCCAACTGTGTGCACAACGAGCTCACTACTCTGCACTCCATGCAAAGCATCCTGCAACCCATAAGCAAAAGAGACTCGCCTGCTCTCTCGCTCTCTACCTGGCTGCATGATCACAGAGACAACACCATCTCTCTCGTGATCCACATGCAATGGGTAACCTGTACCACTCCTGGCACCTCTCGCAATCACTAGAGAACCCAAATGCAACGCAAAAGATCGCTCAAGTAGCGATATCCGACATCCACTATCCCGTAACTGTCTGACTGAGATAAAATCCCGTCTCAGATCTGGAACATAACGCACATGACGCAGGGTAAATCTCATACCACTGGGAAGGGACAAACATACGTCTCCTGCACCCTCAATGTCATACACAACACCATCAGCCGTGTCCACACAACCAAGTCTCCCACTAAAAAACGTGCTAAACCACTCACGATGCGACGTGACATGGAATGTAGCATCTGAATCTAGTAACCAATGTGAAGACAATGTGCAAGAGTATATGCATATGGAGTTAGAGCATGAGAGCTCTAGTGAGTCACAACAGATTGAGTGGTCATGTTTGTAGTGGATGATTGCAGAGGAGGCTGAGATGTTAGCGATTATGCAGTCATTCCTTTCTAGGCTCGACAGTGAGCATGGGGATATAGTTGTCATTCTGGACACGTTAGACGGTGCTGTTTTCGTCGTATGCGACATCGTAGGAGACATGGCAGTCTCAGAGATGTATGTAGTGATGCCATGGACTCAGTTGCTTTGACAGTTGAGGCAGATGTAGTGTCGGAGTATACTAGTGACGGGGATGTAACTTTTACCTCGAGCTATGCACGAGATGCTATACATGTGGATAGTGCACTCCCTTCCAAGTGGTTGCTAGACGCAGATGCTATGTTTCATGTCACGCCGCATCGTGAATGGTTTTGTAGCTATTCTAGTGGGATGCTTGGCAGTGTACGTTTGACCGACGGATCGGTGCATGCGATAGCAGGTGTAGGAGATGTGAGACTGTCATTACCGAGTGGTGCATCTTACTTGTTACGACATGTGCGCTCTGATACCAATTGAAGGGGATCGGGGAGCACCACAGACGGAGAGTGAGAGAGAGAGAGAAGGAGACAGACACGATGTGGGTGGGGAGACTCAAAGAGTGAGCAGCCCCCTATACACTTATGCTATGTATAAGGTATACAAGTCAGTGGGCTCCTAGACTCTGGGCGGCTGGGCAAGGCACATACGCCTATACCCCAACAACCCTTGCATGCAAAAAACCCCGCCTACACTCGACTAGCTTCCCGCTATACTGTCGTAGCCCTAGCTATGATCAATTGCAGTCAAGGAAGCAAAAAAGACACTAAATTTTGGGAAAAAAAAAACCAATGAAAACCAAGGAAAATCTCTGCACTTTTGTTCATAAACACCATACCCTCACACTATCTCAGCAGCCCTTGCATATGTAGGAAGGGGCTCCAAAATCGCTCCCAACCATGCACACAAACCCATCAAAAACCATGCCAATCATGAGTTATAAAAAAACTCATGATGCTCTGCCAAAAAACTCAGAAAAAACCATGGAAAACATGGGGAAACAACCTCCCATTCACAACAATAACAAGGGGCTTTCACTGCCAAACCTGAGTAGCAGGCACACGCGTACAAGAAAGCTTTGCTTCATGCAGCTTCCATCACCAACAAGAGAGAAGAGGGGTGAAAGTGCAGAGTTCACTACCCATGTTCATGGCCTTCTTGATGAGAGACACACTCTCCAATCAAGGCTCCAGGCCCTCTCACACACACACGGGACCTCCACTACACAACCCCCACGCACCACCGTAGACTGCAGCAAGAGAGGCTTTCTTCTTCACAGCTGAAAACTCCCACTCACTCACGACCCCAAGCTGATAAAAACTCATTTTTTCTTCATATTTTTAAAGCACTTACTCACACTTTTAAGTCTCGACACTTCTATGTGCAAAAACAGCAAAACTATGTACCCCGCATAACTGGCACGCATGCATAGAGACAGTTGGCACACACCACCTTTGTACACTTTGTACAAGCATGCTTTATTTACATCCAATAGGTCTAAGAGCACCAAAAAATATCTCGTAAATACTTTGGGGTGGTCCGCACCATTTCGCCAAAACACGTCACAACGTCCAAGATCCTCTACAAGGACTGCAGCAAGAGGCATCTGATTTGGGCTTGGTACAGAGGCAACTTGAGGTGCGGGTGGCACTTGTGCATCAAGGAGCACTGAATCAGAAGTGTTAGCTGTTGGCGAGTCTTGGGCAGCCTTATCCCTTGGAAGATGACATGGCATTCTGTGGCAAAAAAATTCATTTTTTTTAGCGATCGAGTAAAAAACCCTTTAGATTGACAAGATTAGACTTAGATCCTTTTAAAGATAGGCCTTTCAAAAGGTAGACTCTTGGTTATTTCTCTTTTTCCTTTTTTTTTTCAAATTTTTTTTTCTATTAAGCCAAAAACTTTTACACCTTGGGGGAATAATTATCGATGTAGGCTTGCACTTCTTTAGTATTTACTAAACATCAATTTCTTCCATCTCTTCCTTTGATAGGATGGACTTTAAAGACCTAAGGTTACCAGTGACAGAAAATACAAGTTTGTGGACTCTGGAAGAAAGTGACGAGCACATATAGCCTCACCAACTTGTTTCCAAGGGTTATGTGTAAAGGGTCTACTGTGGGTAGATAAACATCTTATCGTGGGGGAGATTGGTTATTAATAAAAGAAGTTTTCTTTCATATTCTAGGGCATGAGAACTAACAATACAATAGCGCTTGGGACCTAGTCTCAATTTCTCCCTTTTCATTTGCCAAAAGAAGATTATTTAAAATGTGGTCATGGCCCCAAAGTGATACTTCAGTTATGTTGCATTGGATTTCCCACATTTGTTGAGCTCTTGTTGTCCCTTTCTTAGGGAAAATGAGGTGGACAAAGTGTTTCAACATAGTCTCCATTTTTTTCCAAAGAAGAAACTTCCATCTACTCTCGCACAATTATGAGGAATTCATCTTCTAAAGAGGTCTCCATCACCTAAAAGATTTCCTGTACTTTGAGAACTTCCCTTTCAATACCTCACTTTGTTTTCTATTTAAAGAGCCATTTGAAACCTTTATCTTTCCAAGGAAAGAAACCGCGCTCTAATACCACTTGCAAGGGCCATGTCAGGGACCACTGGCTGTACCATCTCCAAATGGATACACCGTGATATCGGACATCCCTCCCACTTGAGACCGGCACTGCTCTTTCATGCCAACTCAAGGGGGTGATAACATTCACTTTCTCTCATATGGATCCCTTAGCCCCGAAATATCTTCCTTATAACTTCAAATTTTCCAGTCAAAGTCATCAGACTAACTGTAAACTCAACTGTAATGGAAATGGCCCATGAACTTTGAGAGTAGCAGAATTAGGAAATTAGGTGAAGCACTTTTGTGAGATTACTTTGTGAGCACAGTGGGTGAACTTAATTGATGGTAGCAACATAAACATGGTACTTAGTTAACTTGGCATAAACAATACTTTTGCAAGAGAGAGTGTTTAGAGAACATGACAACAATTGAGGACCGAATTCATACGGAGCTGGTCCCCCCTCCAATAGGTATTTGTATTATAAATTCTCCCATCAAGAGAGACTTGGTACAATACAATCTTTGTGTTCCTTGTGACCTTGGTGATGCAATGAAGATGGAAAGCTTCATGCATCACAAGCATAACATAAACTTTATAGAAAGCATTAACTATCCCAAGCCTCAGTCCCAAGGCCTCAAACACCTTCGAAGATGGAGAGAGCTAGCGGGGAATGAGGATAGGGAAGAGGAAGAAGAAAAATTCCATAGGAGAAAGAAATAGTTCCTCACTTATCATCACTCTTCTTGCTAGCATACATAATAGCATAGTAATGAAGATGGAGAAGATGGCAAGCTTAAGCATTGAAGCATGGCTCTTGGTTGGATTTGCATTCCATAGACAAGAGTGTTTGTGTAGGCTCTTACTTCTCACAAGCTTGGAGAAGAAGGTGGAGTTCCTCAACTCTCACTAAGGGAGAATGATTACACAAAATGAGTGTGTGTGTGGTGTATATTCCCCTAGCACCCCCCTTGCTTTCTTGGGGCGAGTTGTAACTTTTCCACATGATGCAAGCTCATTGGACCCCTCTCCCTCTAGCCAATCACATGTTGCATGCATTAAAGTACATGGGTAGTCTTTGGACAAGTGTCCTCCTTACCCCTTAGAGAGAGAGCTTGAAAATATCTAGATATTTGTTGGATGGAACTAGAAGCTCATTGGACCCCTCTTTAGCCCAACCAATAGCATTGAAGCACACCATGTGGCTAAGCATAGGGAGAGTCTGACATGTGTCCCATGTGCCCCCTTGAGAAAAGGGGTGCCCTTTGGGTGAGTGGGATGCTAAGTCAAAGATTCCCCTAACTTTGGGACTTTCCCCCTCCTTTGTAGGGTCTCTTTTTGACTCAAACACCTTACCCCCCATGCATGGGAAGCTTCTCAAGCACCTTTCTCATTAAGTTTGTATGGTCTCTTTTTGACTCAAGCACATTATCCCCCATGCATGGGAAGCTTCTCAAGCACCTTAGTCATCAAGTACGACAAGCACCTCAAGCACCTTAGTCATCAAGCATGACAAGCACCTCAAACTTAGGTCGGGTTCCCACATCAAGCTCAGCCCTAGCTTGCCTAAGGTCAAAGGACTTTTAAACACTAAATATTGGAGGTCTTTGATGAAGCTAACCCTAAGGTTTTTTAAGATCCATTAGATGCACCTTGCTCTTTGATAGACTACCTCCTTTTGAACCCCTATTGAGATGTAACCATCTCTCCTCTTGGTCCCCGGCTGAGACAAGCTTAGAAGCACTTATTGCACATTGCTCTTTGGTAGACCATCTCCTTTTGGACCCATATTGAGATGCAACCATCTCTCCTTTTGGTCCCGTGCTGAGATAGGTCTAGAAGCACATGTCTCAATTCTAACGTTGTTCCTGTTTATTCTCCCACATTATTTGATCAATTTAATATGATAAAATCATTTGTGTAAGCTAGATATTAGATTTTATGACATTACCTCTCTCTTGAAATCATAGTCGTCCTCGACTATGAGATAGAGAAGATAAAGCCTAGTCATTAGTCCATGTTCTTAGTGGGTAGAGGATCCCTTTTTACCCTACAACATCATTACAAGATGGATGACTAGATGGATGACTAATCCATTTGGTGCTTGGGAGACGTAGCTGCCGCAAGCATGTCTGCTCTTTAGTCCATCATATCATACTTCCAAAGTAGAATGACAAGTTCTCATTGGTGTTTGGGAGACGTCGTCACCACAAACATGATTCTAAGCATGCATACTATTTAAATTTGTGCACAATAAAAATAGAACTAGTCTTATAAGACAAAAATATTTTTCATTTAAAATGCATTTTCATATGCTTACTCTAGTGCAACATTGTAAGCATTGACAAGGTTCATATTATTCTTAAGCTAGGTTCCTTGCATCCATTTAGCATCTTTAAAAGGATAATTCTTTAACTTAATAAGATATCGTCAGATAATCTTACCGTTTCTTAATACCTTGTCTTCATGTCATAGGATGGACTCAGGTTGAAGTACTTCTTCTTGATCTTCGATTTTTGGAGGGTCTGCAACTATTGCTTCTTTTGATGGTGCTCCTTTGTAAGGATTACCTAAGCTCTCATGGAAAACATTGTGCATGAGCCAATGGTTGGGCAAATTCAATTGATAAGCCATCTCATTGACTGGCTTAAGAATTTTAAGGACCATAGTATCTTTTTGCAAGTTTAGCATCATACTCTTGGTGGTCCGTAGGACTCTTGCCTGTAGTATGCCTCAGATGAGCCTTGAGAAACTTTAGCAAGACCCAATAATTTTCCTTAAAGGCTAAGGCTCTTCTGTGCTTATTAGCAGCAACCCTTTTTGCCTTTCCTGTGAAATGGATATAACCCCTTTAATCTTTGGAAAATATTCTTGTAGGTCTCGGCTATATTCATCAGTAGCGAAGATCTTCCCATGTACTTTAAGTAGTAAGTTACTTTTGGATCTTCCTTCTTTAACCTAAAAAGGTACTTTCCCAATAGAAGTATGTACAATATCATTGTACGCATCCTCTATAAGAGGTAGGTACTTCTATCATTGAGAACGTTGATCTACTTCCATGACATAGGCTTTTAGTAGATTCAAAATTGTTAGATTAAGTATTTCACTTTGGTCATCCATTTGTGGATGATAGACCGAAAGAGAAATTTAATTTACTTCCTAGATTCTCAAAGAGACCCTTCTAGAAATTACTGGTCATTGTAGGATTTTTGTCCGACACTATGGATGTTGGAAAGCCATGATACTTGAAAATTTGAGATCTAAAGAGGGTTGCCATTTGATGTGCCTTAATAGTCTTTTTGACAGACATAGAGTATGTTTTTTTGTTAAGCCTTTCGTTTGAAACAACCCAAATTTCTTCCCTCGATCAAATTTCAACTTATGGTATACCACACATTTTGAAGCATACTCTTGTATGTTTACTTTTCATGGTAGACCAACAGATATATGTTTCTACTCCTTGAAGAGTAGATATGAATTCCCTCTAGTTTGCCCCACATAAGGAGAAGTATGGGATTCATACGTGACTTTCTAATTGTATGGGTGAGTAACACATAGCCTATTGCCATTTGGAAGATAACCATCCTTCAAGGTGAATGGTTCTTTTTTCTTCCCTGTTGCAAAGGCTGTAATTACGTATTTAAAGTAGCACACTCATCTATCATAAAAGATAGATCATTGTGAGTTGCTATAGACACCACATTTACCTTGGTCATTTTGTGAAAGTGCATCGACCACTTTATTGTGCTTGCCAGCAATGTGAGCAATATGAAATTTAAATTGTAAAAGAAAAATTTCCCACCTCATTTGTTTGTCGGAGAGCTTGGTTTGCGTCATGAAGTTCTTGAGGCTTTGTGATCCATTCGTAGGATGAATGGAGTCCCCAAGAGATAGTGTTTCCACGTGTTTAGGGCATATAGAATAGCTAGTAGCTCTTTTTTGTATTTTCCCAATACTTATTTATCAAAGACTCTCATATGCTATGGCATGCCCTTCTTGAAGCAAAATAGCTCGAAGGCAATCACCACAACCATCACATTGGACCTCAAATGTCGTTGAGAGATCTAATTGTGTGAGCACACGTTGAGAGATAAGCTTCTCCTTAAGCTTCTCAAAAGCTTCTTGCACTTTTGTAGTCCATGAATACTTAACGTTCTTTTTTTGTTAAGTCATGTAATAGACCTGCTATTAGCGAGATTTTTTTAAAAAAAAATGAAGCATCTATAGTACGCACACATACCTATGAAGCTTCGTACCTCATGTAGATTCCTTGGATTAGGCCATCCTTTTATTATCTCTAACTTTGTTGGATCCATATGGGTGCCATCTTTAGAGATAATGTGACCTAAATATTGATTCTCTTGTAGGAAAAATTCTTAATAAATAAATAAATAATGAAAAGCTTATTCTCTCTCACAACTTGAAAGATTACCTGGAGATGTCGCTTGTACTCCTCAAGAGAATTTGAATGGCTTGAATATTTTTGTCCATCATGAGTTTGAATGCGTCTGGAGCATTTGTCAGGCCAAAAATTTTAAATTATCAAATAGATCTTCTACCCGTGGCACGAAAAATCTATTTTTGATAGTAATCTTATTTAGTGCTATATAGTCGACACACATGTGATATGTGTCGTCTTTCTTTTGCACTAAAAGCAATGGTGAACAAAATGGAGAGGATCTAGAACTCACCATCCCTTTTTCCACCAATTCATGCACTTGCCTCATGATCTCCTCTTGTTGCGCTTGTGAAACTTGATAAGGAGGCTTGTTAGGCAGTGAGCTCCCTGGTAGGAGCTCAATTGCATGGGCATTATCCCTCATTTTAGAGGTAGCTCACTAGGGATGTCATCAATGAAAAACATCTTGGGATCCATTTAGGAAATTAGACAACTCTAATTCCTCTCGATTCGCTTTATTGCAAGGATATGGTGCTCCCCGACTCATCAGCATCTATGTACATGCTCTCTTCCCTGTAGGTGAAGTAGATTCTCCTTTTAGGGAACTTCATGTTGGAAACCATGTGGTTAAACCATGGTGCCCCAATGATAACATTCTCATGTTTGAGAGGGGAGATGAAGAATTCCTTTTGTCCACGTAGCTTTGGGCACGAAGCCTTAATTTTCCAATTAACTCTTTTTCTCTTCGAAAGGAAAAAAATCATATTTCTTAAATTTAAAGAAAAACTTGTGGACCTTTTATAACAACATTCATTTTAGAGTAAATTATAATTTCACTTTGGATAGAATGGTTAATTCCAAAAAATTTCAATACTTAATTGCCCGTGATTATGTGGCAATTATCTCGTGCATCTTAAAAATAGAAAAAGATATTTTTGGTGGGGTTTAAGGGTACGTATAGATATTAATCATCATCCAACATGCATGCTATTTTAGTATGATCTCCAGTCACCTATGCTTAAAGAGAGTGCTTTCTACTCTCTTGATGCCATATTATCCTAGTAATCTAGAGAACTTGAAGCAACGGAACTTGAAATAAAAGTATGATCTCCAGTCACCTATGGTTAAAGAGAGTGCTTTCTACTCTCTCTATGCCATATTAGTTTGGTAATCTAGAGAACTTGAAACAACAAAACTTGAAATATAAGTATGATCTCTAGTCACCTTTGGTTAAAGAGAGTGCTTTCTACTCTCTCTATGCCATATTAGTCTGGTAATCTAGAGAACAAAACTTGAAATATAAGTATGATCTCTAGTCACATATGGTTAAAGAGAGTGATTTCTACTCTCTCTATGTCATATTAGTATGGTAATCTAGAGAACTAAACTTGAAATAACATTGGATTAGTGCCAATTAGCAACGTGGTTATTTAATAATTTATTCTTCCAAACAAAGAGAAATCTTGCTTAGGAAATTCAAGAGCTTAAGCATGAATTGATTTAGAATGAGAAATAACTCAATTGATGAAGACAATATGAAAATCCTTACTTCGGTGTATGCGATAGTCTTCTCCTTGGTTGTGGGGAGTATTTGAAGAAGTATGTTTATTGTAGACCTCTCTCTCCACTTCTTTCCTTCTCTTGCAGACCACCAATTTGTTACTTGGAATGAGAGGAGGAAAGGAGATAAGGGCGATTGAAACTATGGAAATCTTGAATGTTAGGGAAGAGAAGATGGAGAGCGTAATGTCAAAGCTCAATTATGGTTTTGACCATGGTTACTTACGGAGAGAAGAGAATGTGTAGGAATGTGTATAGAGGATGTGTGTGTAAGAAGGCTTAACTCTATGGATTGCTCCAAGCTTACTCTGAAGATTTTTTTTCAAAAAATGAAAGAGAGAAAGTAGTGGAAGAGTTGAGAAAGACTTCCCTTTATGCTTTTTTGATAAGTGCTTTAGTTTATCATTAATAGCTTTTCAACCTTATCAAGATAAGTTTTCTTCCTTTTCAAAACTTCTTCTCAATAAGTTACTTACTCATCTTATCCTTATCTTCCCTTTATCCTCATCTTTATTTTTTTCTTCACAACTTTTCTTGAAGAAAAATGCTAATTTCTCATGCATTGGTTAAGTCCATGTTTCCACGGCGTTAACCGAAAATGTCACGTGGATATACTTCGGTGCTTGGATTTGGTTTGATTTTTTATTTTTATTTTCATTTTTAATCCAAATATTTATTATTATTATGTTTACTCTTTTTCTTTCAAGTGGGTGACTTTAGGGTGTTGGTCATGAGTACAAGCTAAAGGAGGCCCTTATAGACACAATGGTGCATAGAGGCTACAAAAGATCTTTAATATCTTGAAAAACGCACTCAATACCTATCCATTCAATGCAACACTAATTTTATGTCAAAAAACAAAAGCTAACCGTCATGTCGGAAAGCTCCAAACATCACCAAATTCATAGATTGAGTAGACAAACCTAAATACAAGTATCTAGGGGCTCAAATACACATTTCAGTCACTTGCAACATAAATGTTAATTATCTATAGGACTGATTTCACCTAATCTATTTTGGCTCAGAATGCACTTAAAAGCTTAGCATTGATACCCCAATGTCACTCCTATAGCTAAAACCGAATTTTTATGCCTAATTTATGAGTTATGAGCTAATGGCAAAGAGGATTAGCAAAAACAATTTCAAAGAACCATCAGAAGAGACTGACACCATTATGTAGATCTTTCACCTAGAAACACGTAGAAGTAGAGGACACTTCAAACAGACAATCCACAAGGGAGATATGATCATTGGAAGGAAGAGGGAAAATATGCAATGCTCAGAGATAGCAACGTACGTTTCATTATCCAAAAACTTTGATTTTTCTTTACAAAAATTGCCTTTATATCTTAGCCATCAAGGTTTAAAATGACAAACTTGCTCTAATCTGCCCCCATGATCATAATAAGGTATATTGTTTATAACCTCTATGTAAAAGCTTCCCAGAACTCAATTTCAACACTTTGCAAAAAATTATCATCCACGGAGGTTAAATATGACCTATGGGACCAAGCAAAACAATACAATGGCTCCTTCGAGTTGATAGTGGGATACATACTAGTTAAAGACTGAGGGTCCATTGGAGAATGAAAGAGAGAAAAAGAAAAGGAAAGAACCTAGAGGGGATTAGGTGGGGAGGAGCAGTTTTGGAGTTTGAAATTCTTGAATGATGGCTTTACCACCTCGATAGACCACCCATTTGCCTTCTTTACAAGCATCGTGTACCTTCTTGAGCATGCTTGTTTTGGCCTTGAGTTGATTCATGGTCAATTCTTTGGCAATCCAAACATTTCTTCCCTTGAGGAGGCAAGATTGGTGTAGTAGCTTTGTCCACTCCTCTTTGTCCTTGAATGTGATGATACAATGCTTGGGTGGAACACACTTGTGTGTGTCGTTTATCCAAGAGATGGTTTTGGGCTTGATGTGAACAGGTTGAAGAATGTTGTTGAACTTGGTGATTGCGTCTTCTAGTGTGTCCTCGTCGGTGCACCATGGTGTGTGGAGCCCCCCGATTCTGACCTTGAGGCCAAGATATTCTTGCATCCATATTTCTTGTAAGGCTGCAAGCATCTTGGTGTCGATCTTCTGATGTGTCGTCTCATGGACTTCGTTCTGGACCACCTTGACTCTCTTCGTGAGGGAGGTTTTGACTTGAGATACGAGCGAGCAAGGAATTTGGCCATCACCAAGAAAGTAACTGAGCTTGAAATCTTGGCAAAGCCACCACTAAGCTGGATACTCATTTTTAGACGTCGTTAATGTGTGTGTATGTGCTCTTTCTTGCCAGCTCTATTGTTTTTTGTTTCTAGCCTTTGTCTCGCAGCTAGAGACATGTGGTAAGAGGCTCCCAAGAGCCATATTATGTTTATCTTGATGTATGGCATTGAGAACTTTTACATACTTCTTATTCTCTAGCTATGCATCATAAGTGGGTTGTAGATTTGATTAAAATGCCAATGGGTGTTTGGAAGATGAGGTATATTTTTGTTTCTAGAGAAGATCTCACTAATCAGCAGGTTAAAGGGAGAGCTTTGTGTACTAAAGCTACAAGTCTTGTATGCAAGTTCTTGTTTGAAGATGTGATTTCTAGGTATGGTTGTGTTGGCAAGATTACTACTAATAGAGGAGAATTGGATGTAGATGAATTGTGAGGATTTTCTTTGTTTGGGCATCAAATTGTCTCCTACTAGATCATATAATCCAAGAGGTAATGGGAAAAGTGAAAGAGGGCATCGATCTATTCTTAAAGCTTTAACAAAGGCATGCCAAGGGCATATTGGTGATTGGCCTAAGCTTCCACATTTTCCTTTATGCGATAATCAAATTTAGCATATTTTTGTTACAGATTTAAAGCCATTTGGGCTGATGTATGGACAGATACCCATCATGCTTGTACAGGAGGCAGTTATGTCTTGGACAATGTTGCCATGGGAAACAAGTATGTCAATATAACATTTTATTTATTTTCCTATTTTCCAACTTGAGAGATGTCAAGAAGATATTGGAGGCATAGGTAAAGCTTAGGGAGTCACGTTTACCAAGGTTTATGATTGATAGACTTCACTATATGAGCTACAAGTCGAGTTTTGTGGTGCTCAATTCGGGCTCAAATCAACTAATTTATGCCTAGCCTAGTTATTGCATGCCTGGGATTCATGGTTCTCGGGCCTCTATGAATGGGGAAAGTGCAATGTGGGGATGGGTGGCTCAAAGAATTGTACCTCAAAGTTGTATTTTTTAATGTAGAGATTGAGGTATCCGAACAGGCTTTACTACACCAAATTTAAGCTCCAAATGAGATAGTTATGGCTAGAATATAACTTTGTTGGGAAATTTTCACTAATGGCACCATAAGGTATATTCCATTGAGTGATGATACAAAGTGACACCTTTATAGAGTTTTCCTTGGTTGGATTTGGTAATCTAGTTATAGAAACATGTTTAATTAGGCTTTTTCAGAAAGAAAAACATTTGAGCTTTATGGACAGTTAAACAACTTGGGCTCTTTGATGTATATCTACACACACTCTCTCTCTCTCTCTCTCTCTCTTGCATGAGTGAGTGAGAGAGAGTGGGTGTGTGTGTGTGTGTGTGTGTGTGTGTGTGAGAGAGAGAGAGAGAGAGAGAGAGAGAGAGAGAGAGAGAGAGAGAGAGAGAGAGAGAGAGCCATAGGGGGTGGAGAGAGAGAGAGCAATAATATATGTGTGTGTGTGTGTGTGTGTGTGTGTATATATGTATGTCTATATATGTGGGTGTGTGTGTGTGTATATATATATAAACCTCTTAAAGGGGGTTGTAGCCGAACGACACGTAGAGGCCATTCCACAAGAAGTGTCACTACCCCTCTGCACGCCGTTTAGCTACAACCCCCTTTAAGGGGTTTATATTTCTATAAAGAGCATATATATATATATATATATATGTGTGTGTGTGTGTGTGTGTGTGTGTGTGTGTGTACAACTATATATATCTATATGTATGATATAGATTGTACACACACACACACACACACACACACACACACACATTTAAACATGATAGTTTGTTTTCACCCTTAGTAGATGAGTACTTTATGTCTCATTCGAAATTCTTGTTCGGAATCCCTATCCTATATTTTCATTATGAGTATCCTTGACAAGGATTGGTAGCCCATACCCATTTCCATTCTTGTTCCATGTTCAGTCTTTCTGCCGGTGGATCTTATGACACAAGAACTAAAGTTCTCTCTCCTTATCTACTCCTCTTGCCACATTGTCCGACAGTAGGGATCACATGCATTCTGTTTGTCCCAAACCGTGCTCATAGCACCTCTTAAATTGCGTATAAAGCATGATATACTTGTACAAATACACATTTTGTGAACCTGCACTTAACTCATTGCATGTGCACTCCTTTCTTGATCATTTGACATATGAACACTAGAGGCTAATACTATGTCAATTTTACAATTTCTCTCACCCACCGTATTAAACTTTCGTGGATGCCTTCATCACTGGCACATGCACATTCAATGCCGAGTTTCTGTGGCTACCCTATTAACACACGTATGCATAAATACATCCTACATGGCTCAATTGCCGTAGATACATTTTTCTTGCTCTCTTGCTTAACTGGCCCCAAGAATTTTAGAGACCGCCATCTCTACTGGCCCTAACTAGCTCAAAGCTGATGTGTGAGGATAGTTCAACATGCGTGCACACACACACACACACACACACACATAAACACACACACTCTTGCTCAAAGAGGGCCTCTTGCAAAGGGTTGGCAACATTATACGAGTGCATATTCACACAAACGAACACACACGATCATCATAGGCATTATTTCCTTGAACATGCAAATGAAGAAATACACCAACTAGTGCTGAATTTCTAGTGTCTTTACATTCTCATACCAATTTCTCTCTCAAACCACAAGCTTTGGAATCATCATCCAATCTCCACGCTGCCCCCTTGGACATAGTTGGATCGACACTCAGGTAGGTGCTTATGCACCTACCTGAATGTAATGAGTAGGTGCTTATGCACCTACTCATTACATAGTTTTTGTAAAAATGCTAACTTTAAAGCAGACTTTGGGATTGGAGAATTGAACTTACAATATATCTTTATGTATTGCTAATACTGGTTCTAAATCGTTTGAGGTTCTAAAAATTTTCAAGTTCTGAATCTAAAACACACACACACAAACACATGTTAGCAAGTACATAATTTGTTCTTGAGTATGTAAATTTAATTATTAAGCTTCATAATCTTGGTTAATTTTGGTTTGTTCACTTGAAGAATTGCAAGAAAAAGTCTACAAAAACAAGATCTACCCAGTATATTTGAATTTTATAGATGAGAGTACTTTTGAATGTTTCTTAGTTCCTGTGGGATCTGGCTTTTTGTACACTCGAACTATGGTTTTAACTTGCTAGTGTGGTAATCCCCAATGCTAGGTTGTTAATACGTTACATTATCGACATGTTGTGACCTACGTACAATAGGTAACTCAAGGTAGAATGTAATAATCATGCTTGATGTTGTAAATGACTATGATACATATCTTAATTGTGAGATAATCGACTCAGGGATTTTAGGTAGATGCTCTTGCACCTACTTAGTACTTAAGCTTTTCATGATGGTCGAACTATTGCTTCTTTAACACATGCATACATGATTTCCATCTACACGTATCAGATGAAACACTTACTTATCAGATGATACACATCAGATTGCCATTTACAGTTTTCCTCCTTATGTAGTGGGTTAACACACATTACTCACACTTGCATGTGTACCATCGCTTGCCAGTAGCATATACTTGCATATGTATGAGATTTATCTAGTTGTCTTACCATTTTAGCTCTTATGGGGTATGGCGGTGATTTCACCGAGTATGACAAATCAAATCCACATTGTTAACATTGTAATAATAGGATATGGGGATGTACATAGCTTATAAAGCATGAGGATACATATATAACCTTGAGCACACACTGCGTTGAATGATTACCAGTATTTGGAAACTTAGGATCTGTTATATAAAAATCAATTTGTTGGTCCTTTTATGATGACTAGTTGGCTAGATTGTCTGATAAATTGGAAGTCTACTCAGGTTTAACTACATAGTATTATGGACATTTCTTTGACACATAATATCTCTTGGTTTTTTGAGGATCTAACCCATCTTTTTGGAATACTAGAGATGGTAACCATAGTGGTAAGCAAGGATGTGCTTTTTATGTGTATTTATACCAGGACTTCAAATATCCTGAGCAACCTAGTTGTTAACTGTTTAGATTTCTTACACATGTTTTTGGGTTGAAAAAGCATGGGTTTTTGCAGTTGATGCTGGTCCTTTTTCACATTTATGGTGGTAGGTGTATGATTATAGATGAGTATACTCGTTTTAATAAATTCAGTATTGGGAACTGCTCTTTAACACTTCTTTTTGTTGAATAGAAGCATAACTTTTGAAATTAGTGTTAGTGTTCTAATTTGAAAACACTCCAATGCTTCAAAAAGGGCCTTAATCCTCATGTGAGGGTCTTGTATGAGATGGCATTGGACTAGAATTTTGAAAATATATCCGAATTACAAAGGAGATGCCGTTCAATTTTTCTTGGAATTACATGATGCAAATATATGACTCAAATACTTGATCTATGTTAAGTTGTTAGCTTTTGTTATAATTCTTGACACCAATAACAAGGGGAGGGAGTTGTTGACACCTGTCTTCCCAATTATTTCCAGTATTGACAGACTTCCATTTTATTGGATGGTGGCAGATAAGAGATTCTTTCCTTGGGATTACAACAACAATTGTAGCAATAATAGAAGATCATCCACTGTTCGGTTATTTTTATTAGTGATAGACAACCCTTGTATATGATTCTTTGAGAATAACATGTAATACACTATATTTCAGTATCAAGTCTAAATGTCAATCGTAGTCTTAACTTTATCTACTTGTTATCTAATGTATACATAAGGTTTGGTTATTTACACGTTGACTAGTCTCTAGTCCCATTGTATGGTTCAATAGTTTGTGAAATCAAACTATTGTTAGATAAATCATTCTTAAACACACACACACACACACACACACACACACACACACACACACACACACACACACACACACACACACAATTTGTCACAACATCTGACCAAGATAACCCACTCATAGACTAAAGATTTCCACCTGGAGGAAACTTGGAAATGGTACTTATTGCTAACCTACTATTAGCATGGCTGAATAAATGGTACCATATGGGTATCACCACCTACCCCATCTCCTACCAAGTTCACTTAAAACCCCTTTTCTTAGGCCCCTTTACCTGGGTGAGTGTGGTAACTTCAATTTTGATCGATGCATCTCTTTATCACTCTATCGCGGCGCGCATAACACCTCACGATCCCTCTCTGTTAACTGCACTGGAGATTGGGGTTACTTGGCTCGAGTTCTCTGCCTACCTCACTTGGAGGGATGTGTAGCTATTATACCTCCTACATGCTTATTAAGGAAAATTGATTCTTGGCTGATGCAGTACCCCCGTAAATGAGTACTTTTGGCAATCTTCCCTGCCTCCTCTACCATATAAGGTGAGAGGATCTTCCCCTCATTTAGACATGGTCTTGGTGTTTACTTTCTTGGTGTAGAGGAGAGTCTGCAAGAAAAGTTGACGATTGGCTCTGTAGTAACACTTTTTTTCGGTGCTACTATGCTGACTATTGGAGGACTTCTACTTCAAGGTTTTCTATTCACTATCTTTAGTGTATACTTTGCATTTTTACAACATTGGATTTTTACCACTATTCCATGACAGGAGCTTTTTCTGTTAATGTATAAAAGATGGTGGATTTAGAATGGCTTACGTTTTGATATTGGAAGATTAGGGGTAACTCACTCAAATGGTAAAATTACATGTTCTGGTTATAATTACTTGCATGGCACAGATGATACTATGATTATCTTCTGCTTATTACTTCTACTTGGATGGATTACCTGCTGATGAACACTGGTTTTTTGTGAGGGCTTTTGTTCTGCTCACCTTTACTCTTTGAAGTAATGGCTTACCATGGAAACTTATGAAAAATTGGGGCTTTGTGCATTTACTTGATACTTATGGTAAGTATGATATTGAAAGCCTGTTACATAGTGCCCCATGCAAACAAATTGACATAGGCAACACTGGTCATACTAATAATGGGAGAACAAGCTGTCATTGGATTTATACCTGTCTTTCCCTTGGCTCCTGGGAGATTATTGTGAGTGTAATTCTGCTCACTAATTCCATATTTCTTTCAATATTTCAGGTGGTCAAAAAGCTTATTGCTCTATTGAGAATGATGACAGGTTTTTTACTTTGGCATAGTGAAAGAAAATGATGATTGTTTTGCTGGCTTCCAATCCTGTTCACTGAATTTAGAAATTTGTTAAAATCTATGCAATCTACTACCCACTGTCTGGTAAAATCTACTACCTGTTTACTGGCCACCAGCTGTTTTTTTTTAAATTTCTAGCACGATCTTGGTATTTCTCTAAACTAGGTCTTACTCTCTTGATCTTGGGTATGGTTGGAATTAGCCGGATCTGGCTCTAATGCTGACTTACAGAAAATCTAATCTTGCTTGGATATCTGGCTTAAAACTGGTTTTCTACAATACATCTAGTGATGATACTACCATAAAATATATATTGGTGTTTTACTATTTTCCTTGACTTACAATAAAGAAAAAAGATTCTTCTTATTGCCAGGTTGCCTGGCTTAGTTCTAGTGTTTATACACCATCTAGTTCTTGGTGATTATACTACCCTAAAAACCTCACTTGAGTTTTGGCATAAACTATGATTCTGACCAGTATGGGTATAATGTTACTGTGGCTCTGGTTGATACTTCTCTGGCTTTGATTGATACTTTTCTAAACTAATTGTTCAACTCTTACTATAGTTTCAAAGGAAACTCATTATAGGAATGTAATATGAAAAAAATGCATTACCTGCTGCATATTATTGATTAACTCAGTGACATCAGGTTTAAGTTTTGTTGAATGATAACCCTAGTTAATCTAATGTTGAATGCTTGGTGGCATTACTTGTTGCTACCATAATGTTATGGGTACATTCTGGTGGATTATTTTCTTAAACCGACACCGAGTTAACGGAGTTACTTTGGGATGTGACTCAAGATAGTAGTTATATAGCTGCTCTCAACTGATAATGATAATTGTTTGGTCCTAGCTTTTTTTTGCTTTGATAGATTACATCTCAGGATAGCATCATATTAAATGATTACTTATCAAAATATGATAGTACTGGGAAAACTTGGAGAATTAACCCAATTGCTACTGATGATTATTACGTTTTAATACTTAAGTATATTTTGTTGGGTAAACATGCCTATTACGGATTCTGCTAATTTTTGGAGGGTTAAATGATCTACAATACACTCTTCTGGTTTTTACCTAGTCTCTGGATAGGGCTAGCTTGGTCAAATGCTATTCCTAGTTGTTTCTGGCTTTGAAGGGCTCGACCTCGGAACACATTTTAAGGATAAAATTACTTAACTAAGATTTGGCTTTCTACATACAATGATATGGATTAGTCGACATTTTTTAAATAGATTTTATATAATAAAAGACAAGATAAATATATGAGTAACTCTAGCAAAAATATAATGGTAAAAAATCCTTCAGACTTTAAATATGCAGGACATTAGCAGTCTAAACCTTTTTAAGTTTGACATGGATAACAACTGATAGATTCTTTGAAGCGTGCCATATGTAGCCAATATCTGTTGTCTTGACTATATGGATGTAGGTGAGAATTCTATCTTGGCTTAAAGAGGTTTAGCTTGCTGAATACGAACTTTGGAAACATTTAATGATTCAATTGGGATAGTTTTGATACCTTTGTACAAATTCGTTTGGAATGATACTTCATTCTTATTATGTTGTACAATTATGAATCAAAGACTGAGTTGTTTCTGTACTTATCTTTGCCTAAACATCTTTAGACAGTCGTTGTTTTGGACATCTTGTTCATTGGTGTGTTATTCATTTAAGTTAAACAGCTACACACATCCCTAAACACCAGGCCCTCCCAGGCAACTGAGAGGACCAGGACGCTGGCTTTAGAAATTTTGTGTCTGTAGGCTTTGAGTGACCGACTGTCTATAAATCCTTGACTTGCCAACAGGTGTTAGGTGGTCTCTCCTTGACTATAGACTGGATTCCTACTCACGACTATTGTAATCTTTTGGCTCAGTCGGTTTTAAGTAGCAAGTTAATCCAACTCTACTTACCTATGCTTTTTCAAATTGTATTTTTGACATTTACAGGCACATGCTACCTATTACTCATATGTTGACTTTTTGGAACAAGAGGACTAGCTGGACGTTTTTCTTCCAACAGCTACTCAATGACCACCATACTTATTTCAAACAAGCTGAAAAATCCTTAAAACTCCTACATGAGTAATGTCTTCCTTGAGGACGATATCTGCTATTGTACGTACATTTCTTCCCTTTTCAGGGTCACTCCTACTTAGCTCTTCTATGCTAACGAAAATTAAAAAACTCATCTTTCTGATGAGGCAGTAGGCCCATACAAAATGGGCCTACTGCCAAAACCCATTGTGTATGGCGCCTCGGTTAGGGCGGGTACACACACACACACACGGGCGCGCGCGCGTGCACACACACACACACACACACACACACACACACACACACACACACACAGACACACACACACACACACACACACACACACACACACACACACACACACACACACACACACACACACACACACACACACACACACACACACACACACACACACACACACACGCACACTTTGTCACAACAACTGATCATGATAACCTACTCATAGCCTAAAGATTTCCACCTCGAAAAAACTCGGAAATGGTACTTATTGCTAACCTACTATTAGCATGGCTGAATAAATGGTACCATATGGGTATCACCCCCTACCCCAGCTGCTACCAAGTTCACTTAAAACCCCTTTTCTTAGGCCCCTTACCTGGGCGAATGTGGTGATTTCAGTTTTGATCGATGCATCTCTTTATCACTCTGTCGCGGCGCACGTAACACATCACGATCCCGCTCTGTTAACTGTGTTGGAGGTTAGGGTTACTTGGCTCGAGTTCTCTGCCTACCTCACTTGGAGGGATATGTATCCATTATACCTCAGGCTACACGCTTATTAAGGAAAATGGATTCTTGGCTGATGCAACACCCCCGCAAATGAGTACTTTTGGCAATCTTCCTTGCCTCTTCTACCATATAAGGTGAGGGGCTCTTTCCCTCACTTAGACGTGGTCTTGGTGTTTACTTTCTTGGTGTAGAGGAGAGTCTGCAAGAAAAGTTGATGATTGGCTCTGTAGTAACACTTTTTTTTTGCTGCTACTGTACCGATTGTTGGAGGGCTTCTTTTTCAAGGTTTTCTATTCACTACCTTTAGTGTATACTTTGCATTTTTACCACATTGGCTTTTTACCACTATTCCATGACAGGAGCTTTTTTTGTTAATGTATAAAAGATAGTTGATTTTGAATGGCTGACATTTTGATATTTGAAGATTAGGGGCAACTCACTCAAATGGTAAAATTACATGTTCTGGTTATAAATACTTGCATGGCACATATGATGCTACAATTATCTTCTGGCTTATTACTTCTACTAGGATGGATTAGCTGCTGAACACTGGTTTTTTGTGAGGGCTTCTGTCCTACTTATTTTTACTCTCTGAAGTAATGGCTTACCATGGAAACTTATGAAAAATTGGGTCTTTGTGCATTTACTTGATACTTATGGTAAGTATGATATTGAAAGCCTGTTACATAGTGCCCCGTGCAAACAAATTGACATAGGCAACATTGGTCATACTAATAATGGGAGAACAAGCTGCCATTGGATTTATACATGTCTTTCCCTTGGCCATTGGGATATTATTGTGAGTGTACTTCTGCTCACTAGTTCCATATTTCCTTCAATATTTCAGGTAGTCAAAAAGTTTATTGCTCTATTGAGAATGATAACTGGTTTTTTACTTTGGCATAGTGAAAGAAAATGATGATTTTTTGCTGGCTTCCAATCCTACTCAGTGAATTTAGAAATTTGTTAAAATCTATGCAATCTACTGCCCACTCTCTGGTAAAATCTAATGCCTGTTTACTGTCCACCAGCTGGGTTTTTTATTTCTGGCATGATCCTGGTATTTCTCTAAACTAGGTCTTACTCTCTTGATCTTGGGTATGGTTGAAATTAGGCGGGTCTGGCTCTGGTGTTAACCTACAAAAAATCTAATCTTGCTTGGATATCTGGCTTAAAACTGGTTTTCTACAATACATCTAGTGATGATACTACCATAAAATATATATTGGTGTTTTACTATTTTCCTTGACTTACAATAAAGAAAAAAGCTTCTTCTTATTGCCAGGTTGCCTGGCTTAGTTCTAGTGTTTATACACCATCTAGTTCTTGGTGATTATACTACCCTAAAAACCTCACTTGAGTTTTGGCATAAACTATGATTCTGACCAATATGGGTATAATGTTACTGTGGCTCTGGCTGATACTTCTCTGGATTTGATTGATACTTCTCTAAACTGATGGTTCAGCTCTTACTGTAGTTTCAAAGGAAACTCATTATAGCAATGTAATATGAAAAAAATGCATTACGTGCTGCATATTATTGATTAACTTAGTGACATCAGGTTTAAGTTCTGTTGAATGATAACCCTAGTTAATTTGATGTGGAATGCTTGGTGGCATTACTTGTTATGCTACCAAAATGTTATGGGTCACATTCTGGTGGTTTATTTTATTAAACCGACACCGAGTTAACCGAGTTACTTTGGGAAGTGACTCAAGATAGCGGTTATATAGCTGCTCTCAACTGATAATGATAGTTGTTTGGTCCTAGCTTGTTTTTGCTTTGATAGATTACTTCTCAGGATAGCATCATATTAAATGATTACTTATCGAAATATGATAGTATTGGGAAAACTTGGAGAATTAACCCAATTGCTACTGATGATTATTACGTTTTGATACATAAGTATATGTTGTTGATTAAACATGCCTATTACGGATTCTGCTAAGTTCTGGAGGGTTAAATGATCTACAATACACTCTTCTGGTTTTTACCTAGTCTCTGGATAGGGCTAGCTTCGTCAAATGATATTCCTAGTTGTTTCTGGCTTTGAAGGGATCGACCTCGGAACACATTTTAAGGATAAATTTACTTAACTAAGCTTTGCTTGCAAGCTTTCTACATACAATAATATGGATTAGTTGACATTTTTTTAATACATATTATCTAATAAAAGAGAAGATAAATATATGAGTAACTCTAGCAAAAATATAATGGTAAAAAATCCTTCAGACTTTAAATATGCAGGACATTAGCAGTCTAAACCTTTTTAAGTTTGACATGGATAACAACTGATAGATTCTTTGAAGCGTGCCATATGTAGCCAATATCTGTTGTCTTGACTATATGGATGTAGGTGAGAATTCTATCTTGGCTTAAAGAGGTTTAGCTTGCTGCATACGGACTTTGGAAACATTTAATGATTCAATTGGGATAGTTTTGATACCTTTGTACAAATTCATTTGGAATGATACTTCATTCTTATTATGTTGTACAATTATGAATCAAAGACTGAGTTGTTTCTGTACTTATCTTTGCCTAGACATCTTTAGTTAGTCGTCGTTTGAACATCCTGTTCATTCGTGTGTTATTCATTTAAGTTAAACAGCTACACACACCCCTAAACACCAGGCCCTCCTAGGCAACTGAGAGGGCCAGTACGCTGGCTTTAGAAATTTTGTGTCTGTAGGCTTTGAGTGACCCACTATGTATAAATCCTTGACTGGTCGACACGTGTTAGGTGGTCTCTCCTTAACTATAGTCTGGATTCCTACTCATGACTATTGTAGTCTTTTGGCTCAGTCGGTTTTAAGTAGCAGGTTAATCCTAATCTACTTACCTATACTTTTGCAAATTGTATTTTTGACATTTACAGGCACATGCTACCTATTATTCATATGTTGGCTTTTTGGAACAAGAGGACTAGCTGGACGTTTTTCTTCCAATAGCTACTTAATGACAACCATACTTATTTCAAAATGGCTGACAAAGCCTTAAAACTCATACAGGAGTAATTTCTTCCTTAAGGACTATATCTGTTATTGCATAGATATTTCTTCCCTTTTCAGGGTCACTCCTACTTAGCTCTTCTATGCTAATGAAAATTAAAAAACTCATCTTTCTGATGAGGCAGTAGGCCCATACACAATGGGCCTACTACCAAAACCCATTGTGTATGGCACCTGGGTTAGGGCGGGTACACACACACACACACACACACACACACACACACACACACACACACACACACACACACACACACACACACACACACACACACACACACACACACACACACACACACACACACACACACACACACGCACACACACTTTGTCACACGAACTGACCATGATAACCTTCTCATAGCCTAAAGATTTCCACTTGGAAAAAACATAAAAATGGTACTTATTGCTAACCTACTATTAGCATGGCTGAATAAATGGTACCATATGGGTATCACCCCCTACCCCAGCTCCTACCAAGTTCACTTAAAACCCCTTTTCTTAGGCCCCTTACCTAGGCGAGTGTGGTGATTTTGGTTTTGATCGATGCATCTCTTTATCACTCTGTCATAGCGCACATAACACTTCATGATCCCGCTCTACTAACTGCACTGGAGGTTAGGGTTACCTGGCTTGAGTTCTTTCCCTGCCTCACTTGAAGGGATGTGTAGCTGTTATACCTCCTACATGCTTATTAAGGAAAATTGATTCTTGGCTGGTGCAGCACCCCCGCAAATGAGTACTTTTGGCAATCATCCCTACCTCCTCTACCATATAAGGTGAGGGGCTCTTCCCCTCACTTAGATGTGGTCTTGGTGTTTACTTTCTTGGTGTAGAGGATATTCTGCAAGAAAAGTTGATGATTGGCTCTGTAGTAACACATTTTTTTGCTGCTACTGTGCTGACTGTTGGAGGGCTTCTACTTCAAGGTTTTCTATTCACTATCTTTAGTGTATACTTTGCATTTTTACCACATTGGCTTTTTACCACTATTCCATGACATGAGATTTTTCTGTTAATGTAAAAAAGATGGTTGATTTTGAATGGCTAACATTTTGATATTGGAAGATTAGGGGTAACTCACTCAAATGGTAAAATTACATGTTCTGGTTAAGAATACTTGCATGACACAGATGATACTATAATTATCTTGTGGATTATTACTTCTACTAGGATGGATGAGCTGCTGAACACTAGTTTTTTGTAAGGGCTTCTGTCCTGCTCATTTTTACTCTCTGAAGTAATGGCTACCATGGAAACTTATGAAAAATGGGGGCTTTGTGCATTTACTTGATACTTATGGTAAGTATGATATTGAAATCCTGTTACATAGTGCCCCGTGCAAACAAATTGATATAGGCAACATTGGTCATACTAATAATGGGAGAACAAGCTGTCATTGGATTTATACCTATCTTTCCCTTGGCTCTTGGGAGAATATTGTGAGTGTACTTTTGCTCACTAGTTCCATATTTGCTTCAATATTTTAGGTGGTCAAAAAGTTTATTTCTCTGTTGAGAATGATGACATGTTTTTTACTTTGGTATAGTGAAAGAAGTTGATATTTGTTTGCTGGCTTCCAGTCCTGGTCACTGAATTTAGAAATTGTTAAAATCTATGCAATCTACTGCCCACTATCTGGTAAAATCTACTGCCTGTTTACTGGCCACAAGCTGGTTTTTGATTTCTAGCATGATCCTGGTATTTCTCTAAACTAGATCTTACTCTCTTGATCTTGGGTATGGTTGGAATTAGCCGGATCTGGCTCTGATGCTGACTTACAAAAAATCTAATCTTGCTTGGATATCTGGCTTAAAACTGGTCTTTTACAATACATCTAGTGATGATAATACCATAAAATATATTCTGGTGCTTTAGTATTTGCCTTGACTTACAATAAAGAAAAACGCTTCTGCTTATTGCCTGGTTGCCTGACTTAGTTCTGGTCTTTATACACCATCTAGTCCTTGGTGATGATAAACCTCACTTGAGTTTTGGCATAAACTATGATTCTGACCAGTATGGGTATAATGTTACTGTGGCTTTGGCTGATACTTCTTTGGCTTTGATTGATACTTCTCTGAACTGATGGTTTAGCTCTTACGTAGTTTCAAAGGAAACTCATTATAGAATTGTAATATGAGAAAAATGCATTACCTGTTGCATATTATTGATTAACTCAGTGACATTAGGTTTAAGTTCGATTGAATGATAACCCTAGTTAATCTGATGTTGAAAGCTTGGTGGCATTACTGGTTATGCTACCAAAATGTTATGGGTTGCATTCTGGTAGATTATTTTCTTAAACCGACACCGAGTTAACCGAGTTACTTTGGGAAATGACTCAAGATAGCGGTTATATAGCTGCTCTCAAATGATAATGATAGTTTTTTGGTCCTAGCTTGTTTTTGCTTTGATAGATTACTTCTCAGGATAGCATCATATTAAATGATTATTTATTGAAATATGATAGTGCTGGGAAAACTTGGAGAATTAACCCAACTGCTACTGATGATTATTTTGTTTTGATACTTAAGTATATGCTGTTGGGTAAACATGCCTATTACGGATTCTGCTAAGTTCTGGAGGGTTAAGTGATCTATAATACAGTCTTTTGGGTTTTACCTAGTCTCTGGATAGGGCTAGCTTGGTCAAATGATATTCCTAGTTGTTTTTGACTTTGAAGGGCTCGACATTGGAACACATTTTAAGGATAAAATTACTTAACTAATATTTGCTTGCAATATTTTTACATACAATGATATGGATTAGTCGACATTTTTTTAATAGATATAATATAATAAAAGAGAAGATAAATATATGAGTAACCCTCTAGCAAAAATATGATGGTAAAATTTCCTTGAGACTTTAAATATGCAGGACAGTAGCTAGTCTAATTTTTTTAAAGTTTGACATAGATAACAACTGATAGATTCTTTGAAGCTTGCCATATGTAGCCAAGTCTAACATATCCGTTGTCTTGACTATATGGATGCAGGTGAGAATTCTATCTTGGCTTCAAGAGGTTTAGCTTGTTGCAGTCCGCCTTTGGAAACATTTAATGATTCAATTGGGATAGTTTTGATACATTTGTACAAATTCATTTGGAATGATACTCATTCTTATTATGTTGTACAGTTATGAATCAAAGACTGAGTTGTTTCCGTACTTATCTTTGCGTAGACATCTTTAGCCAGTCGTCATTTTGAACATCCTGTTTATTGGTGTGTTATTTATTTAGGTTAAATAGCTACACACACATATATATATGTGTGTGTGTGTGTGTGTGTGAGTGTGTGTGTGTGTGTGTGTGTGTGTGTGTGAGAGAGAGAGAGAGAGAGAGAGAGAGAGAGAGAAGGGAGAAAGCTTCCTCCTAAATCTCTCTCCATGAGGGAGATTTCTAGGAAGTGTTTTTTAATTTTAACTCCTACACGTAAAAATCAGGAAAAAAGCTCCCAAAAAAACTTCCTAAAAAATCCCTCTTGATTTCCATCCCCTCTGTGCATGACCTCCTTCACCTCCTCTATTGGCACACCTACTCCATGTAGACATACGCTATGTCAATGCACGCACATCCACACACATTATGAAAGCTCTTTGCTAAGACACACAATGGAGAGAGAGAGAGAGAGAGAGTTTCTTGGCATCACCTACATGTTCTACATGAAAGTGAAAAAGGAGCATGCTTTCTACTATAAAGCTTCTTCTCTTTTGTTCAACACTCTCACATCCTTGATTTGCATAATGTGGCTTTTGCCTCCCCTCTACTACTATCGAACAAAAATTATGGAAACTTAAGATATAGCATGGTTTTGAGAGAGAGAGAGAGAGAGAGAGAGAGAGTTTCTTGGCATCACCTACATGTTCTACATGAAAGTGAAAAAGGAGCATAATTTCTACTATAAAGCTTCTTCTCTTTTGTTCAACACTCTCACATCCTTGCTTTGCATAATGTGGTTTTTGCCTCCCCTCTACTACTATCGAACAAAAATTATGGAAAATTAAGATATAGCATGGTTTTGAGAGAGAGAGAGAGAGAGAGAGAGAGAGAGAGAGAGAGAGAGAGAGAGATGGCATACTCGTCATTTTGCAAGAAAAATTACACACTCTAGACACTATAGGGAGGATGTAGATGCAAATCATGATAAATTCTATCTAAAAAGATCTTACTCACTTTGCCTTATGCAAGGGCAATCAAATGGGGGGTTTCCTTATTTGCATTTTATATGTGTACATGTGGAATGTACAAGAAGGCTATAAAAATAATAGATATCATAAATTTTATTATACAGGAGTATTATGCTTAATCTTGGGAAATTTTATAGGAGGTATCCATAAAAAAATCCATTAGGAGTTACAAAGGACATTTACAATATGCTTGTGAATGCACATGATACACAACATTTTTGAAGTTGGACCCCTGGGTGTCTTCCAATGAGGGAGAATGGAAATGGTGCTTTAGATTTATGAACTTGGAAGATGGAGATTGAAAATGGAAATGGAGGCCAATAATAATAGTGGAGAGAGATAGCAATGTGGTAATGAATATGGAGATGAAGATGGTGCAAGCTATGGCTATGGCTTGTAGGGAGAGAAATTGGAGCACTTTTCTAGTGAAAAGTATTTTTGAGAGAGTGTAGATTGGCAGTCCTATGAGAGGGAAGGGAAAGTGTTGAAAATTTCAAATGTAGGGGTGAAAAGAGAAATATATAATTTGGGTAAATGTGAGACACATGTAGTGCCTTCTAGGTAGTTAAAGCTACATTCTTTACCCATCATGTGCTCGAGCGCAATCATTAGATCAATTTTTTAAAGGATTATTTTTGTATAAAAGAACATATGTATATTCAAGCCTATATCTCTAAGTTTAGTAAACGCTAGATCAAGATTTAAGAACTTCACTAAATTTTTAAATAAAAGGGTCCACGCTCCATTGAATCCCTAATGATGACTATCATTACAAGATCTTAGAAATTCTTATGGAATATTATAGAGACTTGCTTCGATAATGGGTCATAGAATTGAGGCTTTAAATAAGGAGGAACCAATTTATCTTTTTTGGCAAAGGCTGCCTACATCAACTGGGTTTATTGCCTCTTTACTCTATGAATCCTTTGCCAGGAAGAAAAATTGCATTCTATCATCTCAAGATGAGCTTACTCAACATCAAAATCTCAATCTCAAATCGAGCATCAATTTGTCTAGGTCTCAATGGAGATATAGGTCTAATTGTATTTGGGTCTTTTCCTCTTATGGCTAGCTATTCACAGGGCTTTGTGCTCTACCAAAAGGGCAAACCAATGTGCCATAGACAATGGACTTTGATCTAGATGTATAGCTCAAGAGGATACCTTTGTGGACCATTTGGGGTCATCATAGCATCGGCCTCCCCATCGGCAAGATTATCAATCCATGGAGGGATAAACCAGCTAGGGCTTGGAGACATGAGCATCATTGAGGATGCATCAAAATAGAGTATTCAAGGGATCCGTCTACCCATCGTATAGAGAAGACCTGGAAGGGGTTTCCTCTAATGAAACACACAAGCCTACTTACTTATCACTTTGAACACATTATGGGATTGAAATTAGTCTTTACATTAATCACCCTATTTACAACCCTTAATCATACACATGCACAAGCAATGTAATTGACATGCCTACTCACATTAGTGTCGCCATTCTGGTCCAACCCCTCAATGCTACTTTGCATGCACATACACTAATTACACACTTTGCAGAGAGAGAAAGAGAAGGAAGGCATAGCCCTCACACACCATGGACAATGGTGTGGCTAGAAGAGATTACTTAGAAAGGAATGGAGCTCTAGAATTCACTAGTACAAATTCACATAAGCTTAATCAATGCTAAGTGGATTAACAAGAAATAATGCTAATTTGGTTAAGAAGAATCAAGAGTTCAAGGGTACGACAAAAATCCCAAGAACTCATGACCATCAACCCTACAAAGAGAAAAGCTCACTCAAGAATGCCTTATCATTTAGCATAGGCTATTGAAGCATGGATTCAAGCCTTTTTACAATAGAACTAAAATTGAGTCCTTTAGCATGTAGCTCATACAAATTGGAACTCAAATGAGCCCAAGACCTATACAAAATAAATGGAAAATATTATGGTGGACATCCCTTGCTTGTGCACAATTGATGAAGTGTAATCCACTGTTAACAACTCCCCATCTTAATTTGGTGCACATCCGCATGTATCGTTGAAGTAGAGCATACTCACATGATGTAAGTAGCTCCTTGGAGGAATATTGAGCTGGCAAAACATTAAGTGAGTCATAAGCATCAAATGCCAATATATCATAATAGAGCATGAACTACAAAGAGAGTTCATGCAAAGTGAATTGATTCCAAAAGATGGGTCCAATCATATCCAAAAACTAAACACCCTAAAGAAAAAAACCACCTAAACTATTATGAAGATTAAACCACTAAAACTTTCAAATTTATGCATGTAACATAAGCAATCAATTATGACCCTAGTCTGATGCAAGTTCAAACCTACTAGCCTAAAAACAATATGATCATTTTTAATACAATAAGCAAGTATATGCATGTCTATGGGAAGATCTATATCCATTATACACAATCACTTAGGTTTAATGAAGCTCATGGAACATTTTTTGTTTAGATTTTCATTAAAAAAAGTTAAAGCACATGACAAGTAAACCACCCAAGTCAAATCAAGCTATAACCCTCGGCCCCTTGGACCCTCAAGGAGGTGTTTCAAAAGTAATTTATTAGTCTACCAATGGAACAACTAACACTTATCAACCATAGGCATCTGTTTAGGGCCTCGACCAGGTGAACCAAGATGGTTCCTGTTGCCTGTCAAGTGCCAATAAGGCGCTAGGTCTAGCATAGACACAAACTTAACATAAAAAAGTTATTTTCAATGTGTCAAGTAGCATTTGTGCTACTCTTTTTTAGACATGTTTTTGCACTTGATTTGTTCATTTTTTAGTATTTCTATTTCTTCCATAATGAGAGATGGTTATGGAAAATAAACTAAGGAAATTAAAACTAATTATAGCCCTACGTCATGTTAGAAATGAATGGAATATTAAGGTGATCATTAGGAGTTTAAGACTAGCAAGAAATGAACCTATATTAGCCTAAGTTCATGTCTATGATTAACACAATTAAAGACAAATTTTTAATGAGTTTAATTTTCATAAAGACAAGTGTTGGAAGTTAAATGTATTCCTAGCTCTTGGAATGACATAGCTAGAAGCAATTCACTTAATCCAAGCAAGCATAGAAATGTAGAGATAAGAAACAACATAACACAAAAGCATTTCACCTATTTTTGCACTTCTGAGTGTCCTTGAGAAAAGCATTAACTTGTTGGGTAGAGGCATCTTGATTTGTTTATTGTTGCAAGGCAAGTCTAGCAGTAATGAAAACACAGGCCCAAAAAATTATTTAATGAAAACCAAACACACAAGATTTATTGAAATCCTGGATCTAGGGTCTTACATACCCAAGTTTACCAAAGGGAAAAACCCCTAGGGAAATACAGTGCCTTTGGTTAAATTCATGATGCTCTTTAGTAGCAAACATATGCATACATATAAAAAATGAGATAGAGTGTGCTTCGTTATAAGAAAATTTTGCAATGTCAAAATCTCCCAAGAATCATCAAAAGTTGATCAATTGCTATCTCAAATGAAATGTGAAAGTTTAGGTCAAGCTCAAAATCATTCAACTTTTAATAATATGAAGTTTAGGTCAAGCTCAAAATCATTCAACTTTTAATGATATGACGTGGCTCTTGAAAGCCAAATTTTGCATTTAAAGTTTTTGAAAGTTGATTAACACTAGCTCAATTGAAAATTTACAATTCTAAGCCAATCTAATGGCCTAGAGATAACTACAACTTTTGATGAAATGAAAGTGAATGGCTCTTAACAACCAAATATTGCAATGCACACTCCATCCATGTGCAATGGAATCCCAAATTGCCAATCACCCTTAAAAAATGACCAACATTTAGTGCTCTAAAGGATAAATTTACATTCAAACCAAGCACTAAAGTCATGCTCACACAACCCCAAAATTTTATTGTTATCCCATGGTCATCACAGAAGCTCAATGTTTTTATGCTATACAAAGCACTAAAAATGTATCAAGCAATGCCAAGCCCAAATTCTTAGTGCAATCAATGATCAATCTATGAGCTCTCAAAATGTAGCTTATGTCAAACGAGATTTTCTTTTAGTGAAAAAGGGTAGTTGCAAAATCAAACCAAGCAATAAAATGTAGCATTCATCAAATTTTGGTGCACTTGTCTTGACCAAGCATGCATATCTAATGTAATTTCTCAAAAAATAAACCCATATGCAAAGATGAGCTTATCTTTTAGTGCAAAAGAGTTCTCAATTAATTTGAATGTTGCCACCCCTACACAAAATGTCAATGAACCATCATACTCGATGTGCATACAATGGATGCTCTCATGCAATAAAGAAGAATTTATCATTCAGTGCAATGAGAACTTCAATCTAACCAAGCACAAAACCATAAAATGCATATCCAAAATCAAAGGACACACAATAGATAGCCCACATTTTTGCTCATGCATAGCAAATGCGGCACCCATAGCAAGGAGCGGTATAGAATTTTTCATGAAGAGCACTTTGCCATTTTACCCCTTACATTGGTAATCACATGTCATGTGTGAGAAAAATGTAACCTAATGTGAAGTAGATCAATGATCTAGAAATTCAAAAATTCTTTTGAGCTAAACCCAATACAAACCAAGTAGTTTTTTTTTTCATTTTTCACTCTCTTCTTCATCGACTATTATAAGTTTCTCATGGCTAAGTTGAGATGTAGCTTCCTTCAATCAAGCTACCACACTCAAGGCTAAGTGCAGACACATTTTTTAAATTCTAGTCATCTCTAGGTGAAGTTATGCCATAGTTTTGGAGCAGCAGCTAGACATGTGGGTGGGAAACTCTTGTTACTTTTTTTATTTTTAAAGGACATTTTTTATTTTTTTAATCCTTTGTTCTTGTCATCACCATACAGGATGAGGGAGTGAGAGGGCTGAGGAGAGGTGGTGTGTGTGGGAAGAATGGAAGCATGTGTGTGCATGCTCATGTGTGGTAACCACAGGTTAGCAGGTTGAGAAATAGCAATCAAAAATGACTTGGCATAGCAAGAGGCTGTTCTAGATTGTAGCTTATAGGTGTGCTATGGGTTTGTCAGATTTGGCGAGGCATGAGTGCAAATTCCAATCATGCTTGGCAAGGTAACTCATGCAGGTGCCAGGGAGTGCATTGATTGGTAGTATCACCATGGGTTCTAGCGGGAATGTATATGTATATGTCTATGCAGGTGAGAGTATGTGCGTGTGTGTGCGTGCGTGTTGGCATGTGCGCCATATGTTGCGGTGGGGAGAATTTGTGGGGGCCATCAGCCTTCAAGGGTGAGAAAAATGGCTACAACAATGCCAGGTTCATGCCCATTTCCCATTGATGGTGTGAATTGGGTCAACTTCACTACCTGCATTGAATGGGATGCTCATAGCTCAAATTAGTCTAAGACCAACAACTGGTTTTTGTCATGGTTGCAAGGGGTAACTCTGAGTCTTGAAAGTAGGTAAATCAAAGGGTGCATAGAATGTTGCCAAGGCATTGCAAAACCCTCGTTCCAGAGTATTGAAGGCTGTTTTGAATGCCAAGCTAGTGTTGATCGTGTGTGTGTGTGTGTGTGTGTGCACTGAGTTAGTGAGTTGAATCTCCAATTGCTCAACAACAACATTTGCAGTTGAGAAAGCGGGTTCATGGGTCTAGTGTTCATCAACTGATTCACAATTAGAGTGCACATTGTAGGGAATGGGCTGCAAGAGAATAGCCTCCCAGGATCTTGCAAGTTGTTGGGGTGGAGAATAGCTACACATGCCATGCTATGGTCGATAGGTGGGCTAGATCACCCATGGGGAAGCATGAGGGTAGCAAGGCTGATGGATAAAAGGGGTGTATGTGTGTGAATTTCTCTCTTTTAAAAAAAAAGAAACCTTAGGAGGGAGGGGTCCCACAATTCAAGTGTTTTTGAATTGTCGTGGCCACTTGTGTGATCGAGGGATTCTTGTTCGGATATCGCAAGCGAGAGAAATGAGGGAGAATACAAGAATATTGCAATAATACATTATGAGAATACCATCAAAATCAATCCCCTTGTCTTTCATTTTTTGAATCCACTATTGAGGGAGGCTTAACCCATGCAATACATCATCCCATAATCAATCAACTTGGTGACACAATATTGATTTCCCTTTATTTCATCAATAAAGCGATAGAAGTTCCTAGTCAAACAATTTTGATGTGCAACACACATTTCACATAAAATCCCTTGCGCGCACACATTGAAATGTAATACATGTATGCATATACATCATGGAAATTATCAAGCCAATTGCTCTCTTTCAATTGGAGATTTTTTGCACGCTATTTGAGTTGAAATAGCCAATCCATGCACCAAATTAGTTTCAAATCCATCAATTGGTTACTGCTTGCACACAAAATGAAAAATCAATTTTCCTAAGGCAAACCCATCTAGCAATTAAAGCAAAGGAAGGGAAGTGGCTGGTGAGATTTGAGAGGCTAGGAAGTTGGAGGTGATTACAACCTCTCTCTACCTTTATCTGTCATTTTGCACGAGTCATTTAACACCAAAGTTGAAGGTTGAAAGCATCTTGACATCGACATATATGCAAATTTATTCATTCTTAAGCATATTTTTATAATCGTAGTATCAATTTTGTTGCAAATCCTCTTGGCCTATTAGTGAGTCCATGTTTGCATAGCCAAGGTATATAGACTCTCTCTTGTTTTGAAAATTCAAGCCATACCTATGTACACTCATGAAAAAAAGGCTAAGTTCCAAAAAGAATGTGTGATATTTTTAATTTGAATAAAAAAGAGAAAGGGAGAATGATCATTCCATATGGGGAGCTTGTGGGAAGTTGCAACAAACTCTCCTATAACTTACCATGCACGAATCTTTTCCAAACCCTCTTGATTGGGCATTTCTTTCTCTTAGTTCCTGGCTCTCTCTATTGTGAATTCTTCCTAGCTATTGAGGGAGAGAGCGAGGTAGGATATATTTTTGTGTGCATGGATATGGCCATGTGTGTGTGTGTGTGTGTGTGTGTGAGAGAGAGAGAGAGAGAGAGAGAGAGAGAGAGAGAGAGAGAGAGATGTCTGTGGTGCTTGGAAGAATGTGCTTCATTGATGCATTCATGGAGAGGAGTTCACCATGAAGCTACAAGAATTGGGACAGATGCTTGAAGTAGGTGGGATAAAGATCAAGAAAGGAATAGAATAAGCATAATTTGGATAGGGGAGGCTATGTGGAACTTTGGGATGGAAGAAAAAAGTAGGGCCACCATTGTCAGAGAAGCAAAGAGGGCCATATGAAAAGAGGTAGCAGAATGAAGCAGTGAACGTGTGCTAAGGGTAGTAGGTTGAAGGAAGTAAAGGAGTCTAGAAAATGAGATTTTGGCCATGTTAGCAGCAAGCAACACCAAGGAGAACAATACTGAATAAGTGAGTAGAGGAGGTAATTCTGTATGCAAGCGAAGAGGAAGTAAAAGCTAGTCTAAGCAAGTGTTGTTGTGTTGAGGCAATGGGACCTAAACATAGGAAATTGAAAATGCACACACCATGAGAAAGATTATGTCAGAGACATGAGCCAATGGACCTAGGATGGAGAAAATGTGAAGAGGCATTTAGAGATCTATCGAGAAAGCTAAGCTTGAGGAACAAAGGAAACCAAAAGATAAATGCAATCCACATATCCAAATATCTACAAAACCGAAAGATATCTTTGTTAGCGGGTCCTCTAACAAAGAAAAGAAGAGCATGAAAATAGTGAAAAGAAATCACCTTTTACACTATTCAAAGGGAAAAGCCTCAGTCAAGTACTTATATAAATGATGCACTAAAAGGGCAAACCTCAGGTATCAAATAACATAGACTAACAGTCAAATGGAAAACCTCAACATCAAACTCCACTAAATGAATTGTCAAAGAGTGAATCTCAAGTATGAATACCACAGTCATCAGCCAAAGGGCAAACCTCAGGTATGAAATACCACAATCATCAGCCAATAGGAAAACCTCAAGTAAATAGTAAAAAAATTCATCTTCTAGAGGTTTGACATGCTTTTAGGATAGTAGGAACAGAGTGGGAAAATATCTTTGGCATCCACTTGGCACTTTCAAGCCATGATTCATATAATTAATCAAATACTTGCCATGCAACATACCACTGTGTCTCAAAGTGTCTTGATGATCTATGAAGGTATCAGGTACAAGGATGTCAGAATATTCTTCTAAAAAGTGTGGATCATCAATGATAGGGAGTGATGGTAGAGAATCACTGAAAGGATGAAGAAGACTTATGTGAAATGGGTAATGAATTTTCCAAGAGTTAGAGAGAACTAATTGAAAGGAATTCACATTAATATGATAAGTGATTTTAAGGGGACTATAATATCGTGGTGCTAGCTTGATAATAGGACTGGTCTTTATGCTCTTAAGACGTCTTTTTTCGATGAGAAGCATCACAAAATATCCCTCTTTTAATTCCATGGGTTGTCTCTTTTTATTTGCTTGTTTAATGCATGCATGTTGTGCTTTGTGAATTTCTTGTTTTTCTTGCTCCAAGATTTGGGTCTGTTGTTGAGCAATGTCATCAATATGTGGTACTTTATGAGAAATGCAAGACAAAAGAGTAAGCAAAAAGTATTAAGAAAGAAATGGACTCATTTTTGGGCCTTTTAGCTCTAGTGAGAGAATGCTCCTTAGCCAATAGGAAGAAGGTTAACGTTACGTTGAAAAAAACTTTTTCCTCATTTTGAAAATGTCCATGAAATTTTTTTTGGTGAAATTGTCACTATCACCAGAAAAGTAAGGCGTTTGATAATGACATTTGGCACAAGCACCGAACGCCTTTTTATGACCCGCTGTTGCTATCCTATAAAGTGAACTACTTGTACTTGTGCATCTCGCATAAGTATCAATCACCTTTTTATGAAGTACTCGCAATTTAAATTCGAACAGATTGTACTTGATAGTGATTAATAGGTACTATTTAAGACTATGAAGGAGTTAGAACCAAGCGAATAGAGGCCCTTGAAGGGTCTCTGGGACCTCTATTCGCTTGGTTCTAACCTTATGAGGCCCTAGGATTAAGATATAGCATTTTTTAAGCCCACGGATGCATTTGGAACGTCCAAAAATCATAGGATAGCTCTTTAAAACGCTGAAATCTGACGTCTCTAGCTCAAGATATAGCATTTTTAAGCCTGGGGCCTCATGAGGTCAGTACCAAGCGAATAGAGGCCCTTGAGGGGGTCTCAAGGGCCTCTATTCGCTTGGTACTGACCTCATGAGGCCCCAGGCTTAAAAATGCTATATCTTGAGCTAGAGACGTCAGATTTCAGCGTTTTAAAGAGCTATCCTATGGTTTTTGGACATTGATGCATCCGTGGCATTATTTTTGTATTTTGAAAACAACTCTTATGTGTTTTCTCTCATCACACATCACATCACTCATTAAGATTCACAGACATGGATTTTGTGTACACTTAAGTTGGGCTCTCGAAAAGCATTTTGTACAAGCATTCATTTAAGTGATTGATCAAACTTTTACGTATGTACTATGAGAAATAGAATTCTCAAAAAAAACTTTTGTATTTTTTATAATTACCTCTCTCTATGCTGAGTTGGCATTTCTTACGGCGCCCAAAATTGAGTCCAATATTTACCATTGGCAATTTGAAATGGTGATTTTCCTATGGATAAATGAGGAGTGTTGTTCTATGAAAATTGAAGTAAGTGAATGTATGTGTCCCAAGATCCTAGCCTCTCATGAGTATATGTTTGTAAGAGATCTAAATGGTGCTATTTGTCATTTTGGTTTGTCTATTAGATTCCAAATGAAATGCACAAGTGAATTCTATTTAAGAGCCTAAATTTGTGAAAAGTAACACCCAAAAAATCATTGCAAAAAAGTTTATCTCAATCAAATATGATAAATTTAGGCATTCCACGCAAAACAAAAATATGCTTAAGAAATAATTGAGTCACTTGCTTAGCTCAGAGAGTCTTCTTACAAGGTAAGAAATAAGCTTGCTTGCTAAATCTATATAAGGTGGTCTAAATCATATCATTTTGTGCACAATTGAGTGGAAATCCAATAATAAAATCCATAAAAATGTGTTTCCAAGGAGAGTCAAGAATAGGTCAAGGCATCAATAGGCCATATTGCTTACGATGATGATGTTTGATTTGTAAATAAACATTTTGCAACATATATAACAACATCTTTTCAAAAGGAGGGCCAATAAAATTGAGATTCTACTATGTGAATAGCTATGGCAATTTCACGGTGGCCTATATAAGGTGATTTATGACACTCTTTAACACTAGGACTGTGTGAGCATGAGCCACTTTTGTGGCTAGAGCAACTCTTTTGTAAATTCTTATTCTCATGGACCACAAAAAACCTCATCAAAACCTTTAAGGGATTTGCTCTCAAGACATGTAGGGAGTTGAAAAAAAATAAAAATAAAAAATTTCATGTGAAATTAGTATTTTTTAAGGGCCATCTTTTAGGTACAATCAAACAAAAATCACTCAAAAGTTTTGATATTCCATGTAGACCCTTTAAAAACCTTCAAAGCACGTTGAAACTTTTTGGAAAATACATAAATATGTATACAGTGAGAATTTATGCATATACTATTTTTAGAAAAAAATTTGCCAACTTGTTTCAGGCCTCAAATATGTGTATGCTGTTAAATTTAAAAGTGGCTTGTTAATATTTTTAGAAAATCAATTTTTTTAATTTTACACTTTTCGAGAATAACTGGTATACTAAAATTTTCCTCTATGTCATAGGATCTTAGTGGTATCTTATGATCCATAGTTTCTTGAAAAATAGACAATCATAGAGTCAATTTTATAGAATGAGGTGGGAAGCCACTAAAGTGGCGCAAACACAAACCTAGTGTTAATCAATGACATGCAATTAAGTGTATTTGCAACCTTATTTTTATGCCCTGGTTGATATTGAATAAGTGGATGAAAATTTTGAATGACTGATGCCCACTTGATGTAACAATCCGAGGTAGTTGGTTGTGAAAGAAAATGATGAATGCTTTGTTGATCAATTTTAATCAAGAATATAGATCCCATCAAGTAATGTTTCCACAGTTTCAAAGTATGCACAACATCTAGCAATTCTTTGTCATAAGTTCCATACTTGAGGTCATTGGGTATCAACTTTCTACTTTTATATACAATGGGATGATTATCTTGCATTAATACAAAACCAATACCACACCCACTAGCATCACTCATAACAAAAAAGAAGGGTTTCTTGAAATAAAAAAATTTGTAAAATAGGGGCGTGTCTCAAAAGATTTTTGATGTTCATTCCAAGTGAAAGTTGTGTTCTTTTTCAAACCTTTGTGAGTAGCAAAGCCAAGTATCATCTATAATAACTACAAAAACCAAGAAAAGAATGAATCTCATGAATATATTGAGGTCTAGGTCATTCTTTTATGCATCGAGTCTTCTTGGGATCCACACGGATTCCTTTGCTAGAGACAATGTGACCTAAATATTCAATCTTAGCTTTGAAGAATGAGCTTTTCTTAGGATTCAAATAAAGTTGGTTTCCATTTAACAATCTAAAAACCAAATCCAAATGTGCATATAAAGGTCTATTATATCCTTACTAAAAACCAAAATATCATCAAATAAAACCACAACACAATTTTGATGCTTGAAAAAAATATAATTCATCATGCATGAAAATGTAGCAAGTTCATTTGTTAAACCTAAAGGAATTACAAGGAATTCATAATGACCAATTGTGTTTGAAATGAACTTTTATAAACATCACTTTCCATTGTATGCACTTGATGGTATCCAAACTTAAGATCTATCTTACTAAAAATGGATGCACCACGCCAAGAATAGGAAAACAATTATTTATCGTGATTTTATTAGGTTCTCTATAGTCAATGCATAAACTATAAGTATCATTTTTGTTTCGGACTAAGAGAACTAGTGCAGCAAAAGATGAAATACTTGGCTTAATTAAACTACAATTTAATAATTTCTCAATTCGACAATTTTTATTTGTCTAATTTGATTTGTATGACATGGTGCTCAATAGAGTGGTGCACTTCCTAATCTTCCACTCTAAAGTGAGGTAATCTTGAAGGTAAATCTTCAACAAAAGGTTCTTATATTTCATAAAAAAAATTTCTTGAGAAAGAGGCAATTGGTCTTCGTGTGTTTCAATTTCATTGATTAGAACCAAAAATTGTTTGTTATCTTTTCAAGCTAACCTTTTAGCACGAGTGGACTAAGAAGAAATTCTAGTTCTACTACTTTTGATTAGCTTGTATTGTGAAAGATTTTTCATTATGTGTAGCAATGAGTGTATTCTTATCATAGTCAATCTTTAAATTAAAATGATGTCTTCAAGGTATATCCAAAATTAAATCTATGATTTAAAATGGTACTACTAAGAAATTTTGTGATTCAATGAAGTCTTCAAATTAGTATTGCAAATATTTTACCATATAGACAATTTATTTTGGTTTCTTGGAAAGTGGCTTTTACTTTATAATTCATGAGAGTCATATGCAATTTCAATTTTTGTCATCTTCATGATTGCGCTCATGAAAACTTTGCTTTTGTAGCTTGTCAAGATTTTGTTGAAGAAGAAGACGTGCAACGTGCTCCTTTTCAAGCTCTTCAAACTGAACATCAATGGTTAACTCAAGCAAAAGAAAAGCTAAATTATAGATGTGAATCCAAAATATATGAAAGAGTAGAATTGAAAAAAAAGAAAAGAGATGACAAGAAAATGAATAAGATGATATTTGTGTATGTTGAGTGAGCCAAAAAAATTCCAAGAAACTTCAATTGAATATGCAAAGCCTTTGAACAATCCAAAATGGTGGATAGAAGTAGTTGAGGGAGCATCTTGTTACTTTGTTGATGATTGAAGGCACTTTGATTGCTAAATTTAAACACTTTGTGATTGAGAATTTAAGTGATACTTGAAGTGTCTTTGCTGCTTTTTTTCAATTGTCTATGTCATAATAATCAATATCTAATTCTCCTAAATGATTTTCTCATATTAAACTGATCATTTAATGTGGGGAAGTGCCAAGGGAGAAAAAGCTAGAATATTGGTTAAGTTAGCAGACCGGCCACAGTAGGGATCCAAAGGAGGGAAAATAGGGATCCAAAGGGGGGGCCATCTGCAAAAGAGCCATGTGAAATAATGGGCCAAAAAGACCCTAAGGTTCAGCCCATTAAGACTTCCAAAATGCTAAGGTTCCAAAATTCAAAGGTTGTGTCCAAAGGTCAACCCTAGGGAAAATTGGATGCTTAGTGTGTGCCCAAAAAGTCTTTCTACATCCCTACATGGGAGGGGGCGAGCCCCAAAGCTAGGGGATGAGAGAGAAAGCCACACACACACACACACAGGCTCCCTTTACACAAAGGGAATGAGGGACACATGTCAGCTCCCTAGGCCAGATGCCCACAAGGTATGCCCAATTCCTATTGGAAGACCCTTGAAGTGGACCAATGAGAATTAGGCTAGAGTAAATCTAGTTTAATTAATTTAAAAACATTTAATAAAAGAAACCAATAAGAATTAAGTGTCCTAGAAGACTATTGGGCAGTCTCCCAAGGGGTCCAATGAGCATTCAGGAGCCCCATGGCTTGCCTGATTCCTATTGGCCAGGAGGCAAAGGGGTCCAATGAGAGTTTAGTTTAATTATTTAATTATCTAAAGCTTTCACAAAAGGGGAAAGGGGGACACATGTCAGAAGGCTATCACTTATGCTGCTTAATCCCTATTGGCTTGACCTGGGGAGGTCCAATGAGGCAAAAGCCAGACTAACTTAGCAGCTAGGGCTCGCCCAAGAGAGAGAGGGGGCTGATTTTTGCTTGGCATTGACACACACACTCTCACACTTGACCATGTGTGAAGGGAAAATACTCTATCTCCTCCCAAGCTTTAATGGAGAGCTCATCACCTACTCCAAGCTTGTGAGATAGAAGCCTACATCAACACTCTCTTGGCATGTGGATGCAAATCCAACCAAGAGCCAAGCTTCAATGCATGCTCATCTTCTCTACCAAGCTAATTACTAAGCTAAGCTATGCTAATATGAGTGATTATGTGAGGAGATGTACTTCTTTCTCGTAAGATACTTCTTTTTCCTCTCAATCTACTCTCATACCCTGCTAGCTCTCACCATCTTCGAAGGTGTGTGAGGTCTTGGGTCTGAGAACGGGGATAATTCAAGTTGTGTTTGATTAAGTGTTTTGCTTGGTGTATGAAGCTTCCATCTTCATTGCACTAGCTCGTCTTGAAGGAACACAAAGAATTGTATTGTACAATGTCTCTCTTGATGGGAGAAACCATAATACAAAGCCTTTTGGAGGGGGGACCGGCTCCATGCAAATCCGGTCCTCAACTGTTGTCAATAGCTTAATTGCTCTCTCTTTTGAAAGTATTGTCGATGCTATCTAACTAGGTGTTATGCTTTTTGTTGCTCTCTCCACCCAAGCACTCTTGTAATTCTCATTAGGAATCAACTCTAATGAAATGCTCACTATGTTCATGCTAATTTCCGCTACACATAAGATTTTAGGCCATTAAATGTTACATCTACTTCATTTTCTTTGAAATAGGTTGCTCATAGTTGTGATTGAACTTATTGAGATAACTGTTTTCTTGCATTTTTAGCGAAGAGAGAGCCTTCAAAAAGTGATCTTCTTGACAATATTCATGACATAGTTTGTTTGATTTTCCCATAAGAAGCACTCTTCTTTGTTTTTACATATTATATGGAGCGTTTTTAAAGCTTTGATACAACTACTAGCTTCCTGAAATCTTCTCAATACTATCAACATAAATTTTATTCATTAAATAAAAATAACTTTAAGAAATGATTGATTGAATAATCACAACACACAAAGAGAAAGGCATAGACAAGAATCAAAACACAAGACACCATAATAGGTACCAACCACCCCCCTCAATCAAGATGATTGAGTATTTACCTTCCACCCATTTATTCATCTCATGGAGCATGAATTACAATAGTATAAATACATGACATATAAGAGAGTATGAGCTACACAATCAAGGGAGTGTATGACATGATTAACAGAGAATAACTCAAAAATTAGCATAAAAGAGAGTAAAAGTTCTCTTTCTCTCTTCATGCATGCACCCAAAAATGGAAGTGGTTTCTTTTCAACTAAACTCCTAAGAATAGTAGGTAAAGGAGAGTTCTATTTACATTAATTCTTTCGAATGGTTTTTGAGAATAAAGCATAAGCAAGGTTGATAAAATTTCCAAAAGTCATAATAGTGATAACATCGATAGAAGGCTGCAAAATACCAAGATATTACATATTATTTCATTTTTGTTTTCACTTCAAAAAAAGAATTTTCTATATTCAATGACCCTTGAAATCTAAGATGCCGGTCCTAAAGAGTGGTCTCCATTGAGAAACACGTACAAATTCATGGGTGGTAGTAGGTGGGTATATTCAAACACGCTAAAGAATTTGAGCACAACAAGGATGATGTTGTGGGTGTGTGTGGTTTATGGTAGATTTTGTGTGATGAAATTCTTCAATGTTTTTATCTTTCATTGGATTTGTTTTGGTGATCGGAGTCATGAGTTATTATTTTCGTACATTATGTTCATGAGTTTTTGGTGGATGATTCTTTTCTCCTTATATAATGTTAAGGGAGAAGAAGGTTTCCTTTAAGTAAGAAAGAGTAATTAGGAGTTCAAAGAATAATCGTTGCAATTTAGAGATGTTTTGTAGAAGTGTTGAAGTTTTGGGCTTGGTTTGAGTTGGAGTAGTTTGGAGAGACATGCAAATTATATTAAGTATATGGAATGGGGAGGGTCTTTGTTAATTTTTGTTCACGGAAGCTCACATTATAAGTTGGGGAGGAATGACAGCCTCAATTTTAATACCAAAAAGGCTACCAAGATGCAACAACAAATTTTTATGTTTATGAAGTTCTTAGGGATACATCTATGCCAAATGTACAAGCTTATTTTCATATTGTTTGTAACATCTTTTGTAAATCCTATTGGCTTTTATTAGCAGGTTTTTCTATCCAAGACAATGCATAAAATCATCTCTCCTATTGCTTTGGAAACTCAAAATCCATGGTTCATGTACATAAGTAATTGGAGGGCTAAGCTTAAGATTGAAACCATTCAAACCATGTGTAAACCTATTTAATTTTTGGAATAAAGCAAAGGAAGGGAAGTGGGTCACGAAATTTGAGAGGTTGGGAAGTTAGAGGTGGTTACAACCTCTCTCTACTTTTATCTATTATCTTGCACAAGGTATTTTTTTGAAATCATGTGTGTGTTTCTTGAGGGTTTGAAAGAGTACTGCTTGTGATTTTGCGGCTAACACATATCAATATTCTCCTCATTTTCCTTGACACAAGAGTGCCTACTTGGACACATTTTGACCTAGACTTTGCACCTCACCTAGAGCACATGGCTCGATTTCAAACACCTTCTTTCACTTTATAGATTTATTACAAAGGCTTTTCATTAAATTTCATGTGTCACTTTCAACAACAGTTTTTGATATTTAGGGGGGATTGAACATGACAAAAGATTGAACCTAGAGAGAGGATCCTCATGTTTTTGCAACATGTACACATCTTGGACTAGAAAGGCATGTGAATGTTAAGACAAAGTTGATAGGTTTGAGGTTTTGGTGCAACATAGATTTTTTTTTGAGAAAGTTGAATTGAGTTGACAAAAAAGAGAGATTACAAAAGCCTTTATGAAGGGGAATGATGGTGACTCATCCAGAAGATACATCTTGACAGATTTACCTGAGAGTGTGAAAAGAAAGAAAATGGTAATAAAAACGACATCCCATAAAAGATAGTGAGAGACTAGGCACAATCACTCTCCCAAGAGTTAGAATCTTAAAGTACAGAGACGTGAAGCTCAAACACCTTTGGAGACGAATAAAGGTTTTGAAGAATGAAGACGCTGCTAGTTTGGAGAGGCATAGGGCTAAGCTTTCCAGCTAATTGATGTACTTTTAAGGTAGTAAGAGGACTAATCTTAGGATCATAAGCATCTTGGATGGATCTTTCCTATTGGTAGAGGATTGAAGTGAATCTCCATATGAAACATTAACCCGTGTTGATAGGTTTTCTTGTCAAATAGACATCATACATCATGAGATCTTGCCAAAAAGACATGTGTTCAAGTGGATCTAGATTCTCTGTAATATATGAACTCTAACAATGTGTTGAAGGAGAATTTCTACATTATGGCATTGATTCAGTAAATTTCCCTTCCAAGTGAATGGTTGAGGATAAAATTAGAATAACCTTGTAGGAAAAACTATATTGAATGCTTGTTAGTAGCACATTGGAAAAAGAGGTCCATGTTAGCAGTGGGGCTAACACTTCATTGATTGTGCACAATCAAGGGATGTGCACTATAATCTTTTCCATTTATTTTGGACAGGTTTTGGATTCATTTGAGTTACAATTTGTATAAGCTATAGGCTAAATGACTCAATTTAATTCTATTGTAAAAAGGTTTGGAGTCCATGCCTATACAAGTAGTCTATGTTAAATGATAAGGCATTCTTGGGTGAACTTTTATCTTTGTAGCATGTTAGAGGAGATGAGCATGCATTGAAGCTTGGATCTTGGTTGGATTTGCACCCACATGCCAAGAGTGTGTCGATGTATGCTTCTATCTCACAAGCTTGGAGTAGGTGATGAGCTCTCCATTAAAGCTTGGGAAGAGATAGTCTTCTTTTCTTCACACATGAGATTGTGTGTGTGTGTGTGTGTGTGTGATAATGCCTTGCCAGAATCAGCCCCCTCTCTCTCTTGGGCGAGCTCTCTTGTTATTTGCTCTTGCTATCATCCCATTGGACCTCCCCAAGTCAAGCCAATGACTATTAAGCAGCATAAGTGATAGCCTTCTGACATGTGTCCCCCTTTCCCCTTTTGTGAGAGCTTAGGTAATTTAATAATTCAACTAAACTCTCATTGGACCCCTTTGCCTCCTGGCCAATAGGAATCAGGCTAGCCATTGGGTTGCTAAATGCTCATTGGATCCCTTGGGAGACTGTCCAATAGTCTTCTAGAGGACTTAATTTTCATTGGTTCTTTTTATTAAGTGCTTTTAAATTTTCTAAAATAGATTTACTCTAGTCTAATTCTCATTGGTCCACCTTCAAGGCCATCCAATAGGAATTGGGTACACCTTGTGGGCATCTGGCCTAGGGAGCTGAATGTGTCCCTCATTCCCTTTGTGTAAAGGGAGCTTGTGTGTGTGTGTGTGTGGCTTTCTCTCTCATCCCCTACATGTAAGGCTCGCCCCCTCCCAAGTAGGGATATGAAAAGACTTTTTTGGACACACACAAAGCATCCAATTCCCCTATGGTTGACCTTTGGACACAACCTTTGAATTTTGGAACTTTAGCATTTTGTAAGTCTTAATGGGCTGAACCTTAGGGTCTTTTTAGCCCATTGTTGCACATGGATCTTTTGCAGATGGCCCCTCCCTTTGGATCCCTATTTTCCCTCCTTTGGATCCCTAATGTGGCCGGTCTGCTAGCTTAACCAATATTCTAGCTTTTTCTCCCCTGGCACTTCCCCATATTAAATGATCAGTTTAACATGAGAAAATCATTTAGGAGAATTAGATATTGATTATTATGATAGTAGGCGTGTTAATTACACATTAGGAAAAATATGAACCCTCTAGGGGCCCTTTGGAATTAAGGTTATTTAGAGGCCAGCCAATAGAAAGAGGGTGATGGACACACTCTATACCCTCAAAAAAGTAAGGGGACAAGGTAGCCTTACACCTTTTAATGGCCTCTTACCTAGTGAGAAGGTAAGGAAGGTGGCTAGGGGGGGGGGGGGGGGGGGGGGGGGGGGGGCTCGTTTATAAGTGACACGGGGTGTCACTCGAGGGATCAATAGTGGGGAACGCGATCGGCGGGGCGGGGGGGCTTTAGGCCGTTGGATCTACGCACCCAGAGGGGGCAGGTTTTTATATGCTTAAAGGCGTAATGCCTGCATGGACGCGTGATAGGCGAGATGGATGAGGTGCGCGAGTGTGTGGGAGGAGGTCGCGAGCTCGAGTAGGGAGTGGGACGATCGACGCGTTTTTTTAATCCACCCACAACGGTGGGATGCACTCGGGCCGTTGATCCCTTGAGCACCTCGTGTGCTTTATGAACGGGGGGGGGGGGGGGGGGAGGACCACTTTGACCTCTTTTCCCCACTTTTTGGCCCGGATTTAAAAATACAATAAAAATGTCAATTTTTCAAAAAAAATTCAAATTTCAAGTTTTCCCTCCTTAAAAGGTTCCCTAACCTATTTTATGGTCAAAAAAGTATTTTTGACCTCCAAAAGTAAAAAACGTGCACTAAAAATTTTCAAAAAAATATTTCTTTCCAAAAAAATTCAAAACATTATTTTTTTCCACCCTCTTAAGTCTTTCCAAACCTACTGTATAGCTAAAAAGTGATTTTCTCTCTCTACAAACCCTTTTCCAAGCTCTCCATGGCTGCAACAACCACATGCACCCACTATAGTGCAGCATTATCTCTCTGCTAGCTTTCTCCCATCTCCATTGTAGCACCAAGCAAGCTTCTCCTCCATTCCCTTGTCCACCACATAGTTTCACACCAAGCTAGCTCCTCTCCCTTCTCTCACCTCCATTACAGCATGGAACAAGATTCTACTCTTTCTACTTTCATTCACTCGCACTACATGGAAACCTCTACTCCCAAAGGTGGAAAAAGCATGAGCTCACATGACTTGCATAACACAAGAACAAGAGGTGTGAATAGTGCGTGGGCATTGCAAGGGTTCATCTCCAACATAAAGATAGAATGGTGAGAGAAAACTATCCTTGTAGCTTACATTCAGAGCTTAACATCATCTCCATCTTTGAGTTTATCATGCTGGACAGAATTAACCTCTTTATGGTTTTCAATGTTTAGGCTTCACACCTCATAACACTGGGTGGTGCTATTTTGTTGATGGCTTTGGTACGCCATCTATAGTTGTGTAGCATGTGATTGAGTCTCACAATGCAAGTAAGTTGTGATATCTATGGAGAGTCATCAAAGTTTTTTCTTATAATTTATTCTTTGTATAGTTGTCATTAGATTATTAGAATGATATCATTTTGTACTTTATAGCTTTGTGCTCACATAATCTGTTGGTTATTAATGGAGTCAACTTGTTTTCAGAGGACATGAGCAAGAAACCATGTGCAGAGATGGAAATCACCCTACTTTTGTTCCATGAGAGGAACCTTTCACTACCATGTTAAAAGATTTTGATAAGAATAGTAGGATGTTTGTAGAATCTTGAAACAATAGGTACTCTCTAGGAGCTCTTAAAAAAGCCATCCATATAGCACTACTATCTTTCCTAGTGTCATAGACACACAAATACTCAAGTGTATATGAATCTCTAGATGAGGAAGACAAATACTTGTAAGAGAAGCCTAGCAGCAACAACATTGTCTCCGTTTGTAATTATTTTTATGAGACTGGATTCCTCTATAAATGAAATATAAATATGTCTTTTTGTTAAATGGTGTCGCATTGAGTGAAAGTATTTAATTTAGATTATTGGAGTTTCATACAGATTTGTGAAATATGTTGATCTTTATGGATATTTTGATTTTCCTGCGACATGTATCAAGTCTCAAGTCTTAATAATTCCACCATGAAGAAATTCATGCAATATTTTGATTTCAGTTTAATCATTAATGTTTATTCTTATTAAAGTGGATCAAAACCTTTGTCAAGATGTCCTCATTTGGGGATGTTGAATATATATCATGAGCAGCATTTCAAAAGTTGAGAAAGATAAATTCTTGCTTTCCAACGTGTTATTGTTTCCATACTATGTCTATGCCAAGCTTGACTTAGAGAAATGACAACTTGAGATGGAGGTGTCGATGTATAGGGGTGACTTATTATTGATTCATGTTTCATCATACATATATTGTAAAGCCTTTGAGTTTCCACATTTTTGAGTAGTGTGGACAAGTATCAAATCTTCTTAAATATCTCTATTCATTTGCTATTGGTAACTATTTCTTTGGTATTTCTAAAGATGATACCAATAGCTATCACCTTGTGAACTTAATTGTTAAATTGCGAATTTGATTTTTACTATGTAGCTCATTTGGATAGAGAAAGTGTAAACATAAACTATAGATACATGCATTGTTAACATAGAAGATATATATCACTCGAGCCTATGTACACTGCTAATGAATAAACCTTTGGTTGGATACTATAATAGTAGGGGCCACATGTAGTTTCAAATACCAAAGAAATGGATTAACCAAAACATTCCCAAGAACACGAGGTGAACACAAGGAAGTAAAAATTGGCTCCTTGTTTGGTTGATTTCTAGTGCTAAATGTTTAGTGCAAAGAATTTGTGAGGCCTTTGACCTGGGGAGTTCACTAAAGTATATGTAACATAGCACATGTGTTCAACAGAAGGGAATTTATATTCTTGTAAAGCTACAATAACATGTGTAGGTAAGGCCTATAAGGGATACTATTAATCCATTGTGGTGAACACACATGATATAGGAAAATTTTACATAGTGAATACTCCGGACATCAAACACTATTCCACTATCTCATGGCCATGCATTAAAACAAAGCCCCTATTTATCATTTTAAAACCCCAGGGACCCTCAACAAGAGGGGCCACAAGGGCGCGCAAAATGGTCTTCCAGGGACAAATAGGGACCAAGAAATTGCCAAGAACAAGGGATGGACACAAGGAAGTAAACAATGGTTGATAAGCATGATACAAGGCTTAGGTATTTGTCATTGGGGGGGGGGAGGGGGGGAGTTTGCTATGAACACATTAAACTGCCCACTTGTATCTCATGGCCATGCATAAAAAAAGCCTGTACTTGCCATTGTGGCCCCTCAACAAGAGGGGCCACAAGGGCGCGCAAAATGGCCATACAAAAAATTTTGGATGGCCATTTTGCGCGCCATTGTGGCCCCTCTTGTTGAGGGTCCCAGGGGCCTTAAAATGGCAAGTACAGGCATATTTTTGACGCATGGCCATGATTCAAGTGTTGAACTTTTAGGATGTTTTCAAGAGCTTCTAGCTTCCAATCGGCTATGAATTTGTATGGGCTTGTCTCACATAAATTTGTTTATCTCTTTGCACTCTTCGACCATTGTGTGATGCGAAAAAATCATACCTTCCTCGAATTTTCCAAAAATCAACGTGCAAGTTGACAATTTCTAAAAAAATGATGTAAAACAGACATTTCTTACTTTTCTCTTAATCTACGGGCTCGAACGAGCATTAAAACCATGGAATCTGAAAATACTCAAAGAACCAATGTTTTATATTGTGTTAAGGACTATATTTCCTACATACAAAACTTTCTCAAAATCTCGCCCTAACACCTTCAAAAGTGGCTTCCAAGGAGTGCCCTCGGTTAAAAATTGAAACTGAAGGAAAACAATCAGAATGAACTCCTAGATTGTGTACAAACTTTAAAATAACCAAAATTTAAAAAAAAATTATTGCTAAAAATTTGAAAATAGACCACCCTTGGACTTCCTACAGCGATAGAAATCAAAGGGTTCAAGGAGAGGCCTGGTGTCACAAGTGCATGGTAGGAATCTAATCGAGGTTTATTCCGTCAAGATCTCTTGTACTTTATCATGTCTTCATGTACAATCTTACCAAACAAAAACAAATCTACATTTTAAATGACTACAAATCTTATTTAAATTATCAAATAATCTAAAATATGGTAGACCTAGAGTGCTCTTACAAATCAACAAACAAAAAAGTCCAAATTTCTTCTCATTAACTTTGATAAACATACATTCGTTAACAACTTCCAAGGAGTAGTGCGGTCATAGTTCTTACATCCATTCCATGACATGGTATGCTCATGGGGTGACCTATCACATAAAAATATATTTGGTAGGAGTGCCCTCATGTTAGGAAAGGGTGTGTTGTTGCTGATGAAAAACTGTTGCATTGTCCTACTAGGGATCTCTCCATATTAGCATAATGATTTTTGGTGTAGTGGGAGCCACATTTCCACTAAGGAGAGCTTTGTGCCATCGTAAAAGCTTGATGTTATGCCAGTTCTTTGAGCCATTCTTGCAAACAACACCACTCAGCTAGCATAGTAAGAGGTCACCTTGTAAGAAAAACATATATGAATTCAATATTTGCAAGACACTTGTTAGGTATATGTTGTACAAATTTGCAAGTATTTCCATCCGGCTGGGAATAAACAATCCTAAAATATACATTAGGATGAGATTACCCACCTCTAATATAGTAATATGCATGGATTTGAAGCATCTACCTCCAAGATGTAACAAAGAAGACTGTTTTAGAGGAAAAGTGGTGACACTTGGCCTCTCTAACTTGCAGCCTTTCACTATTTGTGCACAAAAGCAACCTTTGTGTCAAGCACTACAAAACAAGTAGAGGCAACACCTTAGACTTCAAAGTCTATGATAAGAAGAACACAACCAAAAGTAAAAAGTATTGCTACCTTGCACAAAGAGGTGTTTTATTCAAATATGTGATGGTATTGGCAAGCTTCATAATGTACACATCCTTTTCCTGCAATTGTTGTTAGAGAGTTTCAACCTCCCTCTTCAAAGAGGCAATAATTTCTTTTAATGCCACTGTTTTGAGCTGAAGAGCTTGACATTCGTGCATCCACGAATGCAAAGAAGCAAATGCATCCATATACAATCAATTGTAATAGCCTAACAAGCCTACTTCTCCCCTCCCAAGATATTGAAGAACCACCAACATTCGTCTCACCGACGGTACGACGTTCCTGGGATGACCTTTGCTCACCTCATGTGCGGCCTTCGGTGCAAACGCCACGGACAAGTAAATATGTATGCATACGATTTGTGATGTCTGTGAGTACCATGGCAGTTGTCGCGTGAGGAAGCAAAGGATGAAAAGAGAGAGGGGGGAGGGAGAGGGAAGAACATGGGAGGAGAGAAGGGGGCAGTGGGGGAGAGGGAGAGAGAGGGAAGGAGGAGGAGAGAAGGGGGCAGGGAGGGAGAGAGAGGAACATGGGAGGAGCGAAGGGGGCATGGGGAAGAGGGAGAGAGAGGGGAGAGAGAGGGGAGGAGGAGGAGAGAAGGGGGCAGGGAGGGAGAGAAGAGGGAGAAAGGAGGGAGGAGGAAGAGAGAACAAAGGTTTTTTTTTTTGGGGGGGGGGAGGGGGGGGAGTTTTTTTTTGAAAATTTGAACTTTTAGTGCTTGTAGGTTTAAAAAAAGGTCAAAAAATGATGTTTTGATATGTATATATGTTGGGGGGAGTTTTAAGTAAAAAATAAGTAAAAATAACTTTCTTGAAAAAAAGTCAAATTTTGGCTCTTAGTGGCCCACGTTTTTGTTGATGTGGCCACACCTCTTTACTCCCTTCACTTTCAAAAAGCTAGAGAGAGAAGGTGACCTCTTAGGTCCACATCCTACATGTGTTTAAAAAAAAGGTTAGAAAAGCCTATTCAAAACTAGCTTCTTGAATGCCCTTGTCCCCGTAACCCTACACAACATTATCCTTAATCCCTAAATATTAGGATTCCTTACAAGGCCATGCAAGGTCCATATTTCTCCTAATGATTGCTTCTTTATGTGTGTAATTAAGGGTTGTGAATAGTGTGATTAATATAAATGCTAATGTATGCAAAGTGATCATTAAGTAGGTTTACATTTTTTATTAGAAAAAGCCCCTTCCATCGCTTCTCTCTGCAATGGACAGAAGGATCCTTTGAATCCTCTATTTTGATGCATCCAATGATGCTCATGCCTCCAAGCCCAATCAGGGTTGTCCCTCTATGGATTGATATATATTTTTTGGTTGGTGGGTTGCAAGAAGGCCGAAGCTATGATGCCTCTCAATATTTGGCATCACTATTGGAGATCGATAACCCGATCTAGTGAGAAGAGGATAATGAGAATAGAGTAATTTCACTACTAATTTCATTGGTTCTGATTGTGTGTAACTCAAATTAGTGTGACTAGATTATGTGTGTGCAAGTAATAAAAGCTCATACAAATTTCACTCATTTCATACTAACCATTACTAATCTGCTTCATTTCCATGCTAATTTTACTAACATGCTAATTTTCATCAACTTTTGACTAATTAAACTAACATAATTGCTAACCTTTGAAGTGTAATCTGTGTGTAATTCTAGAATTAGAGAATGGTTGATCACTTGATCAAGTTTTTTTGTGATAATCCATGCTTAATCTTTTGATTTGAGTGATTGATTTTTTGACCTATATGGGTTAATTTTGGAATCAATTTTATGGTGCACACAAGTGTGTGCCATGATGTGTCTTTGCGAGGAGCAAAAATGCTTCAAATGCATTGATAATATAAGTGAACTAACTTGCTCATTTGAATTCTTGATTGGTTAATGTGTACTAATCATTTGTTAAAATTAGGTGTATAAATCAAGTAACCTACACTTTGAGCCGAATTTGATTGAATTGGAGTGAAATTGATGGTCAGTTTTGACTAGTGAATCATATGTTGTCAAAATTTAGCCTAATTTCCAACAAAAGTTCATGTATGTATAAAGATCAATGTGTGCATAGTGCAAGGAAAAAAAACTGCCATACATTCAAGTGTGTGTGCACCTAATTTTGAGTGTGTGCATGCATAGAAATTGTGAGAATTGATTATATATGAGTGTGAAATCATGTAATTGATGTGAATGATAGAAAATACCAATGAATGGATATGCCTATTTGCCAAAAATTTGGGCAAAAAGTGAGTATATTTGCCTATTCAAGACCACTTGATTTTCAATGGTTGATGGTCAATTGGGACACTCAAATTCTTTTTGATTGTTGAATGTGTATCAATCATTAGGGGTAAGCTTAATTGCATTCCAATTGAGCCAAATTTTAACTTTTGTGCTTAATGTTGGAGTGTATGCATTGCTTGATTATGTCAAATTAGGATTCTTTTTTAGAAATTAAGCATGCATGCATTCATTATGCTTGATTAGGTATGCAATTTGAGCAATGAAATGTGAAATTGATGGATTGATTGCATAAAATTTGGATCTAAACTTGGGCGTGTGCCTTTTCTATGCCATTATCTATCCAATTAGAGGATGAATGGTTGGTGTCCATCACTAATCATGATGATTGCTAGACCTAAAGATTGGTGTGCACATGATTAATTGATTTGGGATTTGAGATAAATGACTCAATTGCACACAGTTGATGATGATTTTATGTATTCCAATTGGTGTGTATGCCTATTTGATTGGTAAAGGTAATTTTTTTGTTAATTCATGCATTTACAAGTGCCGTAATCAATTGTGAGTAGCTTTATAGACAAGAATGACAAATCCAATTGGGTTTGAATGATTAGGCTATTGGATTCCAAAATTGAGAAATGTTGACATATGGTTTGAAGCTTAGGCTTAGCCTTCCAATTGAACCATGGATTCTTAATTTCCAAAGAAATAAGAGAGATAATTCTATGCATCTTCTTGGGGATGTGGGGACTTGCTAACATGAGCCAATAGCAATTACTAAAGATGTTACAAATAGTATGAAAATAAGCTTCTACATTTGTCATAGATGCCACCCTAGAAAATAGATAAACATAAAAAAAAAATCAAAAATTGTATCTTCGTTAACTTTTTGGTGTCATCATTGGAGGGTTTTGATACATATGTGGTGGAAACCTATTATACAATATTCAAAGCACTTCTAGTGCTACATATGGATGTAATCTTGCTCATTTGGTAGAGCTTTAGATAATACAAATCCATTTTTGGTGATTATTTCTCTCTCTACAATCTCTTATTAGTTTAGCACATTTCATTATAAGTTTTAAAGTATGTCATAAAACCCCTTAAATATCAACTAGTATGGGGCATTTAGCTATTGGTTGAGTGTAAAGTGGTTATCTAGGGTTAGATTTAATGTGAAATGTATACCTTTGTTGCAATAGATTACCTCTATAATGTATTGTTTTGAATATAGCATTCTAAAAATCAATACATTATGTTTATTAGAAGTATTTTAATTTTGTATCTTGTAAAATTACTACGTATTTTAGAGAGAGAGAGAGAGAGAGAGAGAGAGAGAGAGAGAGAGAGAGAGAGAGAGAGTTTTGAGAGAGTGACCATAGGTAACAACCTTTTAAATTAAATAAGATATTTTTTTAATAGATAATAGTACTTTTTAAAAGAAGAAGGATTATTGGAAAAAACATTATATCCATTTGGAGTAATTGACATAAATTTCTCAATTATAAGTGTTTTCCAAGTGATTTTCTTTGTCTTTTTTTGTTGTGGATCTATAATTAGACTGTGAACTTTTTATTTAGAACAACTTGTATCTATTAATGTCAGTTATCATCAATTTAGTGGATTGTTTTTTATGTTGCAAGATCCTTCTTTTTAGATTATTTATTTGTCCAATATATAGTTTTTTATTTCTTATACATTGTAATTTTAAAATTAAAAACTTTACTTTACTTTTATTTTTTGGAGTTGTTGATATTTGATACTTAGACTCTATTAAAATGATTTTGTAGGAACTTTTATGAGTTTTAGTATAAATATAAGAGGTATTTAAAATCTATGTAAATATTTTGACATGTAGCTTATTATTTTAAAGTAAACAATAGATTCATATTTGGAGAGAGAGAGAGAGAGAGAGAGAGAGAGAGAGAGAGAGAGAGAGAAACTTGTGAGAATGTATTATTTGACTTTATATATTGAATTTGTTGGTATTTGAGTAAAATGTGAACTTTTGAAGTAGTGATTGTACCTTCACTAGTGGATGAAATATCTATAGGTATTAAATTTGTTTGCAAAGATGATTCTGCTCTATTACCTATATTCATAGCTGTAAACAATGTTATGTAATTTTCTTAGCTTGATGAATATTATGATTTACAAATAGAGAAGAAATTATGATTTTATACCATTGCTTTGATTCAGAGTAATGAAATATTTGCAAGTAGTGTCATATTGTCTTTGTGCAAAGTCCATATCTAGTGATGATGTAATGCTCTCCAAAGTGTTTGGATCTTTTTTGTTTTTTACGTTGTATAGTTTCCCGTACTCTTTTAGAATGATTGAAGCTAGTCTATTATCAAGAGTTTTTGAATATTGTAACCAAAATGCATAAGTTCATAGCCTATGCAAAAATTCCATTGGTGTGTTTATCTAATAAAGCTTGAGCTCCGTGTCGCTCAAGCATTATATCTTTGTTTAGTAAATCTTCTTTGAATATCTTAAGAGTTTGTATTGTTATACCTGCAGATTAAGTGTAGTTGAATTAATTGTATTGAAATTATGAACAATATAAATAATTTCCTTTAAACATAAGTTGTGTAATATGAATAATATAAATAATTTTTTAAAAAGAAAAGTTGAATTATGTACCATTTGCAGGAGTTCCCTAGTAGTATGTGTTTTTTCCCATTTTTGAAACATATTGTCGGTCGCATCCATATATTGTTTTAGCTCATCATCAGCCATAAATGTAATTTATTGTATCACATCTTGAGATATTTGCATATTTAGGTTGTTTGATTCTTAAGGGGAAGTTTTATTTGTGTTTCCTTCTTGATTTTTGTTGCTCTTCTTGTTCTTTTTCTTGTTGGTCTATTGTGGCTTCTGTTTTAGTTTTGATGGAATTGAAGACCTAGTATATTTTTAAACAATTTATATATTTAAGGTTATAAATATTGAAGTACGTGATTAGAGATATAGGCTTACCACCATATTGCTTATCTTTAAAACAAGGAAACATAAAAACAAATTTATTACTAGTTACTTTTATATTAATTTAGTAATCAATTACAGGATGTTAAGTTTGGTATAAAATAGTTAAGCTTATATTATCTTTGAAGTATAATTTTGTAAGTCAATGATATAATGACTTATTACCTTCGTTTAGAAATCCTTGATTATAATTAAATTCAATAATTTTATGTTCTTTTGGTCAGATGATCGAGACAACATGACATATAATATTCCAGGAGAAAAACATTTTTAAACTATTAAACATGACTTACCAAAGATAGTACAGCCCTTGATTTATGTCTAGTCATTGCATATGCTAGTGTTATTGGAAAATATGTTTTATGGTACCATGTTCCATTGTATGTCTTTTTTTTATATTTATATCTTCTAATAGTTATATTTTGTTGTGTATGATTTACACATACTATAATTTTTTTATAATAGATGTCATATTGTTATACTTAATATCTTCAATTGTTCCAGAAGTTCCATTAGCTATACCTGATCTATGTTCTGTGTAAACATTGCTAATGCACCTACTTCTACTTTTGATAGGGATTGTCATGTATCCAATGTTGTAGTTATGGTATATGATGTGCTGTTGTAGTAATATTTATATTGATTATTTTGGAATGATTGAATATCTTTAATAAGACGAGGTCATTACAGTATATGACATATTTATTATGTGTATATAATATAGTTGTATTTGTATCTAAAAATTATTTTAAATATTTCTTGTGTATAAATGTAAGTTTTAAGAATTTATCTAATTGTTATTTAGATGGTTTATTTTGTCTGATTATATTTAAGAATTCAATGAACTCTGGATCTGAACAATGCCGTATTGAGGTATTTAATGTGTAGTCTATAGCTAATTTCCAAAACATGGAATTTGTTATTACACATTTTTGGCATATTAAGTCTTTATTTTTACACTTACATATTGCAAGCAGTTGCGCTATATCTCCAAATAAAAGTAGTTTTTTTAGTGTTAGATATCTCTAGCATAGATAAATTACAAGGCTTTGAATGTAGCATTTGTGATGTCATCATTGAGAATTCATCAACTATAATTACATCAAAAAATCTTATTTTAAGTGAACGAATATCATTTGGTTCTGAATTAGAACGAAATAATTGATTTTTATTGGGTAAACAAAAAAAAATGGTGCAATGCGTGCTAATTGACTAAGTATTGTAGCTACAACTCATGTGGTTGCTGTAAAAAGGACTCTTATGTTTTTGGTTATACATCTAAATGTGAGATATTGAATTAGAAAAGTTTTCCCAGATCCAAGTGTTCCATTTATTATATGCAACCCACCCAATTTTTTGAAGATTTTGTTGTATATTTGTTTCTTGCACTCTTTAGTCAAAGTTGTATTTTCTATGTATTTAAGCTATTCTAAATGTATTATTGGATCATATTGATTCTCTCCTAGAGTTTTATATTGGTCTCTTTTTCTATAAATTTTTTTGATATTAAATGTTCTTCTAAATTATGTATAGGATGCATTTAAAGTATTTGATTTGTAATTTGTTGTTTAGATTGATCAATTAATAGATGTAATTGAGAATAATTTCCAACTAGATTCTATATCTTCATTCTTTAGTATTTGTCGTATTTGACATTCTAACAAGTAATATTTTTCTATGCTGTTAATTGAGATTAATTCTTTTTCATCACAAAAATGTATATGTTCTAGTAGAATAGTAGAAAATAATTCCTCCATTTGATGGACATGGTGAAAATCGATAAATCTTACTAATTTTTTATGCTCTTCTATTTCATTTCCAAATAAATCATGCATTTTTACATATCTTCTTTGTTGTATGCTTGAGTATTTTGTTGATTCTATAGTGACAAAAGTATGTATAAAATGTTAAGATTTTGATGCTAATGGTCTTGATGTATATAGATCAATTCGAGGTGGTGTAGAGGTTTAAATTTTAAAAAAATATTTTTGCCTTTTTTTTAGGAGGTGAAAAAATTATATAATTTATATTTTGTGATTTTTTAATGATTGGTATCTCTAGACACATCATGGCTGTTTTGATTACAATATCAATTTATTAATACATAAGTAGATATTAGTTTGAGTTTTATATTATTAATATTATTTAGTCTTAATGTTTTTGTTGTTTCTAAGTCGATATCTATGTTTCCTATAGGTTTTGATTTCATTACATATTTTAGTAAGTAATATGATAATCATGTATTGGTTACTTTTTGAATATACACATGGACTTGCCATAACAATAATACTTGTGCGTGATAAGGGACTACATTTCTGTCTTCTAATGTTGGTCTATAATAAATCCGTCGTTGAAGTTTTTCATGAATAATTGGCTTAGGATCACTTTGGATATAGTATAAAAATCCATATTTACATTTAATTTTTTTAATTTGTAACTCTATTTTACAAGATTCTCTATAACTATATATTTCATTTTTAAAAACTAAGTTATGTAATATATATTCAATTGATGTTGGAGCAAATTTATTTATTGTATGTAAATAAGTTATATAGCTATCTATTTCTAAAGATATTTGATGGATATTGATTGAATCTACCCATAGCATTATATGTGCATGTGGCGACCCTCTATTTTATATCTCATATCGTATTAGATAGTGATGCTACCTAATAATCCATTAGGAATAAATAAGTATTTACTAAAAAATATAAGTAATCGTTAGTGAAAAATTATTATGCACTCTATTGGACAATCTATCCAGTTGAGTTTTAAGTCTATCTTTTGTATAATGTTTTCTAAATCTACTATTTCTACCCATCTATTGGAGGATACTTCATCACATGTTAGGGTTAAGAATAAGTTAGGTAACTCAAATGACTCTACCATGCATAATAAATCTTTTAAATTCTTACGATACCATGATGGAAAGCCTAGCATTAAATAAGAGATATTGTGTTTTATGATATAAAGTATGGTATCTAGATCAGATGCATGCATGTGGATTTTTACGTTTGAGTCTGCCTATATCTGATTGTAGCATTGTTAAATTTGTTGAATTTGCTATTATCAAAGCTTGACGTTATTGGTACATCATCAATAAGTATGGCTTGTATAAAGTGATATTGAGAAGAATGAGTCTATTCTCATTTTATGATATACTGTATGAAACTTTCTCTATTGTGATATCTTCTAAACTAGATACTTCGTATAAACTTGCAAATAAGTTAATGATTTTTTTGTTATTCAATCTTTCATACATAACCCCACCATGAGATAACTTACCTATTTTGTATTGTGTATTTTTTATTTGATGTAAGATATGTAAATAATTTGTATTGTGTGTTATTATCATTAAGTCGTAAGGAGAAGATGATGCAGTAAAGTAATAATTGCATTAGAAGGAATTATAGAAAATGCCAAGGCTTTTTGTGGTTGTTTCATGTATAGTATATAATTTATTTACTAATGGATTATTTTTTACTAAAAAGAGCAATAGTGAGTTTATATCAAATGAGTTTCTGGTTAGAATATTCAATAAATCATTACTATTTTGGTATGAAATTAGAGGATTATCTAATAATGATCTTTTTTCTATATTACCTATGGCTATAGATGTTATCTTTTTACTAATATTTAAAGAGATATCTAAAGTAGATAGCATACTTTGTTTGTAGGTAATAGTTTATTTGTTTTCATATTTAGGGTGCCCACTGATTCAAAGGCTTGGAGGCACATTGAAGATACCTGGCCACATTTTAAGAGTGAACCACACAATTTGCGTTTGGGCATGGCAATGGATTGAGTCAATCCATTTGGCTTGAGAAGCTCGTCATGGAGCACTTGGCCTTTGTGCCTTGTCACTTACAACCTCCCGCCGTGGCTTGCCATCAAGAAGGGTCATTTGATATTAGGCTTGATTGTGCCAGGTAAGTTCAAGGCAAAAAACATGGATGTTTATCTAGCACCAGTAGTTGACGAGCTTCAGGAGTTATGTCATGGGATCGACATAGCAGATGCGGTTGAACCAGCAGGACAACAGCATGCAAGGATCCATGGACTTCTTATGTGGACTATGCATGATTGGCCTGGATACGGTGAAGCTTCTGGTAATGGTGGATGATTTACAAAATTTTCGCTATTCGCAAGCACTTTGTGTAGTACTGAATCATGCTTTAATATATGCAGGGCTTACAACTTCGGGATACAATGCATGTCCAATTTGCGGGCCGTCTTTGGATGTGCGGTATTCTATCTCGCTTCGAAAGACAATTTATCAAGGCCACCATTGTTATCTTCCAGATGGCCATCACTTGCGTGAAGGTCAGCTTGGTCGCGTTGAATGTCGTCCTATGCATGTACAAGAGTGGCGTCGCCGATGGGAGCAACGTGAGGGGCAACCTGTTCTAGGAATGAAACGTTTGTCCATTCTCCATACGTTGCCGTACTGGGATGATCTACTAATTAACCATTTGTTGGATCCAATGCATATATTCAAGAATGTGGGAGAGCTCCTTTGGAAGACAATCATGGGAATGAAAGACAATCGAGCTTCACGAAATGATTTGCAGTCAGTTGGAAAGATGCCAGAGTTGTGGCCTTTCACTAATGCAGCGGGCCAAACAAAGCTTCCAAGAGCGCCATGGGTATTGCTAAAAAGCGAGGAACGACAAGTCAAAAGGGTGATTTCAGAGTTTAGGACGTCAACAGGATGCATGTAATGTCTCAAGATAGCATTCACCCATGACGATCAACTGTCAGGACTGAAATCGCACGACTGGCATAAGTTCTTGCTATTTATTCTTCCAATTGCGATCAAGGGGTGTTTAACGGAGGAAGTGCAGTCCTGCATATACAAGATTTCAAAGCTAGTGCAGTGGATCTCTTCCAAGGAGATACGAGAGGAATCCATTACAGTCGCAAGGGCTAACTCCATTGAGGCAGTTTGCATGATTGAGAAGTATCTACCCACGAGCTGCCTAACTATCCAAATGTACTTGCTCGTCCATGTAGTAGATGAGGTTGCAGTGTGGCAGGTACAATCCACAGCCGTTGGATGTTCTTTCTAGAGTGGTTCATGAAAACACTTAAGGGTTTTGTTCGCCAAAAAGCGCGTCCAAAGGGGAGCATGGTAGAAGGATGGCTGGTGCAAGAGTCTCTTGTCTTGACGACCGAATTTCTATCCGTTTCTGACCCAGAAATTCGTCGACTATGGAGCGATGAGGAGGATGCAAGATTGGTGGGAGAGGAGCCGTAGGGGCAAGGGGTGCCAAAGAAAATGGACGACGCCATGTGAGAAAAGATCATGAAGTTCTGTATACTAAATTCAGAGCCGATGCAAAAACGGCTTGAAAGGTACGAAGAAGAGAAAGAGAGACGCAATAGGGAGCGACACAATTTTAGACAAAGCTGAACGACAAGAGGCTTACCCTTGCCAGACTGTCTTGCTCCTCTACCTGAATTCCCTACAATGGCATGGTTGGACAAGACAGTGAGAGCAGCTCAACAGATCAGAGAACCCATATCTCCAGAAGAGGAAGAGCTGGCTATTGGATGTAACTGGAGGTATCATACATGCATGGCATTGTGGTCTCATGGAAAGCATTTCAGAACACAACAAATTGACAGCAGAAGAAACACGTTTGACAGTGGGGTAATGGTTAGTTTCATGCAAAAGAGCAGGGCCAGTGCCAGAGACACTAATGAGAGCCCTAGCAACCTGGATTACTGTGGTCTGGTGTCAGATATCTTGAAAGTTAGCTTCAGATGGTTTGAGATGTTTTTATTGGATGTGAAGTGGTTCAAGGTGATAACCATTGGTCGCAATGCAACGGTATGCAGAGATGAAAAAAAGCTTGTGCAGATAGATTCTACAAAGGTTTGGACAGATGCGAGCGACACGTTTGCTCTCCCCGAACATTGCGAGCAAGTGGTCTTTGTACCGGACCCTCGAGAGTGACAATGGTGGTTTGTGGTTCAGGTTGCTCCAAGAAATAAACAAGTATTTGAAGGGCAAGAGCTCCTAGAGGAAAGTCGGCCAGACGACGCATATACTACTATGACATTAGATGAGATGGACGAAGGTATGGTAGAGGAAGCTATACGAGGGATGACGCAGACGAGGCACATATGACACTTGTAGATGAAGATGCAATGGATGAAGACAATCTGCCAGAACGAGTTGGGGCAGAGTTATGTCTGCAGTTAGAGATAGACAATGATACGGTGCAAGATCTTATCGATGATGCCTCACTAGTCGAGGCCTAAGTGTTTGTGTGAAGACGTTGATTTAAAATTAAGCTCTTTCTTAATTTAAACAAAGGTGTTCTAACGCTTTCTTTTACTTTATTTGTGAAGGACTTTAGTATGGCAGACCAGTATCCAGATCCCGCTTCTATGAGTGCGGATGCATTTATGGGCTTCATCACACGGATGACGCCCAGTCAGATGGCAGATGCGTCTCAGTATTGGATAGCCAGAGGCACGGGTACCACGCCTCCGGGCTTCACACCTGAGGGTCCGACGCCTATGGGGCGGGGGGGGGGGGGGGGGGGGGACGTCTATGGGTACGACGCCTGCGAGGTCTCCCATCACGGACGCTTCGACACCTAGGGGTACGGCAGAGACGGGTACGTCATCATCTCCGCAGCACAGGCGCACTCGCCGATCTCGGTGATCGTCAAGTGGAGGTGGTGGTTGTTGTGGAGGAGGGTCCACAAATGCTTCGACCCCTCCTCGCTTATGACCCCCGTCCTACCCAGGCACACCTCGGACACCTTGGGGGGCACACTATCCTAGTGCCTCCAAGGTCTATATTGTACAAGCAGATGGACAGGTTGACATGGATAGAGTCGGACTGAGATGAGACAACGGGTTCGCCAGCTCGCGGAGCTACAATTTTCGACCACCATTATGACGCCTTGGCCTGATCAGAATCGCAACAAAGTCAATTATACAGTGGAGACCATCATGAGAGAGTATCAGCCTGCTTCGGGTTCAGAGGAGCTTCCGAGGAGGTGGATCACGAGTGTTGCACGGGACATCGTGAAACATTGTCGAAATGCAGTTCGTCAAGCTTTCAGGACCGGCTCGCCGAAGCCTTCGGGCATCTCACACGAGACGTGGCAGTAGATTAGGGATGATGAGCAGACAGCGGACATGCGGTTTAGACAACAGCGTCAGACCGCGGAGGTACGACGGATGACCAAGGGCACATCTCATCTTGACAACAGAGGCTTCGACACCTTTTGCTATGAGTTTGTGAGTTTCTTATCTAATCTTAGCTATGGCCTTTTTTTTAAAACGCGATGAATCATGTATTCTTAATTACTTGGGTTTTTGTATAAACGCAGAATCTTGCAATGCATCAAGCCCCGACACCCCAGGAGGAGACAGATGGATATCGGAGAGGCATTTATGAAGTATTGAATGTTCTTGCTGCCGCCGCCGCAGGAGAGCCTGTAGACTGGGAGGCCTTAGAGTCTCGCCGATCGATTGAGGTGAGACGTTAATATGTGTGAGTTGATTTAATTAATTAAGTATATGTGAAGTAATATCATACTAATTTTGTGACTTGTCCTTTTATGTGCAGGTTGTGACGCGGAGTCATCAGTGGATTTTTATATATGTTTTGTGAGACACAGACACGTCTCTGTGTTTCTTTCTTGTATAGACATGGTTATGGTTATTGTTTATTGTTTATGGACGTTATGGTTATGGTTATGGTTATTGTTTTGTTTATGGTTATGTTTAACTTTATGGTTATGGTTATGGTTATGGTTATTGTTTTGTTTATGGTTATGTTTAACTTTATGGTTATGGTTATGGTTATTGTTTTGTTTATGGTTATGGTTATGGTTTTAATTTGGTTATGGTTTTGCACAAAGTTCGTTTCATTTCTTCTATCAAGTTGTGCCTTAAATCTCATGTGAGATGCTACATGGATATCATGTAGGAGGCGTATACATATGGTTTTTTTGAAAAGTTTATGTTAAAACGAAGGGAACTCTGCCGAAATTTTTTGCGGGAGCATGGTTGATTTTGGTGCTGCTCGCTTTCTTGGGCAGAGGATAGGCAGTCTGGCTGTGGCTGTGTCCATCTTTTCACTGGGCACAGGCCAGGCTGCCTGTCCTCTGTCCAATATTTTTTTTTTCTGATATGGTCGTCGAAATAAGCATCGATAGGGGCGTCGAAATATACGTCGAAAACAAAGCCTTTCAACACAGACATCTACGCGTATTTCGACGGTATCACAGGGACGAAGATTTCGATGCATTTTTCGACGTCTTGCGTCGAAATCTGCGTCAAAGGCACCTGTTTTTGTTGTAGTGTCTTTCCCAGGCCAATAATAGTCACTAAGACCAGTCACCAGCTTATATCCACCTAGGAAGTGGAAACAACAAGCCACTCCTATATACCAGCAGGAGTTAAACTACGTATAAACAGTAGCACGTGTGTGTGTGTGTGTGTGTGTGTGTGTGTGTGTGTGTGTGTGAGAGAGAGAGAGAGAGAGAGAGAGAGAGAGGAGAGAATTGTATGTGGCTTTCCTCTAAGAGCAGAACAGATTGCGAGAAGAGCAGTTTGAATAAAGTAGAAGCAATTGAACATCGGATGCAAAGAAAGATTGAGAAAGTGGGAGAGAGAAAAGTCACGATGCCTTTTTGCGCCTCTTTGTTGATGTGGCATAGCTAGCCTTTGAGATTCTAAAAAAGGTTCCTTGGGCTAGCTACCCTAACTAGATCCCAGAGGAGGTGAATTGCCAAGGGGGGTAAATTAATGATGGTGAGAATTGGGCGGGTAGTTTTTTACCAATCTCATTACGACCGAAGGAAGTTGGGTGAAAAGGTATATGGAAAGGAAAGATTATGTGAATTAAATGTGTTAGACCTTAAAGGTAGAATTTATATCTATTGATTTACCCCCGTCAATGGTAGAAACGGGGAGAGGGAAGAGAAGATAGAGAAGAAGAGAAGTAGGAGATAAGGGGTAGAGAGCAAGAGTGCGCAAGAAAAAGAGGGGTAGATTTACAGAGTTCAAGGCTAGAGAGAAAAATGTATCGATTTTGATTTACGTTGGTTGGGAATCATCAATAAGGATGGAGTATGTAGGGGTGTTGTGAAATAACTGCCAAAAAAATGGGGGAAATTGTGTGATAATATCATGGTGGTCAAAATTTTCTAAATCGAGACGTGTAATATCAAGGGGGTTTGACTTTATATAGGAAACAACAACAAAAAGATACAACCCAAAAAAAGGTGGGTGGTTGTTGTTGTTTTTTTTGGGGGGGGGGGGGGGGGGGGGGGGGGGGGTCAACTTTAAGTACACGGGTCCCAACCATGGGATCACGGGCCTTTGTGCAAAATCAAATGCGTTCACTTGTCTCGATCGTCGGTGCGTAAAATCTAAACTCAAGATCTCGAGTTTAGTTTTCATGTCGAGACCTCGAGTTAACCTTCAAATTGATGTTGTAGAAGTACATCAATAAACGGTAAGCTTGGCCCAAGGTCCTCTCCAAAGTACCAAGTCCTACTTTATTGAGAAGGTTTCTGTATCCCAAAAGGGAGCTTCAAGTCTTTGTATCTTGAGGGATTGACTCGCCTAATCTGTCACTATCTTTTATGGGGTGTCGTTTGTATTTAACTGTCTTCCATTTTGCACTCTCGGTGAGATTTTCTACATGTACCTTCTTGATGAGTCAACCTCATTCCCCTTCATAGACGCGTTCATAATAAGTATGATTTGCAGATTCTTAACTTAGCATCTCTTTTTGACTAATTCACGAAAAATTTCTCCCAAAATATGTTATGTTGCATTGAAGCCTCACACCTATCAACTTTGCCTTTGCATTCACATGTCTTTCTAGTCCAAGATGTGCACGTGTTGTGAAACATGAGTGACCCTCTCTACGTTCAATCTTTTGTCAAGTTAACTCCCCAAAAATACCAAACAATGTTTTGGAAGTAACCCCTCTTCCAATCTAGTGTAGGAATAAGCTCCTACCTGATTGCTAGTGAAAGGTGTGTAGAATCTATAACAATTCTATATAGTGAAAAGCCTATGTAATAAATCTATACAGTGGAAGGTGTGTAGAATCTAGCCATGTATTTTAGGTGATGTGTAAAGTAGAGGTCAAAAGGTGGCCCTTTCATAAAATGAAGAGAATCATAACATGTGTACATATGTGGTGGCCACCTATTATATAATTTTCAGAGCACATCTATTGTTATATATATATACGAGTACTGTCGGTCGTCTTTGGCGGCCTCTCTCGCTCTCTTTTCTGCTCCCCCTTCATTTCACTTGGTGTTTAGCCTTCATCTCGCAAAGAGAGACACGTGTAAAAGGTTATGTACTCCGTCATATTATGTTAGTGGATGGAGGCAATTTGGCTCATTTGGTAAAGCTTTAGCTAACACAAATGTATTTTGAGTGATCAAAATACATTTTGAGTGATCAAATCTCTCTCTCCAATCTCTTTCTAGTTTAGCACATTTCATTATGAGTTATAAAGTGTGTTCTAAACCCTGTTAAATTTCAATTACTTAGTACTACCTTGGCCGTTAATCCAAGAGTGGTATCAACCTAGCTACAAATGCAAGTACACTTTAGGTAATGTATCTCTATCTTTGTAATCATTTCAATAAGAGCATCAAATTATTAAGTTTAATATTTTGCCTTTATCCACCTTAGCATGTAAACTCTAATTTCTTCAGTTGCTCACCAGATTTTTCACAATTGGTATCAAGTTGAGGATTGGTTTTATGGCTAGAGAATGCGCATAGGATTACTTGAGAAAACCCAATTCAATGATATCATGCGACAAAGCAGAGAGGATACTTATAATAGGATCAAGAGTAGGGTGTAATGCACATGTAGAAGAATGGAATCATGCACTAAGTTGCATCAGTAACTCTAGCTGATGAATTATATGTCCTCATTTGTGAAAATGTTGTCCCTTCAAGGCACATGTAGTGCTTGAGGTATACTGTGTGCATTGTGCTTGGGTGTGCAGTCTGAACGACCCCTTACTTATTATCACCCTAGTTGGAGGCCAGCCTAAACTAAATGACAAAGGCTGATTTTTGTCTCATAGCTTTGGAGGTGTTCACATCTTTGGGGCATATTTTGAAGAGACAAAAAGCACAGAAGAACCTCTGTAAAAGGTTCTATTCTAGAAAGTTTAGGTAGGACACTATCACAAATTGGGTACACTATACATGTACTCACAAGCTATACACCAAAATTGGAGCTTTTGAATATTTTATTTATATCAATTTGGAAGCTATGTCGTTGTTGCCAATAATACTTCCTGATTATTTTGGATGTTTTAAGAGATTATCCTCACTTTGAAGTTGAAAATTTATGTAAAATTAGTGTAAAATTGTGTTCCTTGCTTATGAAACATAAATTTTTGCCTGTGAAATGTGGCAATTACTTGCTATTACTTTGGTTTTAAATGTTTATTTGAAGCGTTTAGTCGTCGTGATCGCATTGTGCAGATTTCTTGCATTTAGTCACTTTTGAGATAACTTTTTTTTATGGAGAAAGTGCTTGCAAAAAAATGGGGTTTAGTGTATTTTTACCTGGTAAAAGTTGCAAAATGTCGACTAGATTCCAAGCTTGCCTTGAAGGAAACCGAAAGAATTTACGAGTGTTAGTGTAAAGAGTAAAAAATGCTTCAAATTTTGCCTTAAAAATTGGAAGAGTTTTAAATGTGGCTCTATTTCCTTGGGGTAGAAAAACTGTTTTTGGCAAGCCCTGCGGGCCTCAGGGCTACTTTTTGCCATGCAGTTTACCCATTTTGGGATATTTTGGCCACCTTATATGGGTGAAAATGTGAGCCACCCTTCAAAAAATACACTAAATGCTTCTTAAAAGGCATAAAATCTTGGAAATTTCAAAAGCAAGGGTGCCCCTCAAAAATCAACCCTACCTGCCCTTGAGATGCTCTGCCATAAAGAAACTAAAAGCAAAAAGCTATCACAAAGTACTTCAAAGTCCACACATGTTTGTCAAGAGACAAAGCTATGAGTGTCAAGTACAAAAGTTTTTGGTTCTTTGCTCTTGGACATTGGCTGGAGGCCATAGTCTACTATGAAAGGATTCAACATCTATTCTATAAATTTATCATAGCTCTTCCTTTATAAAAGAGCCTTCAAAGGCTGATTTGTGTCCTCACTTACTCCATCAGTAGCTTGTCATGACAGTGAGGAATTTTATCCTTTTGGGTATCCTTTGAATATAGCAAAAGACTAAAGTCTAGAAGGAATTATGTAAAAAGAAAGCTCATGTGTAAGGATTTATAGACAGCCACCCTCAAAAAGCTAGTGATACTCTCTATAAAACTATCCATTCACTTGATTTCAAGAACAAACCTCCCAACAATTGAGTGCAATGTACAATGTCACGTCTAAGGCTGAATTCAGACTGAGCCGACGGAGGAAACAGGCCTTCCTAAATGTACCGCCGCCTATTGTGAACAGTGTGGAGGAGGAAAAGTGAAAAAGTGAAGGGGGCTGAGAGAGGCCATCAACTCTTCCGAGACGGGGGAGGGGGAGGGGGGGTCGGAAGAAAAATGGAGGGCCCAGCGGAAGAGTGCCTCAACTCCAACCTATTAGATTTTGCCATGGAGGATAGACGCCCCTTTGCATTTTTCTTCCGCCGCCTAGTGTGAACCCACCCTAATGCACTCTTGCTATAGAGTCCCCCTAATCTATAGGATTTGGAAATTTTAGAAAATAAGGGTTCCTTAGAATTATTTATTATTTTGACTATGAGCGCAAACGAGGTAGTAGCGTAGCTCAGTTGGTGAAGCCTTTGTGATGCAACCCCAAGGTTCACAGTTGCATTCTCGAAGGGTGTATCCTCCTTCCCCATTGGAGAGCTGGTTCCCATGGTATGGTCCCTTGTGGGTGTTGTATAACAAGCCCGGTTGTAAATACAAAGATGTATAAAGTTGTTCCTTTGAGAATTTTGCCTTTCCCCAAAAAAAAAAAAAAATTACTTTTTTTAGTGCTAGTGTGAAAATTTTTACACCATCTTTTATTAGCATTTGAGACTGCCACACTATGACAGAGGATGTAACATTGAACATGATTTTTTAAAATAAAAAAATCCATACTCACTCAATTGAGTTAAAGAGGAAGTGAGGATACTCGTTCCTATGGGATATTCAGGTCTCAACCAAGGATAGTTTCAATCCTCATGAGCAAGCTGTAAACTCAAATTCCTACTGCATCTTTCAAAGAAGATTGTCAGCGGTGGTAGAGCTTAGCACTTTTTTGTTCCTTGTTGCGAGGGTAAAATAAGCATGCTTATCTTGCTAGGCTTAATAAGCACGATCATTAAAAGAATCTTTAAATTAGACCTTGGGGACAGGACTTGTTCTCACCGGGCTAAAGCCTCGAGGTTTAGTGGCCGGTGAAGCAGCTTGCTAGGCAGTGCAGGTATGATGGAAAATACGGCTAAACCGTTGTATGTTGAGGCAGTGGTGGAGGTTAGGGGTCGACCAAGGGCCAACAAATCGAGGCCCAGTCGTCCGGTCCTAATGGAGGTGATTAGGAAGGCAGCAAGGCACAACAGGACAGCCACCTCAAGAGATCTTTTGAGGAGGCAAGGAGAGGTGTGTCTGACTATGTCTTGTCAATTGGAGACTTTGTCAACTTACCAATCTGGTTGTAGGATAATCTCAAAGACCTTGCAAGTACCTTGGGTATTCCTATGTTTTTACCAATACACAGAAAGTTGGGTACCAGGCAAATAAAGTGTGCATCAATTGGTATGTATGTAGGCCTCCTCCAGAGAGCATAGTTATTAATGTAGGTGTACGTCTGAAAGTGATTCCTCTTAGATTTGGGATGTTTTCTGGAGCATATTTCAAGTGCAATGGGTTTATCCACTTTGCTAGAGACAACCACCTAAATGGTACTAGTGTAATTGAAGAAGGTAAGGCAAATTAGGCACAAACAACCACATGTAAAGAACCGAATATGTTCAACGTGGAAATTCAAGTTGCAAAGCAAGGAGAAGGTGGGAGAAGTAAAAAATGAAAATAAACTACTCAAATTGGGAAAGATGGGCACTCGTGAGGACACTCCCCAAGACCATTCGATTGCTGAGTCGAGCCCAAATGTTAACAGCATTCGTGTCACGCCAAGAGCATAATTCTTGGCATTCCCTATGACCAAAACTCTAGTGAAGCCTTGTCAAAAAATTGCCATGGTCTCAATCCCAAAGAAAATGGATGCGGGTTGGCAGCAAGTCTCTATGATCAAGTGCAAGCATGTTAAAATCTTGGCACAAAGCTCGCATGAAGCAATTACCACCGCAAGGAGAACCTCCCAGATAGTTAGGAGTCCCCCCATTAAGTTGGATAACTTCTTCAAGTCTCTGCAAGCCAAAAATTTGAAGGGTCTATTCACCTTAGACATGTCTTCCTCTTGGCTGATCGTGGTGAAGGAGGGAAAAATTGGACACAAGGGCAGTCCTCAGGGTGAAGTGGAGGAGGGTAATTAAAGAGAGCCAGCTATGGATGTCTCTCTAGATACGGAGGATTATGTCCACTCTCGACTTAATGAACAACCTTCAGATTCAATCATGGAATGTGAAGGGCATAAAGTCAACCCAAAAGAGCACTTTGTTCTTGGAGGAGATCATAAAAACTACTACAAATTATTGGCTAATACATGAGCACCATCTTGATTCTTCCACTTGCAGGAAGCAAGAAATACGGAATAAGCTGGTGTTTTACGGTGATGGCGCTCATGGGTTTAGTGGGGTGCTCTCCATTACTGATAGGGAGTTGGAGCCACAAGTAGTGTTGAACCATGCCTCGAGGAGAGTCCTTGGGGTAAGAGTGAAGTGGGCAGGACACTATATTACCATTATCAACTTTTATGCTCCGTGAGATACTAAGGGGAGAGCCAAAATCTGGGTGGATCTGAGGAATCAACTTCTGGAAGGAGAATGGTGCATCATGGGGGATTTCAACATGGTGGAGGCTCAAAAGGACAAAAGGGGCTCGAGCAGCATATCGACATGTTCTAAAAAGCCTAAATAGAAAGCATGTCGTGAGAAATGGCCATTGCTTGATTTGTGGATTGTTGTTCCATGGAGCAGCTCTCTTGGTTGGACATATACGAGCCTATAGTATGCTAACATGGTGTCTTGTCTAGATAGATGCTACATCACCCATCATGCCGATTGGCTTTCCCCTTCCATGATGTTGGATACTGATAGCTCCAAAAGCTTGTCTAATCACTTCCCTTATAAGCTTCCAATAGTCAGGGCCAGTAATGACGCTTGCTTCTTGGAGGGGAAGAAGAAGAAACTAATCTCTAGGGAACATCTCTTTAAGAACTCCTTCTTCGGTCCCTAGCTAAGAAGGCTCTCTCCAAACTAGAGCGTGATGTGGATGTTGCCGACCCCCGCATCTGGTCCTCCCTAGTGTATAGCATACAATCAGCAATCAAATGAGCAGGGCGTCTAGTGAAAATTCTCAAGAGGATGCAAATAGGGAGTTGAAAGAAGAAGTTGAGGAGCTCTCCAAAAATTATGCAAAGAGGGAGAGCCTTTGATGGCTTGAGGCGAAAGTGCTACTGGCTGAGTTGCAAACTGAGGGGATTAAAAAGACCCCGATGGTGTCTAGAAATCTCACCCTCAAGATCTCCCTCAAGCTCAACTCCGCCAACCACACTCATTTCTTTAGATCTCTTAAGGTCAAAAGCAAAAGGGACTCTATTACAACAACCACTTACCTCTCATTGTGACTTGTTTACCTCTCTCAAGGCTGTCTCTCATGGACATACAGACACTTGTGCCAACAATGCATCTTATTCGGTCAAGGGAGTTGAAAATATTGTGATAATTGCTATGAATAACAGTTCTTTCACACTTGTTGATGCACTTTATGTACCTAGGATCAAGAAGAACTTTTTGTTTGTATCTGCACTTTCTAGACTTGGTCTTGTTGTCAAATTTGTGTATGACAAGTGTACAATTCATGATCTCAGTTTTGGTGATGAAATTGTTGCCATATCTACATCAGCAAAATGGTCTTGCTGAAAGAAAAAACACGTCTCTTACAGAAATGGCATGATATGTGTTCAAAATTCAAGCGTTGCCACAATCTTTTTGGCTTGAGGCTATCAGATGTGCCACTTATGTACTTAACAGGTATCCTACAAAAGCTTTGGAGTCTATGACTTCTTATGAAGCATGGCATGATAATAAGCCATCTATTGATCACATGCGCGTTTTTGGTTTTTTGGCTTATGATTGGTGCCACAAACGCAGCGCAAAAAATTGGATGATAAGACTATTAAATGCACTTTTGTTGTTTGCATTACTGAAAGCAAAGGTTACAAGTTGTGCCATCCGCAAACAAAATGTATCTTGGTTTCACAAAACGATGTGTTTGTGGAAGATTCTGTTCATCCCTTGCTGTCATGTACTAGAAACAGTAATGTAAGCTCACATGACATATATGACAGTCTATTGCCTCTTTTCAGTGGTGAAAACTTGAATGTAAATTCTAATGAGGCAAATGTGCAGCCTATGGGAGTTTCAGAAAATGCTACAGATCAACCTATTACTGATACATATGTGCATGATGTACTTGATGTGGAAAGGGTTGAGAATGAGCAGGTTAGAGGTACTATGTCAAAATGGTTGGTGCATACTTTGCGTGACAGTAAATTGGATGCATCTTTGTCTAGTCGTACTCGTTTAGGTTCTCACCATGCATTTTATGCAACAAATTGTTATGTTTTGGTTGTTTCTAGCTTATGTGATGTAGAAGAACCTTTGTCTTTTAATGAAGCACAGAATTTTGAAAATTGCATGGCTACCATGAAATCAAAATATGATGCACTTATAGAAAATGACACATGGACTTTATGTGATTTGCCTCCTAGAAAAAAGGCCATTGGTACAAAGTGGATTTACGAGCTGAAATATAAGCCAAATGGTGAGATTGATCTCTATAAGGCTCGACTTGTTTTGCAAAACGTTATGCACAGCAAAAAGGCATACATTATGAAGAGACTTTTATTCCCACTTATCGTATGACTACTGTGCGTTTTCTATTTGCATTAGCACCTCATTTTGGATGGGATGGATGCATATCAATCAGAATCTGTTACCGCTTTCTTTAATGGTGACATATTTAAGGAAGTTGCAGTCTCGCGGTTTTTTCATACAAGGATAAGAAGATGAAGTGTGAAAATGTAAGAAAGCTTTGTATGGGTTGAAGCAGTCTCCCCATGCTTGGTATGAGAAAGCTGGCACTCATTTGGTTAAACGAGGCTTTCGTAAGAGTCCAACAGAATCACTTTGTAAAGCATGAGAGTGATGTACTTCTCATCGTCGTTCTTTATGTTGATGATTTGATGACCACTCGACCGAATGAGACACATAATGTTGAGTTTAAGACTAATTTGAATGCTACTTTCAAGATCAAAGATTTAAGGCTATTGCACCATTACTTGGACATATAGTTTAAGTACACAAAAATATTGCTTGAACTTGAGGACTGCAACCTATTGCTACTCCCATGGAAACAGGTTTGAAATTGATTCTTCATTATGCTGGTGATCTTGTCGATGTCACTCTTCACCAAGCTATTGTTGGATGCCTTATTTATATATGCAACACAAGGCTTGATATTCAGTTTGTAGTCTCACAAGTCAATAGATTTATGCATAGCCCAGGGACTAAGCATTGGCAAGCTGTCAAAAGGATGTTTCACTACTTGTGTGGTACTTGCATCTTGGCTTGTTTTATCCCAAGGAGGGATCATTGCCGCCAAATATTTATTCTCTTTTGAACTCAAATTGGACTGATTGTTTTCATACGCAAGTGTCCACAAGTGGTTTTTGTTTCATGCTCCAGTTCATGGTTGAGCAAGAAGTAACCTATTGTGACTAGTTCCAGTTATGAGGCTGAGTACAGGAAAATCTTCACAGCTATAATTGAAAATCTTCACAGCTATAATTGAGTGTGTATGGCTTAGATGCCTTATGGCTGATTTGGATGTTGAATAGGACACTGCCAACATCATCTACACTGACAGTTAGAGCGCAGTGGGGTAGTTGTGAGGAACCAAGTTTTTCATGCTTACACAAAGCATATTGAGGTGCATTATCACTATGTCAGGGAGAGACTCTCAACACGAGAGATCAACTTGGCTTATGTACCAACACAGGAAAACCTTGCAGATCTGCTTACAAAGGCCCTGCCTCATGAGAAGTTCGCTTCTCGCAAATCTTTGGGCTTATCCTCCTTTGTGGATTGATCATGCACTCAGGGCATGGCACTTTTCTATACACTATGTGCAAGCTCTTGTTCACCGCATCACTCCCAGAGGGGATTTGTTACCATACAAATGTGGTAGTGATGTGTGTGAACACACTTAGGACCATCACGGTATTTTTTCCTTCACTAGGAGGTTTTTCCCCCTTGTGCATTGTATATACGCCCATCACTCTAGGACTAACTAATCTTTCCATTGTGCACTTAGCAATAACACTCTCTGTTGTGTGCCCTGAGCTTCTTCATCTTCTCCAAGGTGTGTGTGTTTCCCTACGACCCTATTTCCAACAAGCTACAGAGGAGAGAGACAACAGATTCTACCATATGTAGTGGTAAACAGATTAAAATATTTTTGTTCTTAGACTTAAAATTTATTTATATATGCTTAGATTCATTCATTGTCATACATAAAGTATGTATTTTATCCAGAATTTTAGTAGATTCCTTCAATCCCTTGTTTTCAACGTTTCCCATGGCAAGGAGTCCAATGCCATCCTTACCTACCCAATAATCAAGCCATGCTATATTTGTGTTTGATATTTGATATGTAGCAGATGAGGTCATTAATAATCCATACTTTCAAATTTGCTTTAGACCCACAGTGATTCAAAGAAATCAAATGTACTAAGTAGGTGCTCATCACCTCCCTTTTAGTAAATTTTCCGGTTTCAAAACCAAGTTATAAATTCCACTACAACAACTAATATAAAAACTACCCTTGAAAACCAAGCAACATGTCACAACCGATAAAGTATGTTAGAGAAAAGCCTGTTAACAGTCAAAATTGAGGTTGAGCTTAAGAGCCATAAAGATAATAAACTGTAAATGTCCATTACATAGACGAGATGTAAATTTGATATCAAAACACATAACATATGGTAATTTGAAATCATTGTTTGGATAAAACAAAAAATCCTATGTTTTCAAAGCCATAGAACTTGTTTGCCAACAAATTATGTATTTCAAAGAAAAGAGCAATGAAAACCATTATATACCACCAAAAAATCGTGTTTTCAAAGCCATAAAACTTGTTTGCCAACACATTATGTATTTCAAAGAAAAGAGCAATGAACAAAACCATTGTGTACCACCAACCAAAGCTTAAAAGAAGAAGCTCCTTGTCTCTTTTTTTGGAGTTTTACCAAACACTGAGCAAAGTATTTCGAGCAGCCTATAGTCCAGCCTATAGTCCAAACGAGTCTTTTAATTGGTAAGCCTCCTACATAATGCCATTATGCTTTTACACTCCCATCAACCTATTTAAACATTTTGTTGGTAAGCTCACGCAAGATCTCCCTCTAAGTCCCAACCTCTTGCAATGTAACGTAGTTCATGATGACAGCTTACCTTTGGAAGATTATGAGCTACAATTAGTCCCACACATCGTTTACAAGGATTTGAGATGTAATGTATTTCTAACCAGCTAAACTTGAGAAATTCAAAGGCTATATTTGAGCTTTTGATTAAGAAAACATTCAAATTTTACATGTTTTAGTGTAAAAGTCAGCTAATGTTTCAAATTTAACCTAAAATCAAGAGGATTTCTAGCAATATTTGAAAAAACTAGTGGTGTACTATATTTTCAATGGCCTCAATTGAGAAATCCCGAGTGGACTTGAGCTTGCCTTCAAGAAAATTACTAAAATTTTACGCGTTTGTACAAAAACAGGAAAATGCTTCAAATTTTAACTTCAAACTTGGAGGTTTTCAAGTGTGCCTTTTCTATATCAATGCGGAACATGTCTTCTTCTAACCCTACAACTTTGAAGCGTGCCCTTTTTCACATTGGTTACGGATTTTTTAATGGAAAATTCTAGAACTACCACAATAGTTTTAATCAAAACTATCTTTAAAAGTGTGAGGAGATGTGCGTTGCTGGAGAGAGAGAGCACTATGAGAGATCGTGGTGTTTACCGCGGACCATTACCGCAAAACAAGAGAGAGGAATTCAAAATGAAGAGAGAGAAACCCTTTTGTTGATCAAGCGGCATATTACCGCACGTATTACCGCGTATATTACCGCACCCATTACCGCTAAGGCCATAGACCCCCTTCCCCCTCCCTCTCCCGCGGGTTTCCATTTAAATCCAATACAACTCAAAATGTATTTACACACTACAACTCCTACACTCTCCAGAATGCTTGCTCACTTCACTTAATCTCTCTTTCACTCTAAAAATTCTATACATAAATCATTGAACTCACAACAAAACCATTACAAATACTATTCATAAGCACATAACGAAACATTTGCAAATTAATCATATACTACACCAAGTGAAAGAATGGAGAGTTTTATTAATTCTCATCTTGTATAAGATCTCTATAAGCACTAGGATCCATATTTAGACCCATAGTATTCAAATCAATAAACAAGTTTAGAGATTCTTCTTCCTCTCCATCACCTCCTGTAGAATCATCATCGCTTTCTCCCTCTTCCTCCTCAAGATGACTATTTGCAAGGCTTGGTTGACCTTCTTCAACTTCTACTACATCTTCCTCTGCATCTTGTGGTGATGGTATGATGGGATCAATTACTAGCTCAATGTCCGTCTCTGCAAAGATAGATCTACCCCGCGGCGTGACAGGAATGACATACCAAAGTCTTCTTTGATATATACATGGCACATAAAAGACCTGTACGTCACACACAAAGAATAAGCTGATATACATACATTAAATTTTTAATTTAAGTTAATTGCACATAGCCTAAATTACCTGCTCGCAACTACTAGGATACACCAAGTTGTCAGTTTTTCCCCGATGGAATTGGGGAAATCCACCATAATGAGCCCATTTTCATGTCTTTTGACCTCACCCGGAAACCATCGGCACTCAAAGAGGAATTTGTGAAAAGATCTGAAATCCACTTTGATTATTCTCTCTATAGTACCAAAATATCTGACCTCATCTGTTGTTGTGTCAAAGTTTCCCATCACGCCACAATCATTAGTGGTCCGACGCTCATCTATCTTACGGGTGCGAAAATGTCGGCCTTCGGACCAAATGGAGTTGAAAATGAAACCCTACAATCACAATGCATAAGAGGTTACATCGCATTTCATTAAGTGATTTGCATACATGCATACATAACATATACGCACTCACCTTGCGCAAGCATCCTCGCGCATACTCCCATTCTTTAGGGCTTATTTGTTCTCCTTGTGCTTTGACATTGGTCATGGCGTTATGGATCCACTCTACTTGAATCAAATCAGGATATTTTGCAAGCTCTTAAGGAAAAGGAGGTGCACGTCTACCTCCATTGGACCTCTTCCATACATCTCTATCCCTTTCTCTAGCTGCGCGGGCTTCCAAGTACATAGTGACCCATTTGGTCATGATAGTGGCATTGAGTAAACAATAGTTGTTGACTATGGCATGAAACTCTCTATCCATGACCAAGAGTGAGCCTTTTCCACTGGGAATGGTTGAGTGCTTCCTAGGATCCTCTTCTTCACTCCACAGACGAGGCAATGATGGATCCACTGTAATGAGATACTGTGAGACATACACAAATGCCTCTTGCACCACCCAACCTTCTGCCATGCTCGCCTGAAAACATTAAAACCACATATTTTTATTAGTAACTCCATAGCGTATAAATGCTATCTATATTGTATTGATTTTGCATACCTCCGGTTGTGACCTCAATCTAACAAAATCCTTTAAAGTCTTCAAGAATCTCTCTAAGAAGAACATCCATCTAGAGTGAACCACCCCACAAATGGCAATCTCCTCAACAAGGTGAAGCAATAGGTGTATTTGGCTAACAAGGATTGTACGTGGAAATGCATCCTCAATAGCACACACTGCCTCTACTGCTAGCTGATGGGCTACTGGTATGGCTTCTACTTCTATCTCCTTGGAGCTCACAAATCTAGAGGGCACAAATAATATAGTAGATGAAAAAAAATTCCATTGTTCATGCATGCACAACATGATATAGTACTTGAAAAAAATCCATTACCTCACAATCTCACCCACTTTGAATATTGTAGCCTTCACCTTAGTGTCCCCATAACCACTAATAGTTATGGGAAGTACAAACTACAAACAATAAAATATCTTAGTGAATGTCAACCTATATATAAGGACACATAGACACCACAAACCGTTCTACTCTTACCTGAAGGATTTTATGTCAATCATGGGATTTCAAACCATACAATGGAGTGAAGCCACCCTTTTTGGTTTTTGTGAAAGCACCTTTGAGTGACCGTATATATCCCGTTGGAGTTCTGATGGATGCAATAACTTGCTTTGTCCGCTCTTGGTTTGTCTTTGAGAGTATCCACGGTGCTTTTGGGAGAATCATCTTTCCCCGCTCCCCCATGCGGGGCATGGCTGAAGGGGGGAGACGTCTCATGGCTCTTAAATCTTCCGTAGCACCCAATGAATCCTTCTTGCCAATTATGTGATCCCATATAGCTTGCCCAACATTTTTGAATACATGCATAGGGTCCAATAAGTGCTGAATTTTCAACGAAGCCCAACAGGGGAGCGACAAGAAGATTGAGTACCTCGACATACTCTTTGGCAACCCATTGGGAGGCGGTGAGGTACCATGATGCTCCTCCCAATGCTTCGCCCAATCAACCATGTTCCAATGGAATGGCTGCACTCCATTGATAGGGGGAGCATATCTACGATGTGAAGGAGGTAGGAAGCGATGGTTGTTGGGTTAGATCACCTTCCCAAGAAGAGGAGGTCTCTCTGTCACAAGGGAAGGGCCACAAGTGGGACACGCACTATGTCCAGATGTTGCCAATCCTGCCAAGAGGTAAACAAACGTTACACATGAGATGATAAACCTAAAGCAAAGAGTACAATTAACATGTGCATACTTACCAGATACCTCTCCGAATCTTGGGTAATCATGCATGGTCCACATGAGGATGCACTTGATGACGGCTTTGCGGTCTCGTGGTGGCCGTGAAATGTCAATGACATCTATGCCTCTCCATAGTTCTTGAAGCTCATCAATAAGAGGCTGCAGATATACATCCATGTTTTTTACCTTGTGCTTTTCTGGAATGAGAAGTGATAGTAAAATGTTTCCCTTTTTTGTTGCCTCCCAAGGAGAAATATTGTAGTTTACAACCACCACCGGCCAAGTGCTCCATGAAGTAGAGCGGTGCCCAAATGGATTCACTCCATCACTAGCTAACCCAATCCTCAAGTGATGAGGCTCATCCCTAAACTCTGGCCATGTGTCCTCTATGTACTTCCACGCTGGTGAGTCAACTGGCACTCTCATAATACCATTTGTGGAGCGATTTTTTGCATGCCAACTCAAAAGCTCGCTCGTATCCTTCTATCTAAACATGTGTTGGATGCGAGGGATGAGTCAAAAATGCCTCAAAACTTTACGTGGAATTCTGTTACTCTGCATTCCTTCTTTGAACCTAGGCTCCCCGCACGATGGACATATGTCACAATCGGCATGCTCATTACGAAAGAGCACACAATCGTTCACGCAAGCATGAATGCGATCATAATCCATCCCTAATGCAGTCACCACTTCGCGTGATTTTCGTCTATTCTCTGGCTTGTGATTGCCAGCTGGCAGCATCTTTCCTAGCAACCTATCACAAGAAGAAAGTACATTAGAAGCTAATTTATGCACTCCAAAAGCATCCTTCACAATCTGTATACATACCTCAAAAGTGCGTCGACACTAGCATTGCTCCGTCCAAACATCGCCTGAAGGTTAAGGACTTCGAGAGATGCCCTTAAAATGGAGTAAGAGCATCTATCATATAGTGCGGTGTGTGCCGAATCGAGTAGCTCACTCCTCGTTCTTTCGGAAGCTTCTTCGCATGCACACTCTGGTTCATGCTCCTCCTCTCGTGCAAGGAGATCCTCAACCATTCTATGCAAATGGTCGTCTTCTGCATCCATGTAAGGAGATGGGATGTGTTCACTCGTAGAGGGAATAGCAGTTGGCTGATTTGATGTGCTTCCTCCCTCTCTAATGGATTCCTGGTGCATGCGCTCTTCCACCCTCCTTTTCCCTCCTCCACCAACCACACGTCAATTAGGGGTGACATCAATAGCCGCTACAATTCGCGGATCGTTTGCTTCCATCCGTGCACGCTTGCGAGGATCGTCCCATAATCCATAATCTTCTACATGGCTCAAGCATATCCGTCGAAGTCGAGCAATGACACATTTGCACCGCACGCATGGGCATGGTAATCGCTCGGCCAACCATCGTGATCTATCCGGTTCAGTGGACGGGCCAAAATCATCCCAAGAAACCTACATTAATAAATTACATACACTAATTAAAATCAAATTATCAAAAAATGTTAATAAAATATCAGTAAAAAGTAAAAATAAATAAATTTAACATGCATGGTAATTAAAACTTTTAGGTAAAAATGTCATTTTCAAAGTACTAAGAATACTTTCATTTTATATATATTTTATAAAAAAACATAGTATCAATAGATTTTGAGGATCAATAGTAATAATGTCAGAACGTGGCCATCTGTGTGTATGGGCCGAAATTGCGCCGCGGTAATAGTTGAGGTAATAAACGCGGTAATGCAGCCGGTAATGCTCGCGGTAATATAAGCGGAAATTCGGATTTCAAATTTTTTTATAAATAGGGGCACTCGCGTGCCCTGCGAAGTTCAAAACCCTAAAATTCGAATTTCATCGTCTTCTCCACAGAAGACGAGAGTGCGAAACCTCACAACCTTGAGCTCTTCCTCCATCTCTACTATCCTACTCTCCACCATCTCTACTCCTTCACCCTCCTACCTTCTCCTACCCTCTCCCAACAAGCTCTTCAATTCCATGTAAGTTTTGTTGTTATGTTTTTTTGATTTTTTCACACGGCGCATACACACACATGCATACACACACACATGCATACACACATGCATACACTCATACACACGCATGCACACACATGCATACACATGCATGCACACACACACACACTAATTAGTGCATGTGTTCTTTACACACTAATTAGTGTGTGCATTATTCTAATGCACACACTAATTAGTGTAAGTAAAGACACACCAAAACCTAAATTTGTTAATTATTAGTTACTTGCAAAATCTAAACGTGTTAAATTTGTCAAATTTGTTAAATTTATTACTTGCAAAACCTAATATGTTAAATTTGGGATTGGCCATGCACACACTAATTAGTGTGTGATTAGTGTGTGCATTGGCCAATGTGATTGGTCAATGTACACACTAATTAGTGTGTGCATTGGTCAATGGGATAGGCCATTGCACACACTAATTAGTGTGTGTTAACACACACTAATTTGTGTGTGATTAGTGTGTGCATTGGCCAATATGATTGGTCAATGCACACACTAATTAGTGTGTGGTTAGTGTGTGCATTGGCCAATGTGATTGGTCAAGGTACACACTAATTAGTTTGGGATTAGTGTGTGCATTGGTCAATGGCATTGGCCAATGCACACTAATTAAGACACACTATTTATTGTGTGATTAGTGTGTGCATTGACCAATGTGATTGGCCAATGCACACTAATTAGTGTGTGCATTGGCCAATGTGATTGGTCAATGTACACACTAATTAGTGTGTGATTAGTGTGTGCATTGGTCAATGGGATTGGCCATTGCACACACTAATTAGTGTGTGTTATTTATTGTGTGATTAGTGTGTGCATTGGCCAATCACATTGGTCAATGCACACACTAATTAGTGTGTGCATTGGCCAATGTGATTGGTCAATGTACACACTAATTAGTTTGGGATTAGTGTGTTAACACACACCATTTATTGTGTGATTAGTGTGTGCATTGGCCAATGTGATTGGTCAATGTACACACTAATTAGTTTGAAAATAGTGTGTTAACACACTATTTACTGTGTGATTAGTGTGTGCATTGACCAATGTGATTGGCCAATGCGCACATTAATTAGTGTGTAATTAGTCCAATTACACAAGCCAATGCACACACTAATTAGTGTGTGCACATTAAGCCAATTACACAAGCCAGTGCACACACTAATTAGTGTGTGTTAACACACACTAATTAGTGTGTGCCCAAGCCAATGCACACACTAATTGGTCAATTGGTGATTGACCAATGCGCACACTAATTAGTGTGTGCATTGGTCAATTGGATTGGCCAATACACACACTATTTAGTGTGTGATTAGTGTGTGCATTGGTCAATTGGATTGGCCAATACACACACTATTTAGTGTGTGATTAGTGTGTGCATTGACTAATTAGTGTATGTATATTAGTGACCAATGCACACACTAATTAGTGTATGTTAACACACACTAATTAGTGTGTGCACAAGCCAATTACACAAGCCAACACTAATTATGTTAAATTAAACAATAATCAACACAAAAACATAAACATACTTCCATGATTAAGTCGTAGGTGACGTATTAGGCCCCAATGGCTGTCCAAGTGATCGCGCAATCGATCACACTAATCATAAAAACAATAATCTCTTATTAGTCAATACACACACTAATATCTTATTAGCACTCAAGGCTTTGCAAGACTCTTTTATAGGTTGTAGACACACCTTGGATTCTTTCCACATTGGATTCTTTCAACATTGGATACTATAGAGAATCCAATGTTTGAAAAAAATCAATGTGTAAATTTTTAATCATATATTCGAATTTTTAAACCCTAGTTTAATCTTTGTCGTAATAAATGTAGACCATGTCTTCTTCTTCCACACCACGCTTTCGCAGCATTGAGGATTTCATGGCGGACGAGATGTCATATCCCGACGCTCTCTCTGCCTATCATTCACAACCGTCGCCTCAACAATCATCATCAGGGTTCGGCTGGTTTCGGGACGCTTTTGGCGGGTCCACTGCCGTACCTGTGTGACCGATCCAGATGTGGAGAGGACATTGCGTCTTCGGGTTGAGTGGTTAGGTTCGCAGCAGACCCTTACGCAGCGCTATTCACCGGCGCAGCTAGCAGCTTTTGGATTATCAGAGGTCTCTACTCCGACTGGTGGCACTCTATACCTGCAGAGTTTTCCAGCTACAGCTTCAGGTTCATCTTTTCCTTCACAAGGTCCAACACCCCAGGGTCCGACGCCGTTGGGTGCGACGCCACACGGTCCGATGCCACGGGCGTCCACCTATCCATCACCTATCCCACCTTCTGCCCCAGATTCACGTTGGCGCTCTTCTGGCAGTCAGCGCCAGGGCAACTCGCGCACTAGCGCCGATCGATCTCGACGAGGGAGCGGAGCTAGTTGTTGTTTTGGGGGGGGGGGGGGGGAGAAGTACTACAGATTCTCCTCCACAGTCACCGCTCCCTGCTCCAGCAGAAGATGAGGACCATGACATACCTTCACCAGATGCTCGCGGGTTATACTACCAGGTTCATAGAGGAGGTATGGTGGATCTCGGGACAGCGTAGGGCAGGAGATTCCGCACACACGTCAACCAATTAATCCACTCCACATATATCAATTGTTTTCTCAAATTTGATCAGCAAGATCCCTACAACCTCACATATATAGAGACAACCATGCACATGCGTTTCCCCAACCCTGAGGGGCAACAATTCTCAAGGCAATGGTTGTAAGAGCATGTCAAAACATTTCTCAAGAACAAAAAATCTAGTGTGAGGAGAGCTGCAAAGAAGACAATGGAGTCTCCAGAGCATAGCTATCGGCCAGAAAATGTCCATGATGCGGAGTGGGAGACAGCTATGGAAGAGAAAGGGCAACGGGTGCGAGGATGTATACGCGTCAAGTTGAGGCGAGATCCCATCAGACTCCTACGCATTATGGTTCGGGAGGAAAAACGGCTTGGAAAGACAAATATGTGAGTAAAAATATTAGTTTTATTGTAAAAAATCTAATGTTTTTTATTTAATTAATTGGCTGCTATTTGTTGTCAGTATAACATTCCCATGAGTCGCCCGACCAGAGATGTGCAGAGATATAGAGAGAATCATATCGAGTATCAAACTTGGTGTTGGTTTTTTGAAAATCAAATGATCTCTCGAGAGGAGTTTGAAAATGCGTGCAAAAGTCTGCAACATGTAAGTTTAATCTTATTTAAATGATCAAATTGTTGATTTTATATCAAATATTAAATAACAAAGTGTTAATTGTTTCTTTTTCTGGTTTTGCAGAGTCAAGGAGTTCCACGCAAAATGCTGCTATCTCCCCCATGAGCATCCTCTATTTTGTATACGCGGGCCCCATTTGCCCTATCCCACATGACCATACTCTATTTTGTACACGCGGGCTTTTTTTGCCCTTTATGTAAATGCAATACCTATCATTTTTTGGCTCAATACCTCCCCCAATTGTAATTCCATTTATGTGAATGAAATATCAATCTTTTTTTGGCTCAATGTATTGTCCAATTGTGATATTTTGTTGTAATTAATAATAATTTTGTAAAATATCTTAAATAAATTAAAAAATAGATGACCTTTTGGATGGTCCTGCAAAGGACAATCCAAACGATCATCTGTTTTTTTATAATAAACACGCCCGCGGTAATGCCTGCGATAACATCTTTGCGGTAATTGTTGCGGGTATCTTTGCAGTAAAGGTCGCGGTAATTGACGCGAAAAAATAGCCGCAGGCATTACCACGTAAGTTACCGCTAGACCATTACCGCAAATGTTGCCGCAATCTTTTCCGCATACGAGAATTTTCATATTACAAATTTGTTTGTTATTTTGCGGTAATGTGAGCGATAATACCGCGCATATGTTATAGTGGAGCACGTGATATATATATATATATATATATATATATATATATATATATATATATATATATATATATATATATATATATATATATATATATATATATATATATAGAGAGAGAGAGAGAGAGAGAGAGAGAGAGAGAGAGAGAGAGATAATTTTGATTCCAGGGCTCATGAAAAGCTACATTCAGTTTATTCAAAGCCTGCTCAAGCTTGCTTGGGGCCGTCTCAAAGTTAAGGGAGAAGGTTAGTGAATTTTTTTTTACCCAAAAGGCTTTAGGCATGTTCACTTCAGTTACAAAGAAAACAATAAGCTCTACTTACCTTGAGCACGCTTTAGGGTTTGACTCAGCAAGACTCCATGGTCAAGCCTTTTTACAAAGTAATTGTCCAATGGCATGAGGCCTGAATTTTGAATGCATCAAAAATCCTTCAATCTAGATAACGTACACTGTGTGTGTGTTTTCTCATGTTCCTTGGGAGGTGTTCACAAGATGCGGCGGCAACAAACCTGCACACTGCCAAGTTATGGTAGAACGTGAGGCGATGTCCCTTCTACTTTGAATAAACTTTCTTGTGTCAAGTTGTGTGGCTTTGCTTCTGTGGGTTTTTGTCCTCAAACCTTTATTTAAACATGCGCTTTTATTCTTTTATGCTAGATGTATTGAGTTAGTACTATTGCCCTTGTGTGAACAGGAGGGTGGAACGCAAGGAGAGAAAACCTCATCTGAACAGGGCCTTGAACTGCCTTTAAGGGCGCACATCGGCGTGTGATGAGAGAGAGAGAGAGAGAGAGAGAGAGAGAGAGAGAGAGAGAGAGAGAGAGAGAGAGAGAGAGATGTTGAAGCATCTAAGCAAGGTGAAGATCGAGTCTGCATCAGCCGTGGAGTTTCTAGCACAAATCTAGCAACCCCAACTGCCAAATTCTCATCAAGCACCGTATAGACAAGACCCCTCCCCTTGTCTATGTTACTTACACTAACAGCAAGGAAGAGATCAGCCTCAATGGCTCGGTCCTCAATGCTCAAGACATCCGCAAATCCATCCTTGAGCAATCGTAGGCCATTGCAATCGATGAAATGTTCAAGGAGGCTGGCATCCTCTGACATGTCATCATCCCTCTCGAAGAGGTTGTACTCGCCAAGAATACTCCAAACATAGGTCAAATCGCCAATTTTCTTATGTGCTATGTGAGACATAAATGTCTCAAATCATTAGGAAGAGAATTGGGTTTAGGAGGGCCTCTTTATTCGGCAGTTTAAAGAAGTCAAACCTTTTGTATTAAGAAATTAATCAAAGGACAACTTTTGAATTTAAACAGGCAAAACGGTTAGTTTATTTGAATTCAAAGTTTTCCCCCAAAATGGAATTTAAAATCTAACGGGTAAAACCATATCCTGTAGCATATCTATGGAAAGATCTCGACGCGTAGATTGTAGATCTATGATCTACACTCAATTGGAGATCATATGCGGGAGTTATGGAAGGCCGAAAATCATAAAACTTTCCACCTCCTTTTTGGGGAGAAAAGTGCATCCTTTGACCACTCTTACACATCTCTTACACGCCCACCATTCTTGCACACATGACGTATACCTATTTGTCAAAATGTTAATCACCTCCATAAGCTCATGGCAAATAAAGAGGCCCTCATACACCCCATCCTCTTCCTAATGGCAGCCTTTGAGGGAAGAGAGAGAGAGAGAGAGAGAGAGAGAGAGAGAGAGGGAACCAGTTCATTTGAATAGGGCTTGCATTGCCTTCACAGGTGCACATCGGTGCGCGGAGAGAGAGAGAGAGAGAGAGAGAGAGAGAGAGAGAGAGAGAGGGGGGGGGGGGGGAGGGAGGGAGGGAGATAATGTTGTAGAAAACTATCCTAAGAGACCTTAAGAGTTTCCTCAAGTGCCTTGAACTCCCTTTAAGGGCGCGTGCAGGCGCTCGGTGCTAGAGAGAGAGAGAGAGAGAGAGAGAGAGAGAGAGAGAGAGAGAGAGAGAGAGAGAGAGAATCTCTCGTTCTCATAACTTCAGCAAACTTTCATTATCAATTCCTCTGGGCGCTGGCCACTCTGCTTCTTCTGCGCTTGTTGTGCATGATGAGCTTCAAGCGTAGAGTCTGAAGCGAGTTGTGAGCTTCAAAAGCTTTGATGAGTTTCAAGTGGTGTCCAGCCACGTGGAGGGCCTATCTGATCACGTTCTATGTAAGGCTAGCGTGGGCGCAGGCGACTACATTGCCCAACTGCTTGTGTGCAGGCCTTCTAAGGAGGTAGCAACGGGCGTGGCTACGGAGGATATGGGTGCGGGTACGGGTATCAACCAAGGTATGGGTATGATAGGGGTACATGCCTGGGTATGGCAGTGGAGGCGGCGGGGCTGGGGAGGAGGTGGTGACGGTGGTGGCGGCGGAGGTGGAGGAGGAGGTGGCGATGGTGGATTTGCTGCATCTAAAGTGTTGGTTTGCTCCTATGATTGCTTCCAGCTGCAAGGCTTCTTGTTAGAGCTTATCAAGCTTGTCTCTCTTTCTGTCTATTATTAGTCACCCCGTTTGAGAAGTTTCTACTCACATGTACACATTGGCATCCATTATATATAATAAATTGGTCATTGGTCGTGAGAGAGAGAGAGAGGGAGAGAGACAGTCTCCAACATGACATTCAGAGTAGCACAGCAGCATGCCGGTGACTTGCCTCGATGTATGCTCATCCACCAGGAACATTGTGAGAGATTTACACTATTCAGATTATTCATTCCTAGAGTGATCGTGATCACACAATCTCAACACACTGAGCTTTGAAGAGCTCGGCAATAGGTGATAGCACTATTGTGGTTTTGGAATGATATCAGGGGTTGATGAAGTTGATGAAGTTTGCATTACTTTGGTTCCCACAAACTGTAGGTGCGATGATGGTGACAATGATGGTAAGGCCAATTACCGTGTGTATTCACGGTGTATATGCAAAGTAGCAGTAAACATTGGACCCTTTTTATTAGCAGCCATGACTTTTGAAAGTGAAGATAACATAAGAAGTTTAGAATTGCATAGTACAGATGTATCTATCTCCAAATCTAGCTCTAGCATGAAACAAAGGAGACATGCAAAGTGACTCCATTTTATTCACCACATTTCACAATATCAACTGGTGCATTTGAAGGTAGGCGCACTTAGAGAGCACCATCCTGAGATTGTGGGAGCTTCGCAGTCACACATAGATAGGTGAGAGACTAACACTCTAGCCGTATATGCCTCTTTTGACGCATATGAGCTAAAAATTGCCCCACCTTTTCTACCAATAGGTACTCCTAATGGATCAACTACACAATGTGATATGTCCTTTCGTACAGGAACATCCCCACACCATATCTCATTCTCTTAGTGAAGTATTTTTACTGTCATCCCTTACGCTAATACGGATGGTTCTTATAAGTTGAAAGATACAGAGAAAATAAGAGACATGATTCTTGCAATGTTTCCCATTGTAAATTCTAGATGGGCAAGGTGGATAGGTTGAAGCAATGGATAAGAGAACTCATAACTTGGGTAAGTCAAGGAGGCCAAAGCATAGATGAACGGAACCTCCTAGGCCAACAATATTGTCTCAATCTTTTCATTGCCCTTGTAGCCTCTACCATATTTTCCCTTGTAGACTTTACCTACTTCCCATCATGTCTACCTCTCCCCTCTCAATTCTATAACTTTGCGGATATTGGTAGGGATATCTATACTCATGCCTACTGAAAGCGTTCACTCACTGTGCAAGCTTACTTTGCTCTCAAATCAACTAGAATTCATATGAAACCCCTCTTACATAGTTGACTTTCAACCCCTCTTAGACTAGGGCCCTAAATACCAACGACATTAACCTGGGCCAATCAAAACTGCAACTTGAGAGCAATCAAGTCACTGCATCATGGGCAACTGCGACGGCCGTAGCTCATCCCATGGTCTGTGTTTCCCAGTTCTAAAAGCTCCTTTAGCTCTACAAAACTCCGGTCGCCCATCAAAGCGTAGAGCAGTTGAAACGTCATCAAAGGGTGTTGCAAGCTCTCCGTCCAAATGAACACCCTCTCCACTGCAGATACTGACGGCCATGCCAAGAAATTGTGCTGCCATTGCGCACGAGCTTCTCTTCCAATGAAGTCATGATAGTGTTGCACAACCCTGTGCAACTGCCTAGGGGGGTGTCTCATCATCCTCTGACAACCCCTGGCCGTCAACACGCAGCCCCTCCAGCCACTGTGTGTACTCTGCTTCCAGGACGTCATGGACACTGGATCCCGCCATGTACAAAGCTGCCCCTGTGCATCCGCTTAAATTTTGATACATGGGAGGAAAGAGAAGGTAGAGCAGATCGTGCAAAGCATCTGAAAAGTTTGAAATGCCAAAGGGTGTATGAGAATTGGTGAGAGTGGGGGTTGTGAAAGTTTCCTGTCTACCCGTTTGGGAGTAGCCGCAGAGCTAGAAATACGCGTGAAAGGACATGGATGTCTGCACGCAATGCTAGAGAAGACTAAAGTGCATACATGGATGCCGCAATTTGCTAGAATAATTTCTCATACAAGTGTTAGAGTAGACTCGAGATACAAACGCCAGCTCTTTAGATTAAAAGCTGCTTGTAGCCATCCGCGTCGGCGCGGATGGCTACAGACAGAGTTTTTTTTTTGTCAAATTGGTGATAACTGATTTCACTTCAATTCGCAAGGGGGAAGATAATAATGCTAGGCTACATTCACTATTATCTTGGACTCGGGATGCAATTGCTAGCTCCTTCAATTCAAAGTTGCTTGTAGCCATCCGCGCCGGCGCGGTAGCCCGCGGATGGCTACCGACAGTTTTTTTTGTCAAATTGGTAAGAAATCATTCCACTTCAATTTGCAAGGGAGAGATAATAATGCTACGCTCATTACTTTCTTGCTTAGGTCCATGTCACATTGGGACAGACAAAACGCAACCCATCTTAGATGGCGAGTCCACGTTGACTCCACGAAAAGCAAAAGGTGGTCTCTTGTGCAACCCTCCTCCAACAGTGGGAACGCGAATGCAGCTCATTGGATTTGAGCTCTAATAGTATTCAAGAAACGTGGATGCTTTACCACCCGCCACAGGCCGTTCGCTAATAAACTTCGCGGATGCCCCACTTTGACATGGGCCATAGCTTTATTTTGGGGTCAACATTGTTTTCCTTGTCTAGTATGGAGTCAAAGCCGTGTAGGTCATTAACTTGCTCTAATATCTCCTTTAGCCCTTTTCTAGCATGGGTTCAAAGCCATGTATGTCATTAAATTGCTCTAATAGCTCTTTTAGCCCTTTGATAGTTACATGTAGTCATCCATGCCAATGCGGATGGCTACACGCAATTGTGGAAGGGGAGCCAAATCACCGAGTTATGTTGGTGTTTTGGATATTACTGTAGCTCTTAAGTTGAATATTCTTGGTGAGGTGGTTGACCCAATATAGTTTTTGTAAATTGAGCTTTAGGTGATCATTTTTTGCATTGTTATGCTTCACAAGTCCATGATTGTGTAGCACCTCAAAAGGCTTCAAGATTAGTTGTTTCATTTTGAGCTTAAGTACTTGTTATGAAGATCACGTGCTAAAAGAACACAACTTATTCCTATCATCATCATGCTTGATGTATCTAATTTCATGTAATGCCCTTTCACTTTCTTGGCAGATATCCATGATGCTTATGCTATTGTTGTAGCTTTATTAGATATCTTGAGATTGGATAGGGTAGAGGAGCGAGTTTAGAGGCGTTGAAATCTTGGCACCTTTAGCTCGAGCTACATAGAACCATTTTAGACGGGGGAGGGTTCATCTAATCCATCACGACCTCGCGCATCTGTAGCAAAAGACGGCAGTCGAATGCTACTCCACAGCTCAAGCACGATAGCATTTTCAAAATCCTTTGTAAAAAAAATGGGGACAAAATAGAAGATTGTTAGGGGAATAATTAGGGACGTGAGCGCCAACAAGGCTTGAAGTGCTGCCATAACGAATGAGGCTCCACCACATCTGTTATAAACCGCCCCAACAGGTGCTTGTGCACCTAAATTGGAGCCTTATGTTATTAAACAAATGGGGGGGGATGGGTCCTTAAAGAAGCACCCGGTTTTTTACTAGCTCCTCTACCCTAGTATTTCCATGAGATAAACAAGTGCAATAGGAGGGTTTCAAAATACACACAAAATTCAAGAACTCTAAAGGATCAACTTGTTGACCTATTCTTACAGCATTCCCTCTAGCATGGATAAAGAAATGAAAAGTTTAGTCTGAACTGGGGGGAGAGAGAGAGAGAGAGAGAGAGAGAGAGAGAGAGAGGGGGGGGGGGGGGGGGGGGGATTATTATTTTGTGGAATATGTTTCTTTTGCTTCCCTTGTTCCACCAATGCACAAGATGCTAGCTAGTTTCCACCCTTATCACTACAATGCAAAGATAATGTAAGGTTTAAAAATGTGATCCTTGAAGTGTGAGTCTTTCCAAGCATGGAAGATAAATTGAGGGCGCATTCCATCTTGTGTATAAGTATATTGTCAGGGAATGGTTGGATCTTGAGCAATAAACTAGGGTAGGTATAGAGGTTATATGGATAGTAGATTGTATCTTGTAGTCCTCTTCATAACATGGTTTGTGCTTAGGATCAAGTCGCTCAGTTATGGACTTGCTCGAAGATATTCGCTCACCAATCGGTAGGACTCCATAAAAGCCACTTGAATACTAACACTCCTAAGCACCTCCAGTTCATAGTGAAGCCATTTTAGAACCGCATCATGAGCTAGTGACAAATTCCTTGTCGTAATTGGCGGTTGTGGCATAATTTTCCTATTATCTCATTTGATATGTTGCATCATTTGGATAGCTAGGAATGTAGTCTATGGAGAAGGAGCTTAGGGACCTCTATCCTTGAGTGTTGGCTTCAAGCTCAATTTTCTCATGAAATGTGGTCGTTGTCTATTCTCTTCATTAACTAGTTTCAAGCTATAACTATGTTACGATCTACTCCCATGACGTGAACGAGGGATTAAGGGTGCATTGAGCAATGCTTAAAGAAAACTTTTGCTAGTTTTATTGATACTAGCAGCAATGTCATCCAATGCCTATAGATGCTAAGGGCAGTCACATGAACCTTGTGTCATCATCATCTCTCTCTCTCTCTCTCTCTCTCTCTCTCTCTCTCTCTCTCTCTCTCTCTCGGAGTGGATTACATAGTTGAAAAGGCTTGTCCAAAACCTAATGGGAGTTAAAATGGTCAAGCCATACACTCTTGCTAATAAACTTATTTCTGCAACCATCTAACATATGTTTTAACTTAATACTAACTTGAAAGACACTTTTGTTTCTTTGCAACAACCCTACCCCAATTAGAAATCATGTCGAAGATAACCCATTGTCAGATTTATCAGGGTCGGTAATGTGACGAATATTAATTATACCATGCGATGTCCAGTTGTTGATCATGTCTTGACAGACATGTTACCCCAAATGCATACACTTGATTGCCTTCATTGCTAGTAAATGTATGTGGTAGCTCAAGGGACTCTCTTTTTTTCTTGGGCCATACTCACAATTGTCAATAGAGATGTTATATTAACTCAGCAACAAAGGACATCAAGCACTACATGTGCCTTGAGAGGACAGCTTTTCCAAAAAGGGGCTGTACAATATATAACCAGGATACCTTGAATTTTCCTTAACCAACTGTTCCTACCGTAGACCAGCGGTTTATTCCCCCCTAGAGGCCATAATCTAAGTAGATAATGCGACTTTTCTTTTTTTGGCAATGCTCGCTTGCTTGTGAGCTATATGTAAATTAATCAAAAAATCACATTACAAGCTATCCCCATATTACACAATACTAGTAGTTGATAAGGGAGCCACCCTATCAAAAAAGATCAACTGCATACAAGTAAACAGGAGAATATCATCGCAATATGGGAGGAGCCTAAGAACTCCATCACCAAATGAGAGGACTCCGTCAATCAAGCACCACTGCACACTTAGATTGAAGACGAGACCAACAAACAGCATTGTTACAGCACGAACCAGGCTTTTATGGGGAGCCATGCACCATCATCACAGCCTCACGATGCCGAGCTCCCGGCAAGCACATGCGAGACAAATCTGGCCAAAGGGGGGCCAAGCCCCTTCCCGGCGTCGAACTTTGCCACCAGGAAGTTGGAACCTGCCAGGCACCAAAGTCCTGCCAATCCGGAGTTGGGAGGGAAGCTTCTCCTGTTGCCCAAAAAAGAGGGGGCAGGAGAAAGCGTCAAAGAACTAGGTCAAGGCGGCTGAGTGCCCCCCTTCAGGTAAAGCCCCATCCTCTGGGGGTTCAGGGTGGCTCAGGAAGTGATGATGCACCTAAAAGCGTGTGTGTGTGTGTGTGTGTGTGTGTGTGTGTGTGGCAAGAATGTTAGTCCAAGAAACACACTTCACAGCATCTCCATTCCAAGTGTACATACATAGTATACCATTGTTCCTACTGACTTGAAACTAATAACACCAATGATGTTGAGGTAAAAGCTGTGGTACTTCAATCATGAAATAATATTGTGAATATTGTTGTCTGATCCATTACTCTCAAGTCTTTAGTACTGTGGTTTCAATGTTGTTATACACTTCCACATCACACACACACAAAAAGGCACAAGCTATTGTCACTTGTAAATTGAGTGTCAACAATCTTGCACAGTAATTTCCTTTCATAAACAAAACTTACATATTCAAGAACAAATGATCTTGATAATAAAGGGATTTGAGTTCTCTATCCAAAAAAATAAATGGCAAATTTCTCAAATTTTAGAAAATTCCCGAGGTGTGTTCAATGAGCAAAATTGATGAATGTCCTCTTCAGAAAATTGAATGAAATGTAATGTGCTTGCAAATGATCTTGGAGACTCCAAGCTCATTTTTTGTGAATTAAACAACTGAGCCTCCACAAAGCAATGGAAAAGCTTGAAAGATATTTCGGTCATGATATGCCTGCACGTTCTTTGTAAGGAAGTTCACAAGATGCCATTTCAGAGCCCTTAACCTTTGCAAGGGAGATGCCTAAAGTTTCACCTACCGTCTTGCATTTGCATTGAAGGCCAGGACGAATCACATTTCCATAAACTGCCATCTCAATTATATCCAGCTCCTTGTCTGCAATCAACAACATATTGTTGGTTTTACATCCTTACCCGTCAAATGAAGCTCACACTCTGCACAGCTACGATGAGGTATGCAGACGTAAATCATTATATAAGTGTAATGCAATAGGTTTGCGCACATACTTTCACCACTTAGGGATTGAGAAACCTCATCTATCCACTCTCATTTGTTGTGACGTTGCCTGCAACTATTGACTAACCTAATGCACCTTGGTTCTGCCCATGGTCACCCGGAACGCGGAACGGGAACGGCGATGGGATCCCTGCGGAACGGGGGAACGGCTAGGGGTCCGGAACGGGAACGGCACGGAACGGGAGGTATAAAAAACACCCAAATAGTGCATTTTTAGCTCCTTGTGTTTAAATACAAGGAGTATTAGAGTGCTTTGACTCTAATACTCACAAAAAACTCGTTTTGAAGACCATTCAACCTTGCTATGACTAGATGATGATGTGAGAGAGAGAGAGAGAGAGAGAGAGAGAGAGAGACTCGAGAGAGTGAGAGGGAGAGGGAGAGATTTGAGAGAGTGGGAGGGAGAGGAAGAGAGCTTGAAGGCGTGAAGCCTTGAGCCTTGAGAGAGTGAGTCTTGAGAGGGAGAGATCTTGAGAGTGTGAGAGGGAGAGAGCTTGAGTTGAGGATTAGCTTGTGGAGAGAAAGAGGGAGGGGGGTGCATTTTATGAGTCCTTGAGGCCTTGCACACTTCAAAACAAAGCCCAAACATTTACTTCAATTTTTTCAATTTCTGCCAAATTTGTTTGTAGCCGTTGGCCGTTCCAGGGGCATTCCGGAACGTTCCTGGGGCGTTCCGGAACGTTACGGAACGGCCGTTCCGGTTTGCACTGGCCACCCGGAACGTCAAACGTTCCGGGACGTCTCGGAACGTTCGGGAAGGGAATTGCCCCCCGGAACGCCGGAACGGGGGCTAGGGGGCGTTCCCCGGTAACTCTGGTTCTGCCTCTCTACCAATGTCCTTGTCCAATGATCTAACCTCTTGAACTTTTTATCCCTCACCCGTGTGCTGAGCATTGCAGCATGCACATTGCACTTGTACATCACTTGGAGTTCGTCATTCACTTTGATCGTTTCACACAGCCGTCCCTAATCCTTTGAAGAAATTGTTTTTTTCCAAAAGTCCTGACTTCTCAACATAGGGTTGTAGGTTCAAATCCCCTGTTGGGTCACACTCTAGAGGGACACCTTGTGCTCACCTAGAGTTCACCTTGCTAGGCCTCTTGCCCTTAAGACACTCGAGTGCATCCTCCTCTTGGGGTGGGTCACCCAAGGAGGTTCCTAGCTGGTTGCTACGAGTTCTCTTCGTCGTTCCTAGCATGTGGTGCATCAATTAGGTGGCCATGGTGATGCCTATGCATGGTCATGCCCGATGGTGCGCGGCCCTTGCCCGACCATGTAACATGGCTAATATTTGGAAGGGATAAACACCTCCCCCTGTGGGTCCTTTGGTGTGTCGGAAAAAAAAAAAAGTTTAGTGTGTGGGAGAGAAAGAAAGTGGGCAATGAAGTCAGTAAATTTTAGACTATTTCAGCGCTATAAATGAATGTGTAGCTGTGTACGGGGATTACACCCAGCCAGAACTATCTGCAATAGTCCCCAGCCATGTTTATGACTGTTTAACATGATGGAATAAGGTCAGTCAAGAAAAACCAAACGGTCAGATTGGACAGATACATTCCTGTCTACTGTCCCCGCACAAAGAGGGCACCTTAAACAGCCTGGAACCAGGTTTTATGTAGAAAAAACCAACTCAGTGTGACAAACAAATCACCACAGTTATTCTGTAAAGTAAACAGAGTATATATCCCTACAAAGCAGACATCATAGAGACTCAGACAACCATACCTTCCAGTCAGATCAACTTCATATGGTCCTACCCAACTGTGAGGTGTTGCCAGAATACAGCCCAATATCCAATCAGTCAACTATTCCAATGCCTTTGCCATCAGCACATATCGAGATTCGACTCAAGCATTGTCATGTGCAAGTAGTCATTCGCCTCAAGCACTGTCGTGTGCGAGAATCTTCGCTTCAAGCACTGTCGTGTGCAAGAAATCATTCGCCTCGAGTACTATCGTGTGCAAGAAGAAAGTAGAATTAGCCTCTTCTGACTCTTCAGTTTGTGGATGAAAACTTGAGCGTGGTGCCCATGCCTCTCCAAAACAGGCTTGTCATATGAGGATCACGATCACTGACAATAGACTGTGGCATACCATGGTACTTGAACACGGTCAGATTTTATCTTCTTCTTGACAGGAATAAAATGCGCCTGCTTGTTGAACGTGCAAATAATGGTCCATATACCATCATTCCCTGTCGGCGTTCTTGGAATATCAAAGATAAAATCCATAGCAATGCTTTCCCATGGCTTATTTGGAATAGGCAGTGGCTGTAATAACCCTGGTGCCTTTTGCCCGTCAAACTTGACCTTTTGGCAAACCACGCATGCTCGCACAAAGGCATCCACATCTCTCCTCAAAGTAGGCCAATAAAAGAATGCCTGGACCGCTTTCACTGTCACATCTATACCACGATGCCTTGCATACGGTGGGACATGGCTTTCTACCATAACCTTATGTCGCAATGGCCTAGTGACACATAATCTGCTATGCATCATCATAAAACCATCCTTGAGGAGGTAGTGCTCATGGCGTTGCCCATCTTGCAACTGTTCAAAGATCCTTGCAAAATCTTCATCAGTAGCATATTGTTTCTTCGTGTCATTAAGCTCATGATGATAAAGAATTGACACAGCTGAAATTTGTGGCTTTCTCGATAACGCATCTACCACAACATTCTTCTTGCCTTCCACATGCAAAATCTGAAAGTGGAACATAGAGAGAATGTATGCCCATCGCATGTGCTTTCTGGATAACTTTGACTACGTCAAGATGTATCGCAAGGTCTGATGATCTATCTGGACAACAAAATCAGCACCTAGCAGGTAGTGCTTCCAACTAGAAAGTGCATGAATCATGGCCAACGGCTCTCTCTCATAGATTTGCATCGTCTTTTCTGGCCCTTGCAAGTTTCTGCTCTCGTAAGCTACTACCCGACCATCTTGCATTAACACTGCCCCAACATTATTGCCACACGCATCACACTGGACCACATATGACTTCCTAAGGTCTGGTAGGACAATTACCGGATCTAAAGTCATCTTTTCCTAAAAGAGATTAAAAGTTGAAATCTCTTTTTGTGTCCACTTGATCGTGACCTCATTCTTTTGCAAAGCATGTAAGTTCCCGATAAACCTTCTGTAGTAAGAGCATAAGCCTAAGAAGCTACGGACATCATGCACAGTCTTCAAATGTGAAATGTCCTGATGGCTTCAACCTTGGCAAGATCAATTCGGACACCATCCTTTGACTCTATGTGGCCAAGAAAGTGAATCTCTTCCAAGAAGAACTCACTTTTCTTAGGATTGACAAGCAATCTATGAATGCGTAGCTCTTTGATCGCAATGGTCAGGTGACACCTATGCTCCTCTTCATTCTTTGAGTAGACTATCATGTCATCAAACAATGTGTCGACAAACTTTTGATGTGGGCAGAAAATCCGATCCATCATCCTATTGGCCGTAGCAAGAGCATTTGTAAGACCAAACAACATCACTAAGAACTCATACACACCAAATGTCATCCTAAACGCAGTCTTGTGCACATCCTCTGGCCTGATACGAACCTGATGATACCCACTCTTAAGGTCTATCCTGCTGAAAATTGCAGCACCCTCTAGTCTCTCAATGATATCATCAATTCTTGGAATAGGAAACCTGTTCTTGATGGTATTCTTATTCAACGCACGGTAATCAATACACATGCGCCAAGAGCCATGCTTCTTCTGCACTAGAAGCACTGGGGAGCAAAAGGGTGAAGAACTAGGTTAAATCAGCCCTTTCTCTTACAGCTCCTCTACTTGGGCCCATAATTTCTTTATGCTGAGCTACACTAACCCTGTAAGGAGGCCTATTTGGTGGGCTACAACCTGGCACCAAATCTATCGCATGATCCTCAAGCGTCTCCGGCGGCAACAGGGACGGTAATGAGTCTGAAAAACAGTCATTGAACTCTCGCAAAAATGTTGACCTTTCTTTACCTAGCACAAATAAATTTGACTGACAATTATCTAAAACATCACGTGCAAAAATCAAATACGCAGAAAGATGATTCTTAATTACAGAAGTGATAACCGAAGAAGATACTATAGGGACAGACTTCCCTTTAAGCTTTACATCAAGGCATTAGGAAGAGAATGGGATGTAGGAGGGCCTCTATATTTGCCATGAGCTCATGGAGGTAATTAACATTTTGACAAATAGGTGTACTCCATGTGTGCAAGAATGGTGGGTGTGTAAGAGATGTGTAAGAGTGGTCAAAGGATGCACTTTTTTCCCCCAAAAAGAAGTGGACAATTTTATGATTTGTAGTCCTACAGATAATCTCCAATTTGAGCGGAGATCATAGATCTGCAATCTACACATTGAGCTCTTTCCGTAGATATGCTACACAAAATGGTTTTATCCACTAGATTTTAAATTCCATTTTGGAAAGAAACTTTGAATTCAAATAAACTAGTCGTTTTGCCTGTTTGAATTCAAAAGTTGTGCTTTGATTACTTTCTTGATACTAAAGGTTTGACTTCCTTAAACTACCAAATAAAGAGGCCCTCCTAGACCCCATTCTCTTCCTAATGGATGTGAGTCTTGCCCCTATGCTGAAGGGTGATCTTTTTGTTGAAGACATCCAACACTCCATGTATACGGAACATCCACGGGATTACCAACAGCGCATCGCACCCTTCCAGTGGCATGATATAAAATTCATCTGTCATATGACTGGATATGCAGACGCAACTTTCCAATGATACGAGTAACAGTGAACACACTCTGAGTGGCCAGAACATGCCAACCCTGCCTCTGTTGTGTACCCCATCTCTTCAGCTTTGATGCCCAGCTTGATGGCCAACTCTAGTCAAATAAAGTTTGCTTTTGCACCTGGATCAAAGAAGATAAGTGATGTCTGGTCTCTGACTTTAGCCCACTCTCTGCATAGCTCACTGGCATCTGAACTTGGCCTATCACCCACCATATATGGCACTAGACCTACCGTGGGTTTAGGCTTTTTGCCTTTCCGGTCCTCTTTATCATCTGAATCAGCTGGTCTTCTTCTTTGTGGACAATCTGTAGCAAAGTGACCAGGCTGTCCGCATATGAAACATTTGTTCTCAGCCATTAAAGCCTTCTTTTCCTCGAACGACTTGCGCACAAAAGGCTTCGTTGTGAAGATCTCTATATTACTTCATATGTATTTATTATTTTTCAACACAAGACTAGAATTAGAATCACTAGTGAAAAGGCATGTCTCATGGTGAAGAGACATGACTTTAGATGTAAAGACACATCCTTTCGGCGAAGAGCTGCAACCATTGGGCGAAGAGTCGCACCCGTAAAGCGAAGGGGTGTGACCAATCGTCGCAGGAGTGTGGCTTTTGGCGAAGAGGCATGTCTTTTAAACGAAGAGTCGCAACCATCCAAGCGTAGGGGTCCTCCTTGGCATGGCACTTCGCCTATCTGCATTCATGAGTATATGTATATGATGTGTATTAGTCACAATCATGACATTCCCCCCTCTTTAAATAAAACCCATGTGTTAAATGAAAATCTGCCGTTTGTCAAAGAATTCTTGAAGTAGGTGAGGGTATTGTTGCATGTCTTCATCTGTTTGCCAAGTAGAATCCGACTCATCCAAGTCTATCCACTTAACAAGAAACTCAGTTGTAATCTTTTGTCTTGTTTCTTTTTTACGAACATTGAGAATCTTTTCTAGAACCAGAATAATATGTTCATCTTCAATTTCTAGCACATAAGAAGATAAGTCTGCAACAGGCGAATCTCCTTGAATATCTGTTTGAGCCAAGAAATGTGAAAAGTTGGATGTATCTTTCCCCATGAAGGTGGAAGTTCCAACTTGTCACTAACAGCTGAATTTTTCTTGATGATCTTAAAAGGTCCATAGAAGAGAGGTCGTAACTTGGGAAAGACTGATTTGATTGTTTTGTAGCGATGGGGTGCCACATAAAGTAAAACCAAATCTCCTTCTTTGAATTCTGCATAACAACGATGCTTATTGGCTTGCTTTTGGTATTTTGGTTGAACATGAACTAGTTTATCTCGAATATGTATAAGAACTGCACCTGAAGCTTGATCAGAAGCTCTTCTATTGCTAAGACCGGTGTTATCGTCAAAGCATGTTTAAGATCATTGAACGACTTGTCTGCTTCAGGAGTCCAATGTAGCTTATCCTTCTTTGTGAACTCCGTCAAAGGAGAAGCAATATCCGAAAACTTGTGAACTATGGTGTGATAAAAATTGGCAAGACCCAGGAAAGAACACACATCTGAAATAGTGAGAGGTAAAGGCCAATCTACAATGACCTAAATCTTCTTGGGGTCCACTGCAATCCCTGTAGCCGAAATCACGTGTCCAAGATACTCCACCCGATCCTTGAAGAATTCGCTCTTTTTCTTGTTAATGTACAGCACATTTATACGTAATATCTCAAAAACAATCTGCAAGTGTTCGTTGTGATCTGCCATGGTTTTGTTGAAGACAAGGATGTCGTCAAGGTACACGATTTATCCAAATGAGGGCCAAAGATCTCGTTCATCAAAGTCATGAAGGTAGCTGGGGCATTGGTTAACCCAAAAGGTATGACTAGAAATTCGTAATGGCCATATTTGGTATGAAAGGTTGTTTTGTGCTCATCGCCAATTCGAATGCGAATCTGGTGATAGCCTGACTTGAGATCAATCTTTGAAAATACCTTTGAACCCAATAACTGATCAAAGAGTTCGTCGATGCGAGGCAAAGGGAACTTGTTTTTAATTGTCAACTTATTGAGAGCACGATAATCAATACAAAGGTGCATAGAACCATCTTTCTTCTTGACTAATAAAATTGTGGCTCCAAAAGGACTTTTGTTAGGACGTATGTGACCCTTATCCAATAAATCTTCCAACTGCCGCTGTATTTCTTGAGATTCTGAATACGAAACTCGATAAGGAGCTCGAACTGGTGGAGGTTGTCCTAGGATTAAATCAATGGCATGATCCACGGGACGTCGAGGAGGCAATGTAATTGGGAGCTCATCAGGAAATAAGTCCAAGAATGTTTGAAAGAAGGGCCTGTCGCAAATAAGCAGTGGGTGATGGTGAAGATTCTGACTTTTCTTCATTTTCAGCTGCTTTTCTTGCAACATAACCAAGGCCGTTGCACAATCACGCTTGCGGACCAAACGTTTAACTTGTAGAGTTGAGACCAATGTGACAAGCTTTGCATAAAAAAGACCACGGAGTTCCGCTTCTCGATGATCATGATAAAGTCGAATGGAATGATCTCTGAAGCTGATAACACGATCATACTGGTACAACCAAGATTGACCAAGAATCATGTCGTAGTGTGACAAGGGCATTACTGAGAATTTTAATTGATCCTGGTAATCCTGAATCTAGAACTGTAACTCCTGAAGTTTCCTGTTGCACTCCAAAAATGATCCATCTGCAAGTTCAACTTGAAAAGCTTCCAAACTCTGTTGTATCGGTAGCGGAGCTTGCTTACAAATGAAGTGCTCATGAAATTTGTAGAACATCCACTATCCACTAGCACATTGATTGGATGTTGACCAATAAAACCAAGAAGACTGAGAACCTGGTTGGACAGATCAATAGGAACTGAGGTTCAATTGTGTGCATTCAGCATCAATGCGCTGACCACTTTGGAAACCCGAATCGCACGAATAGCCTGTTTGCCTTTGTCCAGTACAGGAGGTGGAAAGTGTTCTGCATCTAGCCATGACTCCATATTTGAATTTTGCCGAATGTTGGAAGGGTTTGGGCGCTTTGGACATTCATACCACCTGTGTGAACCACCACATATTGTGCACAATCGTGTGCGATTGGACTGAGAGGTGGAGGGAGTGTGACAGACTGCTGACGTGTCAAAGCCTTAAAGAATGGAGCCAACTTGCACATGCCGGCCGAGGGGCCTAAACCCTAGAAGAAGCAGAAGCAACACAAGAAGAAAGCATCAGATTTCCGCCGGCGTGCTAACGTGGCAGATTGTACGAATTTCCAGATTTCACGTTGAGTTGATGACGTGGAAAACTGTAGGGATTTCCGCGTTATGCACTAACTGTTGACGTGGTAGCTGTACGGAATTCCGTGATTTACGCTGGCAGCTTTTTGGCATTGCTTTTGGACCAGAAGCTTTTGAGTTTTGAAGGCTTTTCACTGTAATTGCTTTTTAGGCCAAGGGCCTTTAAATATGAGGCTAGGGCTCATTCTCTGGCATGCTTCCTAGAGAAGGTGCAGAGTCAAGAGTACCGGCTTGTACTGTGTTGATGCAATATAAAGAAATACCAAAAGGGGCACCAAGGTTTGGGGCCAATACTCTCTAGGGTGGAAATCCGCCACTCCGTGTCGCGTGTGGTCTCTCTTTCAATTCAGTTGTTATTGAAGTGCTAAAAGTCTGTTCAGTCTGTTCTTTAGAGCAAGTCGAATGGTGGGCTCAGCGGGGTCGGGCGAGGGGACTTCATCAGAGTCCCTTTGTGGCGGAGCTGGAGCTTCCATCCCTGTCTGCTGCTGTGACGAAAGGGCAGAGAAACGTCGTCGAAAAGAGAAGCTTTTGCTGGACCGAACCCGTCAATGGTACTGGCGAGGCCCGACAAGCAGAAGAAGGTGAAATGCAGGTGAGCGGGGCACTGGGAAAAGATAGTGTGTAGGTGGGCGGACGCGGGAAAGGGTAGGCTGGCGGCGGATAAGGTAGAGGCAAGGGATGTGTGGAGCTGGCGTTGGGCGGCGGAGAGGACTGGTGACGGGGCAGTGTGAGGAGGGAGAGAGGGGGCAACGTGAGCGGGTGGTGGGCAGCGAGAGCAGCAGCAGCAGGGCAGGGCAGGGCAGGGCAGGGCGCACAGGGGCGGGTAGGGGGCTGCGCGCAGAAGAGAGGGTGGCGGCGCTACGCGAGGGCAGCTAGGAGAGGGGCGCAACGATGGGGAGGGGAGAGGGGGGGTCTGCTGGCGAGGGGGGGTGCGGGCAGCAGCGAGCCGTGTGCAGCTTGCGTTTTCAAACTTTTAGCACTTCAATAACAACTGAACTGAAAGAGAGACAACACGCGACATGGAGTGGGGAATTCCACCCCAAAGAGTATTGGCCCCAAACCTTGGCGCCCCTTTTGATATTTCTTTATATTGCATCAACACAGTACAAGCCGGTACTCCAGACTCTGCACCTTCTCCAGGAAGCATGCCAGAGAATGAGCCCTTTAAATATGAGGCTAGGGCTCATTCTCTGGCATGCTTCCTGGAGAAGGTGCAGAGTATGGAGTACCGGCTTGTACAATATAAAGAAATACCAAAAGGGGCACCAAGGTTTGGGGCCAATACTCTCTGGGGTGGAAATCCCCCACTCCGTGTCGCGTGTAGTCTCTCTCTTTCAATTCAATTGTTATTGAAGTGCTAAAAGTCTGTTCAGTCTATTCTTTAGAGCAAGTCGAATGGTGGGCTCAGCGGGGTCAGGCGAGGGGACTTCATCAGAGTCCCTCTGTGGCGGAGCTGGAGCCTCCATCCGTGTCTGTTGCTGTGAGGAAAGGGCTGAGAAAGTCGTCGAAAAGAGAAGCTTTTGCTGGACCGAACCCGTCAATGGTACTGGCGAGGCCCGACAAGCAGGAGAAGGTGAAATGCAGGCGAGCGGGGCACTGGGAAAAGATAGTGTGTAGGTGGGCGGACGGGACAAAGGGCAGGCTGGCGGATAAGGTAGAGGCAGGGGACGTGTGGAGCTGGCATTGGGCGGCGGAGAGGACTGGTGACAGGGGCAGCGTAAGGAGGGGGACAAGGGGCAACGTGAGCGGGTGGTGGGCAGCGAGAGCGGCAGCAGGCAGGGCAGGGCAGGGCGCGCAGGGGCGGGTAGGGGGCTACGCGCAGAAGAGAGGGCGGCGGCGCTACCCGAGGGCAGCTAGGAGAGGGGCGCAACGATGGGGAGGGGAGAGGGGGGGGTCTGCAGCGATGGCGAGGGGGGGTGCGGGCCTTGCGTTTTCAGACTTTTAGCACTTCAATAACAACTGAACTGAAAGAGAGACGACACGTGACATGGAGTGGGGAATTCCACCCCAGAGAGGAGTGGCCCCAAACCTTGGCGCCCCTTTTGGTATTTCTTTATATTGCATCAACATAGTACAAGCCGGTACTCCAAACTCTGCACCTTCTCCAGGAAGCATGCCAGAGATGAGCCATCTCTGGCATGCTTCCTGGAGAAGGTGCAGAGTCTGGAGTACCGGCTTGTACTATGTTGATGCAATATAAAGAAATACCAAAAGGGGCGCCAAGGTTTGGGGCCAATACTCTCTGGGGTGGAATTCCGCCACTCCGTGTCGCGTGTCGTCTCTCTCTATCAATTCAATTGTTATTGAAGTGCTAAAAGTCTGTTCAGTCTGTTCTTTAGAGCAAGTCAAATGGTGGGCTCATCGGGGTCGGGCGAGGGGACTTCATCAGAGTCCCTCTGTGGCGGAGTTGGAGCCTCCATCCGTGTCTGCTGTTGTGAGCATGCCAGAGAAAGCATGCTCATGCTGTTGTGAGCATGTCCCTAGGAAGCATGCCAGAGAATGAGCCCTAGCCTCATATTTAAAGGCCCTTGGCCTAAAAAGCAATTACAGTGAAAAGCCTTCCAAACTCAAAAGCTTCTGGTCCAAAAGCAATGCCAAAAAGCTGCCAACGTAAATCACGGAATTTCGTACAGCTGCCACGTCAGCAGTCAGCGCATAACGCTAAAATCCGTATAGTTTGCCACGTCATCAACTCAGTGTGAAATCCGGAAATCCGTACAATTTGCCACGTCAGCAGGCCCGCGGAAATCTGATGCTTTCTTCTTTTGTTGCTTTTGCTTCTTCTAGGGTTTAGGCCCCTCGGCCGGCATGTGCAAGTTGGCTCCATTCTTCAAGGCTTTGACACGTCAGCATTTTGTTACAGGGAGCCGATGAAGAGGTTTGTTGTCCAGAGGAAGGATTGGGCCGAAAATCAAGGCGGCCATTTTGACGTTGATCTGGCCGAAATCTGCCTCGATTCCGATTAAAGGCTCGTTGTCCTGAGAAGGGTTGTCCAGAAGATTGGTGAGAGCTTTGAGAGGAATGTTGCTGTTGATTATAGCTCCTCTGCGATCACGTTGGAAAAGACGAGCACTATTGGAGAATTGGTTTCCAGGAGGAAATTCCGCTGAGTACACCAATTATGACCAAGGCATTCCACATAGGCAATGGCTTCATCCAGTGTGGCCGGGTCGTATTTGTGCACATCATCCTTCACGGTGGGTTCAAGCCCATCGACAAAATTGTGGAGTTTATCAGAAGGGCTAAGGGTCTCTATCTCCAGAGTCAACCGTTGGAACTCTGTGATATACGCGGCCAAGGAACCAATTTGGTTCAAGCAGCGGAGAGAGGACCAGGCATGAAAATCCATGTTGGCAAGCTCAAAGGCCTTGCAAATTGCACGCCGGAATTTATCCCATGAAGGGGTGTGTTTGTTATCTGCAACCAATCGTTGCCATCAAAGGAAAGCGGTGTCCTTAAGTAGAGAACTTGCTAGTGCAACCTTTTTGCTCTCGGCCAAATCCGTATTGGCCAGATAATCTTCCATCTTAAACAGCCATTGGTCCAACACGCGTTTGTCGTGGCGACCATTATAAGGCTCCGGCAATTTAACGTCAACTTTCTTTTTCTGAGCAGTATTAAAGATTTTATAAAGTAATTGGAGTTCATGATTATCTACCTCGGCTGTCGGATCTGGTCCATCGTTGTTGTCCGCGGAGGCTTCTGAAGAAGGTGATGTAGTAGCTGCATGTGGAGTCCGCAAAGTAGTATGGTGACACTGAGAAGAGGTCTGCATCTGCATCTAGTCCAAGCGAGTGGAAATGGACGCGAGGCTGGCCGTAAGTACTCCCATCTGTTCCTTGAGAACAGCCAAGGTGTCCTCTGCTTGGCTCCCATCCTGTGATGTCGGCATGGCTATGTCTCAAAGGGAATAACGAGGGGAAGTTGGCGAGGTGTGAGGTAAATAGTCAGGAGAAGCTGATGCAAACTCGTCGCCAAACTCTGTGAAAAACTCTGAGCCAAATGAAGAATCTGAGATGTCCTCGACCTCGTCGACAGGAGGTGTCTCTATTGGAGCGGGCGACAGAGGTGTGTAATCCGGAAGTCGTAACTCGCTGTGAACACGTCCCAGGGGCTGAAGGGATAGAATATTGCTAATAACGTCTACTCTGCACTCTGCCAGTGAGTAGGCAAGATGGGGGTACCGCCCAAGGATATACTCGTAATGTTGAAGGTGCTGAGAGTCGCAGGAGAGAGAAATATGCCACACCACCCAAGTCTGGAACTGTGTCGTGTGGCAGTGGGTGACGTAAATCAAGTAATCTAGGGGGGCCGGCACAACCTGAGGTGCACGAACGGGTACCGGTTCAGGAGCAGGTACTGGTTCGGGAGAATCAGAAATGAGGATATATTCCGGTTCCGAGTTTGGCTCTGCAACCTGGACAGGTGCTATTACCGGCGATGCCCTAGCACCTTATGGGGACCCCGTCCGATGGGGCCCCAAGTGACATGAAGGATTAAAATAAAGCAGGACCCAGGTCCCACACACACAAAAAGAAAGACTTGCGCCAAAAACTGATGACGTGGTAGCTGTATGGGCAGTTTTCGGATTTTGCGCTGACAATGCTGACGTGGCAGATTTCCGCAAAACGCGCTGACAGTGCTGACGTGGCAGTTGTACAGAATTCCATGATTTACGCTGGCAGCTTTTTGGCATTGCTTTTTGAACCAGAAGCTTTTGAGTTTGAAAGCTTTTCATGTAAACTGCGTTTGGGACCTAGGGCCTTTAAATATGAGGCCATAGGCTCATTCTCTGGCATGCTTCCTGGAGAAGGTGCAAAGTCTGGAGTACCGGCTTGTACTTTGATGATGCAATATAAAGAAATACCGAAAGGGACACCAAGGTTTGGGCCAATACTCTCTGGGTTAGAATTTCGCCAGTTCGTGTCGCGTGTCGTCTCTCTCTCTCACTTCACTTGTTAATGAAGTGCTAAAAGTCTACCACAAAGTGATGACGTGTCTGCCCAAGAGCATGCGGGAAACCCTAACCGTGACTACTGCTGAAAACCCTCCCTAATTCTGGAAACCCTAACCCTAAAACCTGCAAACCCTAAAACCTGCAAACCCTAAAATCTGCAGAAACCCTAATCCTAACCCTAATCCTAAAAGGGCAGCAGGCTGAATCCCGAAAATGCGCAAGCATGTTGACGTTACAAAATCCCGAAAATTGCGGAGGTGTTTTTTGCTCCTAGCGACGCAAATTGAGAGGGATTTTTGGCAGTTGCTTTTCTCTACGCCAGTATGAGAAAGAGAGGGAAAGAGAATACTTTTGCTTTATTTTACAACTCAAGAGAGCTTGAGAGAGGAAAAAGAGCCTTTGCTTTTATTTAGGCTTTTGATCTGAAGCTTTTGGGGCTCTGCTTTTGGCAACCCTTGTAAACAATAAATAAGTGGCGAGGGCTCCCACTTTGCAGAGCATCTGGACACAGAGTCTGAGAGTGAAACCCCAACCACTCTCTTGTACTTCGAACTGATTAATACATAAAGAAATACCGAAAGGGGCGCCAGTCTTTGGGGCCAATATCTCTAGGCACAGAACTCCGCCGGGCCAGTGCAAATCTATTGTGAATTGTGAACTGTTTTGAAGTGGTTATATGGTGATGTCGTGATTGATTCTTGACTTGGAGTGTCCAAGTCTGTTACAAAGTCTGTTCAGTCTGTTCTTTTCTATTGGCACGTGGTGCTCGTCTTGTGACACGAGATGTAGAGAGTAGGTGCAGGCAATCCGTCGCCAGCCACTGTGGGAAAAAAAATGCTAACAGAAACTTCAGCACTGGAAAAATGCAAAAGATCATTCAAAGTGGGTGACGGAGAGCACCCACGATGCAGATCGTTAAAAGGGGCCATTGCGTTGAAGTTGTTGGATTATTTATTTATTTTTCAACTTTCACCAAAGGGTGCCCACTGAGTTAATAAGTTGGGCGGCCGGCCAAATGAACTTACAGGTTGGCCACTTAATAATAAAATCGCTAGCTAATAAGTGGGTTAAAAAAAAACTATACGTTGCTGCTTAAATGTTATACGTAGACTTTTACGAAGAGCTGCCAGCGTTGGCTGCATTGATTGATGAAGAGGCGCAAGGCTGAAGCACACGATAGGGGAAGGGGCATACGCCAGGGCCATGAATCTTAAGGCGGTGCGACCCTTCATCTGCAAGAGGGGCAACCCTTTAAGGAGGTGCATGCCAGGATTGGCACCTATTCATGAAGAGGTGCTCTTCTCCTATGAAGTGTCCAAAGATTCGAAAGGGTGCCAGCCGATGAAGAGCTGCTACCCGTGTAGGCAAAGAGACACCACTTGATGACGAGGCATACGTTGAGAATTTCAGTAAGTATTCCGCATACACACATCTCCTTCTCTTTAGTTATTTATGTTTTTTTTTTTTCAGAGAAAAAGTTCCTTCTATTAGTTAATGAAAATTGCCCGTAGGGCTACAACCACCTCTGCAAGAGAGGGCTACAACAAACATGATGGGGAGACTCTCCCAATGAAAAAACAACATATATACAATGAGGCTAAATCAAGGGATGGGAGGAGGGAAGAGCCACACAGGTGGTCGGTAGTGCCATCTGAGCACACCCTGGACAATGGTGTAGAAAGGCCCGGGGGCCAGAGTCGAAGGAAAGCCTTGCGGCGCTCCCGCATGTGGTCGGAGCTGCCCTGTAGTCCCTCAAGCTGTCCTCTGAGAGTATGGATCAGCTCTAGCCAAAAGTCACGAACAGTCTCTGCTGGTGGCACAGAGCGAGCCTCAAAAATCCGGAAACAGCGGGCCTGCCAGATGAACCAAAGTGTCAGGCCACTAATGAGCTCCCAACACTCCTCTCTCTCACTGCACCACTCCTGTGGAGTAAGCTCTGTAGCAGGCTGGAGTGTAGGTCGTCCCCCCTGTATCACTATCATCCTACTGGTGGAAGATAGCTCAAACTGAAGTGCCGGGCCCGTGAGAGTGAACCAAGCCGCTGCCCCCCAAGTGTATTGTCTAGCCGTGGAGAGAGTAGGCATCAGCCGAAGAACTTGTAGCCACACCTGCTGGGCCGAGGGATAGTCCCAAAGACAATGACACTGACTCTCCACCAACTGGTCACAGGCTGCACATGCGGCCGAGAGACCACTATGCACAAGCCAGCTCCCTAATGCTGTAGCTCTTTGTGCAACCAGCCACTGAAACAAAGTGACGCGCCTCGGCTGTCTGGAGTCCCACAGCCTTTGCCAAAAGGCTGCCAAGAACTCGACTGTGAGGCCCTCCTCCTGCCAATGACGTGCTGCAGCAGGGCGGGCCTCTCTCTGTGCTACAAGTATATGACGTCCAAGCCGAACAGTGTACTGAAAGAAGGGGACTCCTGGGTGGTCTGCAGAAGAGAAGGGGTCCCTCCATAGCCACTCACCAGGATCCCACTGTACGCGTGCCAGTGGACAACACTCCCAAGCCCATAGCCTCCAGTGTCCAGTCTCAAGAGTTGCTGGGTCAGGGTCTATGACACAAGTCCTCCCACAGATGCCCACAACTCGGATCCTCTGGAAACAGAACTCTGCTACCTGCAGGGCCTCTACTGCAACTCGTTGTAATCGTCCCCCACCCTGAAGCTCGAAGAACAGGGCTGGGACAGTCTCTGAGCAAGCCCTGACTGAAATGAGAACCTCCAGTTGTGTGAAGGCTCCCATCCACCGGGGTGCTACTGGCTCAAGAGGCGTGAGCCACTCAGCTGGAACTGACTCTGAGATTTCCTGACACATGCTCTGCACCCCTCTCATGCCCTGTAGTAGCTAGAAACCCTGTACCTCCTCTGACAAACCTGTGAACTCTAGCCAATCACCTAGAGAGCGCGCTGGACCTGCTGCCATGGGACCCTAGGAAACATGAGGCCAACTACCAACCAAGTGGCCTCTCTGAGTGCTAACCATGGGGTTCCAGACGAGAGGCTGCCGTAGGCGCTCCTCCGTGCACATCGGCTGTCTCTGCTCCAGGCCACGCCGTAAGAGCTCCCAAGAATGAAGCAAACTCACAGCGAAGCGGTCCTCCAGTCTCCTGCTCAAACCAACTCGGCGCATCTCTGTAAAGATCCATCTGGGCGAAGGTTGCCAAGGGCCTCCTGATTGAGGCACCCTGGCACGAAGCCTCTGCAGCAAGAACTCTTTCCAGGGCTCCTCACCTGAAAGAAGTCCTCTGACTATGAACTTCCCAAGAAGGGCTCTGCTCTACTGTGCTGGATCGGTGATCCCAAGCCCTCCCTGAGAACAAGGAAGCGTGATGACCCACCAAGCCACCTTGGCTCAGGCCATTTGAGTGTCACGTCCTGACCGAAGGAAGTTCGTGATCAGCCTCTCTACCTGGCTGATACAAGAACTCGAGAAGATCCAGCAGGAAGTGATGTACCACATAGTCGCCAACAGCACCTGGTTGGCAACTACTACTCTACCAGCCAGCGAAAGTCGTGCTGAGCTCCAATGTAACAGCTTTCTCCTGATGGACAGGAGAAGAGGAGCAATCTGCTGCTCGGAAGACAAGTCTAAACCAACCTGACAACCCAAGTACTGAACTGCAGTTCCTGGGGGAACCCACCTGAAACCATCTCCTGGCATCCAATCTGGCACAGGAGCACTACCAACCGAGAAAGCCACTGTCTTTCTCCAGTTGATCAGTGCGCCCGATGCACAACAGAAGGTCTCCAAAGCCTGCTCACATCTGTGAAGATTGGCCTCCTGGCCATCTAAGTACAAGGCTGAGTCATCGGCAAACTCAGCGTCCAGTAGCTCATCTCCCCGAATAGGGAGTGCTAAGCCCCGAAGACCAACCTGCTGTGACACCAAAAATCTGCTCATCGCCTCCGCATAGAACAGAACGAGAAAGGGGGCAAGAGGACAACCCTGTCTGACTGAGCATGTGAGCATGAAGCGCTCACCTCTCCTGCCAGAAGCACCTGACTGTGAGCCTGTCTGTACAAAGCTGACACCCCTCTGATCCAAGCATCTGAGAAGCCCATCCTGCGTAGAGTACCCTCTAGAAAGTCCTAGTCAACTCGGTCGTACGCCTTCTCAAAATCGAGAAGAAGAATCACAAGGTCCTCACCACGGAGCCGTGCCAGGGTAGAAGCCTCCCAGAAAGTAAAGATGTTGTCAAGGATACTGCGTTCATTGACAAAATCTGTCTAAGCCCATGTATAAGGCTCTCTAAAAGTGGCTGAATCCTCAAACTCAAAGCCTTGGCAAGAATTTTGTAGGCTGAGTTGAGGATGGTGATGGGGCGCCACTGTCGAATCTCATCCAAGGAGCCACCCTCCTTGGGAATGAGGTAGATCAGGCCCTCACTCATGCTGTCAGGCATCACTCCCGTGTGCAAAATGTACTGAAAAGCACTACAAAGATCTGGGCCAAGCAGGTCCCAGTACTTCAAGAAAAAGCTGGGAGTCAACCCATCCTCACCTGGACAGCTACCACGAGGGAGGGCCCTAAGAGCCGTGTGCAGCTCCTCAAGCTGAAGTGGCATCTCTAGCCTCTGGCGCATCTCCTCTGTCACAAACATGGCATCTGTGCCCAAACCTGCTCCCTGCATGCATCCTGCCGCTCTGACTGAGGCTCAACCGACAGTAACTCACGGTAAAAGTCAGTAGCAACTGCACGCATATCCTCGAGCTCACAAGCAACTTACCCATCGGGCCTCCTCAATTGAATGACCTTGGCATGCGAGTGCCGAGGTCCCACTGTCTCAAAAAAAGCACCAGTCACTCTGTCACCCACCTGAGTCCACTGAGATGTCTGTCGGTGAAAGGCAAACTCATGACGCCTCTCCTCTGTGCTAGCAAGCTCCTGTCGAGCCTACTGTAACTGCTCCTCCAACCATGGACTGTCTGGATGCTACTCCTGCATCCTCTGTAGTGAAGCAATGCCTCATCTGAGACGCTGCTCCGCCTCTCTCGCTGCAGCCCGGCGAGCCAGAGACTCCTGAAGAAAAAAGTGGCTAAGTTGAGCTAGGCCTGAGGCCACTCTGTCTACGGGTGAAACCTGGCTGTCCATGCCCTCTGTCCAAAGAGCCTCTACCCTCTCTCTGAGTGCTGAGTCCAACAAGACCCTCTCTGAGATGTGAAGCATCGTGCTCCCACTCCTCTGCCTGTCTGCCACTGTGAGGATCACTGGTGCATGGTCCGAGAAGGATGTCCCTGCCAGGATGCCCACTGATCCCCCCAAGTCACTGAAGTGGTCACTACTGTAGAAGCGATCTATCCGCGATAGATTCACTCCTCCCACTCTGCGGTCCGATCTAGAGAAGGCAAGACTGTCTGGGGGCCTCACAAAACCAGAGTGCTGCCATGTATCCGAGACCCTCAAAGTCATACACAACCTCTCCCAAGCTGCCAACTTATCTCCATGCACAGTAGCATGGCTGCCACCAATCCTGTCAGAAGGGTCCTCCACTGTGACCAAAACTCTGCACGAGCACTCGCCACATTGGGCGCATAGATGTTCAGGAAGCCCACAAGGCCACCCTGAACCTGCATAGTAATCCACTGAGCCCTGCTTGGCACAATAATCCCTCTGCCCACAATGGCCTGCTGCAATGAGTCTGCAATAGTCATATATACCCCACCCTGGATGCCTCCAGGTCCAAAAGCAGCTGACCAAAAGGTATTATATCGTCCACGCAAAATCTGACCACATCGCCGAATGCGGCTCACACAGATGGTGTTCCTGAAGCATAAGAAGATCAATCTCTCCTCCCACAAGGCAACGTTGAAGCTCCTAACGCAATCGACCCCGCTGTCACTGAAACTGGGGCCCACCTAGTCCCTGCACGTTCCATGAGACGATCCTCATGGGGAGCGAGAGAGAACAGATGCTTCCGCAGCAGCAAGACGGGCTATCTTCGAGGCTGGCTTGGATGGGGAGTAATCGGCATCCAAGCGTCCTCTAGATAGGCGTGACTGCAGTGAGTGCCTAGCCCAAGCCCAAGCAGAGCGAGCCGTGCGTAAAGCAGCCTCCTCTGTCCAGGAGTCCTCATGAATGTATAGATAACAAGGCAAACACTGCGTATCAGCAAAGTAGTACACCACAATGTGCCTACATCCTACTGAGTCTGGGGGTGTCACCGCAAACTTGGCCAATGGCCACAAAGTCTGTAGCATATCTGTGACTCCAAGTTCTCCCATGTGGTGAGAGAACTCTAGAACCTGTGTATGCAACCATCCCACCATTGAGTCGAGGGACCACTCTGTCTCGGCCCTACCACAGAGGGGGAAGGAGAAACCAACTGCCGAGTCCAAGGCCTCTGTCCCCCTAGCGGCGAGGAACAAAACATGGACCTTGAAGCAAGCTGCCTCATGGTCTGCTATGGAATCGCCGAGAAAACGAGTGAACTCGTAGTCAAAGAAGTCCCAGCGCGTCGGATGTCAATGCTCGTCAGACCACGAGGGATAGCTGGAAGGGAAGATGTCTGAATCTGCAAAGGGGGCTGCAGGAAGGGCTGACCCTCTCTTGCTAGGCGACTCGTGGCAAAGGCGCTGCCAAGAGATCTCCTAGCCGCCGGAGAGGGACATGTCTCCTGAGTAGACTGTGAAACTGGAGCAGGAGGGGGGAAGAAGGAGCTGGGGGGAGCGGAGGAGAAGAGGGGCGGGATGGGGCGACAGAGGTAGAGGGGCGAGGTGGAGAGGCGACGGGAGCAGAAGGCGGGGAGGATGAGGAAGAGGGGGGGAACTCTGGGGGGGAGGGGGGAGGAGGAGCGGCTGTCGAGGGTGAAGCGGAGGTGGGGGCTGGCACACGGATCTCCTCCTGCTCAAGAGGACCAAAGCGGTTCCCCGTGGGAACCCACTGCTGCTGAGTAGGCACCTGAGGGCCACTCTGAGTGCCAGGCTGACGCTGTGGCCCCTGGCGTCGTCGGCCACGGGCCTGCTGCCACCCCTCCTCCGCTGGAGCCCCAGGCTCGGAGGGTGGCTCTGCATGTGTGCACTGTGCCGCTCGCTGTGGCTACGGGCCAGCCCTAGCAGGCTAGGGCTGAGGCTGTGGTGCAGGTCGTGGCCTCCTCCGTGGACAGGCCTTCGCTAGATGGCCCATCTTTCGGCAAATGAAGCACTGGTTCGGGAGGCCTGAGTATTCCACACTTTGTCTAAACCAACCCCCACTCACCCGAGGTAGAAGGATAACCTTCGGGAGCGTGTGGGTATCTCTGACCAAAACTCGAACTGAGGGGATGCCTGCCTTGGCAACTACTAATGCTGCCGTACGAGGTGTCTCCAGGACAGTCCCAATGGCGGAGCCAATCCTAGAGAGAAGTGGTAAGTACTCCCTCCGTAAACCCGAAAAGCAGACTGAGATGGGATGTCTGCCTCCTCTACTAGAACATCCGAAGCCGAGTCAAAACCATGTCGCCACTATCGAAAGTGGGCGCGTGATGATCGGATAGCCAGTGGACTCATAGCTATGACCTTGGACGCCATCTCGGAGGTCTCAAGCTCGATCTGATAGTAACCCCGTCCGAGAATCTGGACATCCAAGATCTTGCCCACCTCTGCGAGAAGGCGGGCCTGGAGAAGGTCTCGCAGCTCTCCTCTGCTAGGTCGGGTGCCGAGAATCTTGCAAATGACGGAAGTCGCCTGCAATCGCTCTACCTCTGCGGCAAGGCTCGCTTGCTCTGTCACGGCGAGAGAGCAAGTCGAATGGTGGGCTCAGCGGCGTCGGGTGAGGGAGCTTCTGGCGAGTCCCTCTGTGTCTACTGCTATGTCGTAAGAAGATGTCGACGAGAGGATGCTGCAATCCGGCGTAGAAAGCACCGCCCCAAGAATTGAAACAAAGCTAAATGGGCCGAATTGCAGGGCTGTCGGGGTGAAAACCAAGCGGGCGGACAGACGGGCCGGGAGGGGGGGCAGCGGGTTGGGGCAAGTGGGAGCGCTGGCGGCAGCAGGAGGGGGTGACGAGGGCGGCAGTGGCAGGAAGGCAGCGCTGGGCAGGCATCGCGCGGGCGGGCAGGCAAGGGGCGGTAAGGCGGGCAGGCAGCGCGAAGGCCAGCAGCGCTGTCAGGCAGGCTGCGCGGCAGTAAGGGCAGCTGGGGGGAGCAGCGGGCAACGTTGGGGGGGGGGGGGGGGGAAGCGATGGCGTGCGAAGCAGCAACAGCGAGCTGTCAGTTAGTTATTTATGTATTTAAAAGAGAGGGTTTCAGATTACCTCATACTTGTCTGTGTGTATTCCATCTTTCTGCTCCTTCCATGCAACTTCGAGAGAGGTAGAGTGTAGAAAGGGTGAGAGGCTCACAACCTTCGGGTTCCGATAAAAATTTTGCTTTGATACCACTGTGAAGATCTCTATATTACTTCATATGTATTGATTATTTTTCAGCACAAGACTAGAATTAGAAAGATAACTCTGACAAGAGACTCAAGAGACTGTGTTTGATTGAATGATGAAAACCGAGTACAAAGGGTTCCTTTTATAGAAAGTGAAGAGTCACTAGTTAGTATATATATATGATGTGTATTAGTCACAATCGTGACATTCCTCTTCTTTTTCTTTGCCTGTCCGTCAGACGTCTCGGCTAAGTCCTTGCCTTTGTTTGCCTTTTCTAACCCCTGGGACGCTTCAGGAGTCACTTTTACAACCGGCTTTTTTGCTAAATTTTTCTTTTGCTGACACCTTTCATGTTACCCTGAAGCCCACTGTCCTCTCCCTTCAACAAGAAAAGACCAGTGTTGGCGGCTTCCATAAGCTTAGTGAGGGTAGCCACTCTGTTCTTTGTACAGTAGTCTCGAAGCCCTCTAGGCAGCCCACAACAATATTTCTCAATCTGCTTTGTCAGAGGCACAAACCTGTAGGAGGTTTGCCACGTGACACATCCAACCCTATGTGTCAGTGGACAAGCTACAGCATGATCAAGGTTCAGTTCTGTCAAGTCAGTCTAGAATAAGAAGTGATCTGGCACTTTTGTGAGTCTGTTCGCAGACTGTGCATGTCCAGACACATGCATATCCTCTGATTGCACACAACATGACCATCAGATTCCAGTCAGATCCCATCAGTAGCATTTTTACAGTGCATAGGCCTATTTTCCCTATTTTTGACATGTTTCACTTATTATTTTTAAATGACTTTTGTTGGAAAGTAGGTAGGGCAATTTTGCTAAGTTTGTATATAAGCAAAGCAGAGCTAGCACTTTCTGGCAGAAGAGGCAGCAGGAGCACCTTGCTCAACGGGCAACTTCTCAGCAAGACCAACCCCCGCGACGTTTTCTTCACAGAAGACCTAGCGTTTTTGCATCACATCAGCCTTGGCGATTTGTGCACAGCAGATCAGCCCGGCGTCACCACGACACAGCAGATCAGCCTAGCGTTTTGCATTTGCAGAACAACCGGCGACAGCGGGACCCTTTTCAGCCCTAGCGTTTTTGGTTTGTAGCACAACCTCAGCGTTTTTGCAACTCATCACGACGGAACATCAAGAACCACCAGCGTTTTCAGTTTTCAGCCTTTAGACACCGCAGATCAAGTCCTAAACCTCGCAAATCTCACCTTCCCGTAGCAGTTCCTCGCCGCACGGTCAGTTTTCGCAAGGTTTACAGTTTCAGCCCGGAAAACGCAGATTTCAGCATCTGCGTTTTCAGCGTATCGTCGTCGCATCGTCGCCATCGACATCGTCATCGACATAGAGTCAGAATTCAACAGATACAAGATTTGCAGATTTCAGCCCTTAGCGTTTTCAGATTTCAGCCCATCTCGTCGTCGTCCTCATCGTCGTCGACATCGTCGGCAAGTCCAAGCATTGTAGAGATTTGTGCAATCATAAGTAGACCGCTCTCGCCATAGAGAGTGGGGCCTTCGCAGGAGGGTTTTACAATGTCTCTGGTGTCGTATTCTCTTCTCTATCTCTCAGTCTCATGTACCTTCATTCACAGGGTTCATCCACTTTGTTTGTGTCCATTGCACTCTCTCACTAAAGGAATGGAAGGCTCTCCCTTCCATAAGTAAAAAGAACCTTGAGCACAGTTTGGAGCACTCATATTGAGCAAAGTTCAAACATTCATTCCGCTGCACCTTACAAGGTTACTGAGAGCAACGCTTTACAAAACCTTCTATTGTACTCCTGAAGGCTCTTGCAAGTAGCCGCAGTGAGTTGGTGCCAATCCGTCATATCGGCTTCAAATTCATTTGATAGCCATGCAGATGCAAACATTTGCTTGAAGTATACCCATGTGGCGGGTGCCTGTCCTTGCATCAACAGTGTCGTCCACCATGAAGCGCATTGCCTTTCAAGAAAATGGCAGCTTTCCTAACCTTAGGCCTCTGTAAAATTCCCCCTGCATAAGCTATATCAAAGTGCTGGAGGAAAGTAAGAGCCTTTGCCTTATCCTCAAAGCCGTTGAAAGTATCAAACTTTACACTTGCACCACCTTCTTTGTATGCTTTTGGCTTTTCCAATGCTCCCCAATTGTCATAGGGAATTGTTTGCAACATGGGCACTGTAATAGGGATCATCTGCGCCCCTTGGCCATTTCCATTTTGCGTCATTGGTGCCATATGTGGCTGTTGGTCGGAAAAACCAGCCATACCAAAATTGCCCTGTGGCACCCCAAACTGGCCCGGATTGCTTTGAAACCCTTGCTGCATGCCAATGTTACCATACATGGGGTTTGCCATCATGCCTTGCATACCCCCAAACATTGTTCCTCACATGTATTGCTAGTTTCCAGGCGCATAACCAGCCATACTCTGAAAGACTAATTGTCACAAAGTGATGACGTGGCGGACAGCAGAAACCCTAATTTCTGCCAGAAACCAAAAAAAACCTGCAAACCCTAATTTCTGCCACAAACCCTAATTACTGGAAATCGCGAAGGACCTTTTTTTTTTTTTAATTTGGGATATTTTTGAGCAACGCAAATCTTAGCTTTTGGCCAAAAAAGCATAATTGCTTTTTATTGCTCTCATTGACAGAGAGAGAGAGAGAAAGAATTTGCTTTTGCTTTCAGGAACACTCTGTGAGAGAGAGAAAAGAGCTTTTGCTTTCAGGGCTTTTGGTTTTGAAGCTTTTGGGGCTCTGCTTTTGGGCATCCCTTGTAACCTTTAAATAAGTGGTGAGGGCTTCACTTCTCAGAGCATTTGGACGCAGAGTCTAAGAGTGAAACCCTAGCCACTCTCTTGTACTTTGATCTGATTAATATAAAAGAAATACCGAAAGCGGCGCCAGTCTTTAGGGCCAATATCTCTAGGCACGGAACTCCGCCGGGCCAGTGCAAATCTATTGTGATCTGTGAATTGTTTTGAAGTGGTTATTTGGTGCTGTCGCGGTTGATTTTTGACTTGGAGTGTCCAAGTCTGTTACAGTGGTATCAGAGCACGGCCGATTTTTCTTCTATGGGAAATCCGATCCCCAATTTTTTTTCCGCGGCACCTATGGCTTCACGCAAGGATCAATCAACTCCCTCTGCATCTGGAGATGCGGACTGGGATCACAACGAAGATTCAGGTAGAGAGTATGGCCCGCCTCAGCTGTCACAAAAATACGGAAGCGTAAACTGACGTTTAATTGCACTTCAAATACTCAAGAGAATTAGAGGGAGGGAGAAAACTTGACACTTCATTGGGGACCAGAAGATGGGTTGGTCCCCCCCCATAAAGAGAATATCTTTATTACTAAGGGAGAATCTTTACAAGCACAGGAACGGGGCATACGCCCGTCCTCTATTCTTTCTTCTATTCTGCTCTGACTACTGTCTAAGAAAGTGTTTCCACTTTCTTTCTGCTTAGGGGATTTCCCCTCTTCTGCGAGACTGGTTGGAAGCTCTCGAAAAGAGAGTCTATCTTCCAAAACAGCTCCTCGGAAGCTATCACAGAGGAGAGTCCATCTTCCGTTACGTGTTGCCTTCATGCTCATTCATTCATGCATCGAACACAAAAGAAAAACAAGCAAAATGCACACGCACATGCTTGCTATAATTTTCTGCACATAACCTGAAATTCTTACCTGTGCACACCCCTACGCCGAAACAGAGGTCTTCTTCGCGATGGAATCGCACCAAACTTGATATAGGCTTAAGATAAGGAGAGAGAAGAGAATTTCTATGGTTGATCTACTGAAAACAGCCCTAATCGAGGTGATTAGGGGCTGAAAACAGACAATTACAGCCGCCGCACTCTGCTAGGAGAGCGTCTACGACAGCTTCTCGCGATGAAATTTTACCAGAAGGTGTCTATGACTGTGAGATCCCTTGTTCTTGACAATGGGAGCACAAGGCTACCAAATATGTCGCAAGGGGCTACTCTCAAGCTTCAATGGAGGGCTCCACCGCGTAGAGCATGCTCACATTAGGGGGGGGTAGGTGCACTGCCAGCCCTTGTGAAGGGGGCGCTGATGCTCTTAAATAGGCTTCATGCATGAAGAGGGGGCGCTAGGAGATAAGGGAGAGTGAGAGTGAAAGCTTGCATTGGTAAGTGTGCCACTTGGCACACTTACTTTAAAAACTTAAAAACCATTCAACTTTTGACTTTAAAAACTTCTAGCTCATTAATTAAAAATGTGCAACTAACTAACAAATGCTACCAATGATTCTTTTGTGAGAACACCAAAGGTCTGCCGGCGCAATGCCGCACTGGCACTACACCGCCTTTACCTGTTCACACTTATCCGGCCGCCCGCCCGGGCACTGACCGTTAAATTTAATTTAACAAAACTTACCCTAAGGCTTTATTAGCTTTATTAGCCTTAGGGTCACTGTTCTAAGGACCCCATCTCATTCATGTGCTTGTACTGACGCGCGTATTTTTCTGAGCCTAAAATCTGAGGCTACTGCTTACCCCTTTCTGAAGACCCGATTTCCCAATCACTAGGGCTTCGGGGTAATTTCTGCTAAGGTCCCTTTGAGGTGTTCTCGCCCGCATTTAGGCTCACCTGAGGCCTTAGAACTGCTAGGTCTATTCTGGTGTGCACACAACTAATTAGATAATTCTTTTCTCGTAAATAAATTAATTATTTACAAAGTTTGACTTAGTTACATCCCTCTTGGTTCTAAACAGTTGACCTCAACTGTAGAGCGTCAACATAATTGTGCAAGATGTCGGGGTAGTCCTTAAGATCGGACTCAGTCATCCACTTTGCATCTAAAGGAGTGTAATTCTTGAACTTGACTAAATACTTTCGATGTAGACTCCCCGAGGAGGATCTTCTTGTACGGGTGCCACTGGAGGAGGTCCAACATATGGTCAGAGAAGACTGACATGAAAAGCATTATGGATGCGTCAGTGAGAAGGCAAATCCAATCTGAAAGTCACGTCATTGACTTTATCTGTAATTTTGAAAGGGCCGTAAAATCTATGGAAAAGTTTGACAACTTTCCCTTTGCTGACCCGCTTTTTCAATCTAGCTTTCTCAAACCGAAGCAGGACATATTGTCCTTTTTCAAGATTGAGATTCCTTCTGTGCTTGTCTGCTTTTCTCTTCTGTTGCTCTTGAGTACGAAGAATCGCTTGCTTTACTTGTTGATGGGCAACATCAATATTGCGCACAAATTCATATGCGGCGAAGATGTTTTCTTTGGTTACCATAATAGGAAGTAAGAGTGGCTTCCCATAAATAATTTCGAAGGGGGCTTTACCACTTGAGGAATGTATGGTATTATTATACGCAAACTCAACTATTGGTAAGTACTGTTCCCATTCGGATTGTCGTTCTGAAACATAGCACTTGAGGAGATCTAAAACAGTGGCATTAGCGATTTCGCTTTGACCATCTGTTTGAGGATGATAAGCTGATGAAAAATCAAGCTTAGTTTCCAAGTTTTCGAACAATGCCTGCCAAAATAGACTAGTCATGCGGGGATCTCTGTCGCTCACAATAGTCTTTGGCAATCCATGGTGTTTAAAAATCTGAGCTAGAAATATTCTAGCCATGTGATCAGCTTTGATCGTCTTCTTTACTGGAAGAAAATGGGCTTGCTTACTGAATCTGTCTACTATAGTCCAGATTGCATCATTTCCATTCTTGGATCTAGGAAGATCCGTAATAAAATCCATGGCAATACTTTCCCATGGCATGTTAGGCACAGGGAGCGGCTGAAGCTTGCCATAAACTTTTATGTCTGTCATATTTCACTTTTTGGCATACTAAACACTCACGTACATGTTTTTCAATGTCCGCACAGAGTGTTGGCCAAAAGAAATACCTTTCGAGGGCACTAGTGGTGGAAGCAATTCCCCGATACCCGGCACAAGGAGAATTATGTGCTTCATCCATCACCTTCTGTCGTAAGGGCTGAGCTATGCATATTGCTTGTTGACGATAGAGCGTAGTATCCCTAATGGAATAAGGTGGCCTTGAGTGACCAGCTTGAAGATCTGCCCAAATTGTGGCGAAGTCTAGATCTTGAGGATACATCTCGCTAAGAGATTCTAGTTCCTCATGATAAATTGTTGTTAGTGCATTGATCTTTGGACGCCTGGAGAGAGCATCTGCAACTGCATTCTTTGTTCCAGAAGTGTGTAAAATCTGAAAATGGAACATTGAAAGAAAGTTGGCCCATCGCATCTGCTTTTCGGATAACTTTCTTTGTGTGAGGAAGTAGCGAAGACTTTGATGATCTGTCTTGATAATAAAATCAGCTCCTAATAGATAGTGTTTCCAAATGGAAAGAGCATGAATTACTGCCATTAGCTCTTTCTCGTATATGGAGACATGCAACTCTGCATCTTTAAAGCACCGACTTTCATAGGCTATCGCGTGACCCTCTTGGTTCAAAACTGCTCCTACACAATCTCCAGATGCATCGCAGTATACCTCGAAAAGTTTGCGAAGATTAGGGACGGTGAGAACAGGTCCGTGACTGAGTAGATACTTAAGCTTTTCGAAAGCTTGTTTTTGTCCAGACCCCCAATGAAATGGAATCCTCTTCTTTGTCAGGTCATGGAGGGGACCTGCTATCACGGCAAAAGCTCGAATGAAACGCCGATAATAGGAACAGAGGCCGAGGAAACTTCGTACATCATGTACTGTAGTTGGCGTAGGCCATTCTATAACTGCTTGAATCTTATCAGGGTCCATCCTCACCTGATTGTGAGACACTATATGGCCCAAATAGTGGATTTCTTTTAAAAAGAATTCACTCTTCTTAGCATTCACAAATAATTTGTGTTTGCGTAATTCTTCAAACACTAAGGCGAGATGCTTATAGTGTTCGTCTTCCGACTCTGAGAAGATTAAGACGTCATCAAAGAAAACGCCTGTAAAACTTCTATATGAGTGGAAGATTCTATCCATCATTCTGTTGAATGTAGCTGGTGCATTAGTGAGCCCAAAAGGCATCACTAGAAATTCATACAACCCGAAGGTTGTTCTAAATGAAGTCTTATGCACACCCTGAGGAGCTATGCGGATTTGATGATAACCGCTCTTCAAGTCTATACGACTAAAGACACTTGCTCCTTGTAACTTGTCAAGAATGTCATCAATCTGAGGGATTGGAAATCGATTCTTGATTGTGATCTTGTTTAGGGATCTATAGTCTATGCACATGCGGAATGTGCCATCCTTTTTCTGTACTAGCAAGACAGGTGAACAATATGGAGAAGTACTAGGCCTTATTAAGCCCTTCTCCAAAAGTTCGTTAACCTGCTTGAGAATTTCCTCTTGTTGCATTAGACTAACTCGATAAGGGGGCTGATTTGGAGGAGAACTTCCTGGGATCAAATCAATTGTATGATCCTCAGGTCGCGAAGGTGGGAGTTCATTTGGAAGTTCATCTGCAAAACAATCTTTATAACTTTCTAATAGCTTAAGTCTTTTTTTCTCTAAAGAGGAAAAAAGTTGTGAAACAGACACATCTCTCTCTCTTGCAAAAATCAAGTACGCTGAAACACACTTTTTCATTTCTTTCTTGATGGCAATGTGATTGGCGATAGAAATACGCCAATCACCTGCATCTGCAAGTACAAGATACTCCTTTCCTTTATGAGCAAAAGATAAGGTTTTCTGAACATAGTCAGGAATGGGATGCATCTTGTAGTGCCAAGGCATTCCCAAGATAACATCGCATCCTTCAAGTGAAGCTAGTAAAAAAGACTCTTGATCCTTGTAGTCGTCGACCTTTAGATTCAACTTCCCTATGATTGGAGTAGAGTTTGAGTTCTGCCCTTTGAAAGCAGATTGCGCTTGAATAGAGACTCCAAAACGATTGGGCTGCAAGTTCAGGTCGTCAGCTAGCTTGGTAGAGATGAAGTTGTCTGTACTACTAGGGTCAAACAAAATAAGAGCCCGTTGGTTGTTGATACTACCCCATGCTTTGAGAACAGCTCTTTCTTTTCCATCCTTGGTTGTATTTCCCTGTACATCTGGGACTGCATTGGAAGAGGGTGGTTGTGGAGGTTTGGTAGGACAGTCACGCTTCATATGACCAACTTGTCCGCACTTGAAGCATCTTCCTTCACTAATGTAGGTTCGCAACTCAGCAAGAGAGAGGTATCTCCCCAACTTTTGACTTTAAAAACTTCTAGTTCATTAATTAAAAATGTGCAACTAACTAACAAATGCTACCAATGATTCTTTTGTGAGAACACCAAAGGTCTGCCAGCGCAATGCCGCACTGGCACTGCACCGCCTTTACCTGTTCACACTTATCCGCCCGCCCGCCCGGGCACGGACCGTTAAATTTAATTTAACAAAACTTACCCTAAGGCTTTATTAGCTTTATTAGCCTTAGGGTCACTGTTCTAAGGACCCCATCTCATTCATGTGCTTGTACTGACGCGCGTATTTTTCTGAGCCTAAAATCTGAGGCTACTGCTTACCCCTTTCTGAAGACCCGATTTCCCAATCACTAGGGCTTCGGGGTAATTTCTGCTAAGGTCCCTTTGAGGTGTTCTCGCCCGCATTTAGGCTCACCTGAGGCCTTAGAACTGCTAGGTCTATTCTGGTGTGCACACAACTAATTAGATAATTCTTTTCTCGTAAATAAATTAATTATTTACAAAGTTTGACTTAGTTACATCAGCCTACTCAGGCGGAGAGACAAGAGATGGAGCGTCGTCAATTAGTCGGCGATGCAACGAAGATGATCCTCAGTTTTGCGAAGGATCCGAAATTAGCAAAATATATCAGCGAGACTTCTTTTCAGAAACTGCATGAACAGTGGCAGAAAACCACTACACCACCACTGAAACCCGCTCTCAAGAAACTTTCTGATCACAAACAATATTCAGAGAAGGAATTACAAGAGGTGGTTGATGCACGGATTGCTCAGCTTTTTGACGTGCAAAAGAAAACCAAAAAGCACGGCAAAAAGCAGAAGAAAAGCACTAACTATCCCGGGATATTTGGGTCGTCAGTCGACATTTGACAAGGCAAAGAAACAGAAGAAGCGTGTTCGATTTGAAGGAGTACCCAGTTCTTCTTCTTCTTCTTCTTCTGACAGTTCTTCTAGCTCCTCGGATTTGAGCGAAGAAGGCAGAAAAGGTAAAAAGCGAATCAAGAAGCAACGCTTCGGAAAGGGCAAAAGAAAGGCAAAGAAGTCTAAATCTCGCCCAAAGACTGACAATTCTACTGAGGACTCGTTTACAGACAGCTCAGATTCTAATGACGGAAACTTTTATGCGAACAAGAAGAATTTTTATAAAGCCAACCAGTATGACTTTCTGGAAGATAAAAGCAAGAAAGTCCGAGAGTTTAAGGAAGGTGGACAGTCAATTAAATTTGACATTTTCTCAGGATACTCAGATGCTTCAAGGCTTTGTCTTTTATACAGCAGTTTAACATCGCTTTCGCGGAGGACGCTACTCAGAGGACTCCAAGATTCGGAGAGCTGCCTCTTGCTTTAAAGGGAATGCTCGCACTTGGTGGTCCACTCTTCTCTTAAACAAGACTGCGCCAGTTACATTGCTGAAATTTAAGAAGCTTTTTATTTCTTCTTGGTTGACGCAAGAATATGAACGAGATGTACGAGTTGCTTGGAACCATCTTCGGATGACCAAGAAAGACACAATCAATGCTTATTGTGAAAGATTTTGGAGCTATTTTCTACCCGCCTCTTCATTCAAGAAGATCTCGTTCAGAGAACAGATTGAGCGGTTTACCTTGGGTCTACCTACAGAGATCCGAGATCACTGCTTGGAACAGAAGTCAACTTCTATTCAGGAGTTGATGAGTCATGCGAAGCGAGGCTTTGCCATTCACTCTGGCAGTCTAACCTACCCCACAGATGAGGCCATGACACAACGAGCCGAACAGACTTCTCGGAATGAAAGTAGAAAGAAAAAGAGCAACCCAGAGAAAAAGGATACACGACCCAAGCTTACTCCTGAGGAGAGAGCTCGCTTCATTAGAGAGGGGAAGTGCTTTGGATGCGGGGAACAGGGACATATCTCCGCGAAGTGCCCTAAAAAGACACAGAAAGAATAGAATGATAAAGATGATGACAGGCCTGAGAGTTCGAGAGCAGTTGAGGAACGTGGCAGAAAAGGCAGATAGAAAAGTAGAACTGGTACCACATGGCGTGGGACCTGCACCGAATCTAATGAATGAAAGTACAAACTTTGCCGCTTTTGGGGCAAAGTGAAGGGTCAGGAAGCTCTTTTGAAGGAGCCAAGGCTAACTTCTTTTCACTTGGAATTGGCGGCTCGATTTGGAATTACGCTCGACAGACTGACGCCACAGGCGAAGGTAGTTCGACTGGCCGGATGGGATGTTGCTATTACACCGAGCATTGGCAAACTTCGTTTGCAATGACAGGGGTGCTCAGGGCACGCGAGTGACGTTCTACTCATGATCCCTTGGTACCACAAGAACTACGCCGTGGTTGACTACCGGGCCGAGAAAGCGACTTTGATAAATGAAGGGCTTAGAGATTGTACTTGATGAACTTCAGTTTCATACTCACTCTTTTGGGAGAGAACTGAACGATGGATAAAGGTTGAATATGTTTTGACCTGATCAAAAGAACGCCAAGATTTTTCTCCACACTCATGCCGATTGCTTTTTTAGAGGGCCTGAAGATCATACCATTGATCTGATACCTGGAAGCACACCACCGAACCGGCCAACTTACCGTGTGAGCCGAGTACAGAATGAAAAGATTATGAACCCAGTGAAAGACCTCTTGGAAAAGGGTCTTGTCCAGCATAGTACTTCACCGTATTGCTCTCCACTGTTGTTGGATTTGAAGAAAGACGGATCTTGGAGACTGTGCATATTATAGCGCTCTCAACAAAATCACCATCAACAACAGATTTCCCATTCCTAGGATCGATGATATACTCGACAGGTTACAGGGATCCTCGTGCTTTAGCAAGATTGACTTGAAGAGTGGATATCATCAGATCCGAATCGCGCCGGGAGACGTCTACAAGACAGCCTTTCGAATGACTTTTGGGTTATTTGAGTTTTCGGTGATGCCTTTTGGCTTAACCAATGCTCCTGCGACATTTAATCGGATGATGGACAAGATTTTTCAAGAGTACAGGCTATTTGTTAGCACTTTCTTTGATGATATCATTGTTTTCTCCAAGAATGAGGCAAAACACAGAGATTATTTGCTTCAGAGATACACTTTTTTTTAGGATACTTGTAGGAGTGCAAGTGGATTCGGCCAAGGTAGAGACTATACGTGATTGGCCCGATTTGAAGAATGTCCATGAAGTTGGAAGCTTCTTGGGACTGTGTTCGTACTACAGGCGGTTCATACGAAAGTTTGCAAAGGTTGGTTCCCCTTTGCATATCTTGACACAGAAAGGAGTCCCTTTCTCGTGGGGATCCATAGAGGTGACTGCCTTTCAGACTTTGAAAGAGAAATTGACTACAGGACCAGATCTTTGCCGGACTTGCAAAAGTCATTTGAAGTATTTTGTGATGCTTGTGGTCGTAGTCTGGGTGCGGTCTTGATGCAAGAAGGCCATGTCATTACTTACGAGAGCCGATTGTTCTCTAGGCCGGAGATGACAGCACAGATATATGAGAAAGAGCTTTTGGCAGTGATCCATGCTCTTACTCAGTGGCGGCATTACCTACTCGGAGCGGATTTTACTGTCTTTACAGACCATCAGAGTTTGCGCTACTTCTTGTCACAGAAGCAGCTTTCGGAAAAGCAGATGCGGTGGGCGAACATCTTGTCACAGTTCCACTTCTAGATTGTCCATGTGCAGAGATAGAAGAATGTGGTGGCAGATGCTTTGTCTCGGAAGCCGTTGGTTCTGGCTATTTCTGCGATACATCATAGGAGCTTCGAGGATATGGTCGATCGGTATGCCACAGATACAGATTTTGCTAATATTTTTCACACGAATACGGAATGGGGAGACAGTAGCTCGATCCTCCTTTCGGGAAGGCTACTTGATAAAAAAGACTATGTTGTGCGTTACACAACCGTTGAGGGCAAAGGTTATGACTGAATGCGACTATCCACCTTTTATGGGTCACCGCGGCATTGCTACCACCATGAAGGGGGTAGAGATACTTCTTTTGGCCGAGACTCAAAAAGGATGTGGAAGAGTTGTGCGCAGTATGCCAGAAGGTCACGTTTAACAGGCATAAGGCACAGGGATTGTTACAGCCTTTACCCATACCCACCCGCCGTCCCTGGGAAAATATTGAAATGGAGTTCATTTTTGATCCCCCGAGAACACAGAATGATCACGATGATTTTCCGATTATATGGCACGTCTGAGACGATTGTCTCCGACAAAGACCCCAAATTTATGAGTTTGTTTTGGAAGGCAATTTGGGAGAACATTGGCACGCGGTTGCAGTTCTCATCATCGTTCCACTTGCAGACTGACGGGCAATCTGAGATTGCCAATTCAATGGTTTTAGATTTATTGAAGTCTTGTATCTCGGATCAGAAGACTCAATGGGAAAAGAACTTACCTTTGGTGGAATTTGCCTACAATAACACGATACACTCTTCGACGGGGAAGACGCCATGTGAGATCGTTGAAAGTGCTGCGAAGGTTCCATCCTTCCTGAGCACGAAAGATTAGATATTGGAAGCGGATGAATATTCGCGAGATTTGGATACGGCTTTTGCCAAGCTTCGCGAGACTTTGCAGAAGTCTCAAGAACGACAGAAAAAGGCAACGGATCGCCATCGTCGCGACTTGAAATTGAAGGAGGATGATTGGGTGCTCTTACTTTTGAGAAGGCACGCCTAAGAAAGAAAAAGGGAAAGGAGAGGCTTTTTCCAAAGCTTAGTATGTGATACTACGGACCTTTCCAGATTACTGAAAAGATAAATGATGTCTCCTTCCGATTGAACCTGCCAGATACTTGGAAGATTCATAATGCATTGCATGTGAGTCTCTTGAACCCTGTTAAGGGTGATGTGCCTGATGATGGGGAGCCTGATGAGCAACCCGAAGTGGAAGAAAATGAGGAGATCCTTGTTCCTGAACAGATTTTGGCACATAACGATACGAACAAAGGTAAAGTCGGAAGGCGGTTCTTGGTTTAGTTCAAGAACTTTCCTGCATTTGATGCCAAGAAGATGGAGGAGGAGGACCTAGCAGATACTCCTCAGATTGTGAAACTTTACCTCGATGCTTTTGGTTTAGCATAGTCTACTCCAAATGGAACCCAGAATTCAGCATGGCCGGAGATCTGGTGCAGTGGGATGCACAAGAGGGGAGTCACTCCACTCCTTTGTCAACAGATGCCTTGATTTTGATACTAAAGTCACTGATGTCTCTTTGAGCTTCAAGGATACTGAGAGTTGACAGTAACACGATAACACGATACACTCTTCGATGGGGAAGACGCCATTTCAAATTGTTGAAAGTGCTGCGAAGGTTCCATCCTTCCTGAGCACAAAAGATTAGATATTTGAAGCGGATGAATGTTCGCGACATTTGGATACGGCTGTTGCCAAGGTTCGCGAGACTTTGCAGAAGTCTCAAGAATGACAGAAAAAGGCAGCGGATCGCAATCGTCGCGACTTGAAACTGAAGGAGGATGATTGGGTGCTCTTACTTTTGAGAAGGTACGCCTAAGAAAGAAAAAGGGAAAGGAGAGGCTTTTTCCAAAGCTTAGTATGCGATCCTACGGACCTTTCCAGATTACTGAAAAGATAAATGATGTCTCCTTCCGATTGAAACTGCCAGATACTTGGAGGATTCACAATGCATTGCATGTGAGTCTCTTGAAACCTGTTAAGGGTGATGTGCCTGATGATGGGGAGCCTGATGAGCAACCCGAAGTGGAAGAAAATGAGGAGATCCTTGTTCCTGAACAGATTTTGGCACATAACGATACGAAGAAAGGTAAAGTCCGAAGGCGGTTCTTGGTTAAGTTCAAGAAGTATCCTGCATTTGTTGTGAAGTGGATGGAGGAGGAGGACCTAGCAGATACTCCTCAGATTGTGAAACTTTACCTCGATGCTTTTGGTTTAGCATAGTCTACTCCAAATGGAACCCAGAATTCAGCATGGCCGGAGATCTGGTGCAGTGGGATGCACAAGAGGGGAGTCACTCCACTCCTTTGTCAACAGATGCCTTGATTTTGATACTAAAGTCACTGATGTCTCTTTAAGCTTTAGGGATACTGAGAGCTGAGAGTATTCTGCTGGATGACTTTATGAAATGGAATTCCTGATAATGATACTGATTTGTTTCTTCACTTCTTTTGAGTGCAGGAACTGATAGACAAAATGACTACAGCATTTTGGTCTACTTGATCTCGAATAGACATGGTTGCAATAGGGGTTAGTCAATCGGACATCGATGAGGTCCCGATTGGACCTAGATGTGATTGCTAGCTACATTGCCGATAAATCATGGTCTAAGATCCGAATGAATGTTGAATGTCATGTGATGTCTGGTGATGTCATGTGATGTCGTGTGATGTGACTGTCGATTTGGTACATGTGCTAGATGTGTGTCCATAGTACGTAGGTACTAACAGTCAGTGTCTGCTAAGACGGTTTATGGCTTTTGTCGGTTTTGCAGGCGTAATCGCGGTCGATTACAATGCTTTCAATTGGAGGGTATGTCACAAAGTGATGACGTGGCGGATAGCAGAAACCCTAATTTCTGCCAGAAACCTAAAAAAACCTGCAAACCCTAATTTCCGGAAATCGCGGAGGTCTTACAAAATAAAAATAAAAATTTGGGATATTTTTGAGCGAGGCAAATCTCACCTTTTGGCCAGAAAAGCATAATTGCTTTTTATTGCTCTCATTGAGAGAGAGAGAGAGAGAGAGAGAGAGAGAGAGAGAGAGAGAGAGAGAGAGAGAGAGAGAGAGAGAGAGAGAGAGAGAATTTGCTTTTGCTTTCAGAAACTCTCTGTGAGAGAGGGAAAAGAGCTTTTGCTTTGATTTTGAAGCTTTTGGGGCTCTGCTTTTGGGCATCCCTTGTAACCTTTAAATAAGTGGTGAGGGCTTCACTTCTCAGTGCATCTGGACGCAGAGTCTGAGAGTGAAACCCTAGCCACTCTCTTGTACTTTGATCTGATTAATATAAAAGAAATACAGAAAGGGGCGCCAGTCTTTGGGGCCAATATCTCTAGGCACGGAACTCCGTCGGGCCAGTGCAAATCTATTGTGATCTGTGAATTGTTTTGAAGTGGTTATTTGGTGCTGTCGCGGTTGATTTTTGACTTGGAGTGTCCAAGTCTGTTACACTGATCCACCCCCAAAATACCCAGGATGTACCGTAAGTGGTGGAAAAACCTGTTGCATAGCCTTTAAACTAGTTCCCTGTCCATTTAATGCAACATGCGGACTTTGAAAGGTGACTAACTAAACTGGTAAAGCCCGTGGAATAGGCGTCCTAACCACTTGTTCGTGGATAGAAGGAACTTGTCTTGGAGCCTCACGTGACTCCGCAACATGTGAGTGCTTCCCACCCTACTGGGACGCACAAGGGACCTGGGCTTGAGCCTCAACAATCTCTACTACATGAGACGGTTGCCTTGTCTGATGTGGCACTGGCGGCGCTTGCAAAAAATCCATAAACCTAGGATTTTGCACCAACCGAGAAAACACATTCACAGCGGCAACCAATCGTGTCCTGAACGCATCCTTGTCTAGTTGCCCAATTATATACCCTTGACCTTGTGGAGCATTTAAATCATTCAAATCAACAAAGGTACAGACAGGGGTGGCCATGAACTCTCGCCAACCTCGAACACTGGAGGAATAGCTTGTCTGTCCTGTGAAGAGGAACCCTCCTCCCTGGTGTCGTTTGTCCTGTCACCATAGTGTAATTCCAAGTTCCTGTGCTATGTATCTTCACCGCAAACCAACCAAGACTCACTCTTTAAGGAAAAAGTGATCTGTCCCGGCAACGGAACCATGAAACCGGCCCATAGGGCGGTAGACTTTAGCTTTCACCCGAATCTTTACTTGATAAACTTTACTTGACTTTGCAACACAGAGGAGAACTTCACGAATAAACATGTGGCTAGAATTAACTCTTCACACAAACCACGGCTTGGTACCTAGAGCGCTCCCAAGTAGACAGGGACACCATGTAGGCCCCAAAGACCGGCGCCCCTTTCAGTATTTCTTTATTCTTATAAACTTGGGAGAAAACCTGCAAGTTCCTACAAGCTGTCCTGCTTTTACTGGGCTGAAAATGGCCTACTCTAGCCCGATTTCGGCAACATAACCGGAGTAGGAGACAAAATTCCCATGGCAAAGGTGACTTTCCCGGCGCATACGGACGCTTTCCCAAACCTGGCGAGAATCTGCAGCATGCTGAATTCTCTGTTTTCTGCCTTGAAAATGCACCAAATCACTTGTAAAGTGAACCCAACGCTTCCTGAAGCTCCTAGGGCTATTAGGGATCAATTAGGGTCAAAACCCTAAACCTGCAAAAATACACAACACGCTGTAATTTACTGTTTCCGGCTTCGTTTCGCGTGCCGGCCACACTTGTAGCAAGACTTCGAGCACCCGCCCCTGTAGGGCTACTTGCCCTTTGAATCAGACGAGATTTCTCATGTAAAATCTCTCCGAATTCACTTGTACTTGCGAGGGATTAGCAACTAGCTAATCTAGTACCTGTGCAAGAGGCTCTTGCCTCGGCAATCGCGCATGAACCCACACAACTGTACATCCAGATAAAAACCCCTCGAGCGGGGCATCACATTTCTGTATTCAAAGGGGGAGAGAGATGCACGAGAGCAGAATCATCGTGCTGCATAGAGCAAGGGAGAAAGCAAGCTTTCCATTAAAGCTGTGATCACTTGCATCCACTACTCACACCCACACTGTAGTCACTTATTCAGTAAAAATCAGCCTCCTCTCTCAAAATGGGCACCCCCAGCTGGGATGAGTCTAGCAAATAGCTCACAGACCGCCACATGTCCAGTTTGCCTCTTTTGAGTTAATTCCTAGTACCCACCGACTTATTAAGTGTAGCGAGGGGCCTAAATGACTTTGAATTGAGCCTAGACACCCTTTTACTGCTCAGATTCCAGTGCCGACCGGCCCGACCATCTCGTGGCGACCTGCCCTTCCCGACTGCAGGTGAAACTCTCGGCCGTCGACCATTTCACACTGTCCACACAACGTTCGGCCACTCGTGACTTCAAAAAGAGGGTCCAAAAAATCAAATAAAAATCAAGGGAAAGAAACCAGCAACTAAGGTTAGTGGTTGCCACAGCCTCGCGACTCTAATGTGTCCCAAGTTTCTAACGATCATGTAGATGAGTCTCTCATGCAGTGTTATGGTCATGTGAATGGTCAACGCATGGTTACCTTATTTGATTCTAGTAGTATACATGATGTGATTAGTCTCTCTCGTGAAGAGCCCATGTTTGAAGCTCTTCCAATACATCCCATTGTGATCTCTGGAGTTTCTCCTGGCATGCACTCCTCACTCACGCATGAATGTCCTACTATGACAGTCTAAGTTCAAGACGTCGGTTTCGTCGTACGCTTGTGGTTTCTTCTCTCAAAGGATGTGATTTGATTTTTGGCATCAAGTGGTGTAAAGACTATAATCGTTAGTTGGAAAGAAAACACTCTCTCGTGCAGTCAAAGGTGCCGCTCCCGTGGTTCTTCGCTGTGACAAGAATATTCCGTCTTTGTCATTAATCTCTCATTCTCATGTTTTGAACCAAGATAAGACACACAATCCCCTAGTCTCTCTCAGTACACAGTCCCACAGTCCAGGAAAGAACCAATCATTGCACCTCTATCTGTCATTCATTCTCCTAAGCATGACACGCATTTTGGACATGATAGAGATTTGATTGTTTGTAATGTCACGTGACACATCCAACCCTGTGTGTCCGTGGACAAGCTGCAGCATGACAAGGGTTCAGTCAGTCCAGTCAGTCTAGCTTAGGAAGTGTTCTGGCACTTTTGTGAGTCTGCTCGTAGACCGTGACATGTCCAGGCACTTAGAGTAGATGCATATCCTCTGGTTGCACACAACATGATCATCAGGATTACCATCAGAATCCATCAGGAGCATTTTCTAGTGCACAGAACCTATTTTCCCTATTTTTGACATTTTTCACTTATTATTTTAAGTGACTTTTGTTGGGAACTGGGTAGGGCAATTTTGCTAAAGTTATATATAAGCAAACCTAGGACTAGGCTAATTTGGCAAAAGAGCAAGGAGAATACAGGCACAAGTGCAGCAGGTTCATCCCTCTCTCTCTCAAGCAAGATTCCCCCCCCCTAGGCTGGCGTTTTTCCATCAGGAAACATCAGCGTTTTCAGCCCTATTGTAACAAACTGCTAACGTGTCAAAGCCTATAGAATGGAGCCAACTTGCAGATGTGGGCCGAGGGGCCTAAACCCTAAGAAGAACAAGTAACAGAAGAAGAAGTCCTACCAACTTATGGGGACCCCGTCCAATGGGGCCACAAGTGACATAAAGGATTAAAATAAAGCAGGACCCACACACAAAGGGGGGGGGGGGGGGGGGGGGGGGGGGGGGGGGGGGGGGGGGGGGAAGCTGGCAGATTTCTGAAAATTGCGCTGGCATGATGACGTGGCAAGCTGTACGGATTCCGTGTTTTGCGCTGACTGATGACGTGGCAGGCTGTACGAGTTTCCGTAAATTACGCGGGCAGCTTTTTGGCATTGCTTTTGGACGAGAAGCTTTTGAGTTTTAAAGGCTTTTTACTATAACTGCTTTTCAAGCCAAGGGCCTTTAAATATGAGGTTAGGGCTCATTCTCTGGCATGCTTCCTGGAGAAGGTGCAGAGTCTGGAGTACCGGCTTGTACTGAGTTGATGCAATATAAAGAAATACCGAAAGGGGCGCCAACGTTTGGGGCCAATACTCTCTGGGGTGGAATTCCGCCACTCCATGTCGCGTGTCGTCTCTCTCTCTCTCTCTCTCTCTCTCTCTTTGTTCAATTGTTATTGAAGTGCTAAAAGTCTATTCAGTCTGTTCTTTTCTATTGGCACGTGGTGCACATCTTGTGACAGTGGTAACAGAGCATCAGGCATGTGCTTTTCTGAAAGCATACCGATCCTACAAAAGAGCAGACAGATTTTATTCGAGGTATCTTCGACCGCCAACCTGGGCTCACTAGCCACTCCCACCGTTACTTCATCGCGCATCGGGCGCGCTCATGTCTTACAGTGCATAAGCCATTAAGATCACTTGCAAGAGAAGGATCCAAGATTTGTTTCAAGCTGCTGTTTTTCTCAGAGACAGTACCATGCAGATGTTGATAGCTACCAAGCAGTATACTCCAAGTACTTGGCAAGCTTTCAAGGAAAAAAAATTGCCCGAAGTTATATGGTTTCTGACATCTTCCTTCGAAGTGCAACTTCTCGCAGAGTGCGGTATCCTGAAATGCTTGCAATGGAAAACCCTAGCAGATTATAACTTGAAATTTCTCGACATCTCTCAGTAGATGTCTCTTCACGAGCAGATGACCTTGGAGGTTTAGTGTGATTGCTATCTTGGGACTACCATCGTCGCCAAAGAAACACTATTTGTCCAAGAGCTGATGGGCCATGCTGTGCTCGGCTACGACCCTATGGAATGAACCTAACCCTAATTTTTGATGCAGGTTTCAAGATGAAAAGTCGGTCGACTTTTTGAGCTCGACTAATGTCGAGGTTGCTTTTTAAGTTTAAAATCTGTTTGAGAACTTGTTTGGTGATCCTGTTTCAAATTTGTTTGGAATGGATGGTATCTGTTTTGGACCTGTTTTGGTGCCGGTTTGAATTGTTTGATTCTGGTTTGATACTGGTTTCAAGGATTGGTGATTTTACTCCCGGGTGGAGAAGTGAGAAATACTATTTTGGTATTGTATGAACCTCGGAACGACGCAGGCCGATGCCTGGGGAGCGTTTGGTTGTATGCTTATAAAATAATTGTTGTTGTGACTCCCGGCCCAGACCTGGATGGTTATGCGGGAGGAGTATTAAGAAGTCTGAGCACTGGTTACTCTCAGTGTCACAAAGTGATGACGTGGCTACCGACAACAGAAACCCTAATTACTGCCAGAAATCCTAAAAATCTTGCAAACCCTAATTTCTGCCAGAAACCCTAATTTCTGGAAATCCTAACCCTAACTGCTGGCTGAAACCCTGAGTGGCTGAAAACCCTAAATTTTGGCGCCAGTGCCACGTGGCAGCAGTGTACGGAGGATTCCGAAATTTACGGCGGAAAAAGCGGAGCTGGAAGAAAAGCAGCTATCGACGCATTCCTGCTAGCTTTTTGCTACGCTTTGAGGGAGAGAGAACATGCTTTATTTTACTTGCTCTCATTGAGAGGGAGGGAGAAACTACTTTTGCTTTCAAGCTTTTGGGGCTCTGCTTTTGGGCATCCCTTGTAATCTTTTTATACGCGGATTAGGGCTCACTTCTCAGAGCATCTGGACGCAGAGTCTGAGAGTGAAACCCTAACTGCTGTTTGTACTTTGACATTGATTAATACATAAAGAAATACCAAAAGGGGCGCCAATATCTCTAGGCACGGAACTCCGCCAGGCCAGTGCAAATCTATTGTGATCTGTGAATTGTTTTGAAGTGGTTATTCAAATCCGATCCCCAATTTTTTTTCCCGCGGCACCTATGGCTTCACGCAAGGATCAATCGACTCCCTCTGCATCTGGAGATGCGGGCAGGGATCACAACGAAGATTCTTATAGAGAGTATGGCCCGCCTTGGCCTACTCCGGCGGAGCAAAGAGAGATGAAGCGTCGTCAATTGATCGGCGATGCAACAAAAATGATACTCAGTTTTGCGAAGGATCCGAAATTGGCAAAATATATGAGCGATTCTTTTTTTCAGGAAGTGCATGCGCAGTGGCAGAAAACCACTACACCACCCCTGAAACCCGCCCTCAAGAAACCATCTGATCACAAACAGTATTCAGAGAAGGAATTACAAGAGGTGGTTGATGCACGGATTGCTCAGCTTTTTGACGCGCAAAAGAAAACCAAAAAGCAAGGCAAAAAGCAAAAGAAAAGCAATGACTTCCCGGGATATTTGGGTCGTCAGTCAACTTTTGACAAGGCAAAGAAACAGAAGAAGCGTGTTCGATTTGAAGGAGTACCCAATTCTTCTTCTTCTTCTTCTTCTTCTTCTTCTTCTGACAGTTCTTCTAGCTCTTCAGAAGACAGAAAAGGTAAAAAGCGAAGCAAGAAACAAAGCTTCGGAAAGGGCAAGAAAAAGGCAAAGAAGGCTAAATCCCGCCCAGAGACTGACAGTCCTACTGAGGACTCGTCTACAGACAGCTTAGATTCTGATGATGGAAACTTTTATGCGAACAAGAAGAATTTTTAAAGAGCCAACCAATATGACTTTCTCGAAGATAAAAGCAAGAAAGTCCGAGAGTTTAAGAAAGGTGGCCACTCGATCAAGTTTGATACTTTTTCAGGATACTCAGATGCTTCGAAGGCTTTATACAGCAGTTTGACATCGCTTTCGCGGGAGGACGCTATTCAGAGCACTCCAAGATTCGGAGAGCTACCTCTTACCTTAAGGGGAATGCTCGTACTTGGTGGTCCACGCTTCTTTTATACAAGACTGCGCCAGTTAAATGGCTGAAATTTAAACAGCTTTTTATTTCTTTTTGGTTGATGCAAGAGTATGAACGAGATATACGAGCTGCTTGGAACCATCTTCGGATGACCAAGAAAGATACAATCAATGCTTATTGCGAAAGATTCTGGAGCTCTTTTCTACCCGCCTCTTCATTCAAGAAGATCTCGTACAGAGAACAAATTGAGCGGTTCACCTTGGGTCTACCTACAGAGATCCTAGATCACTGTTTGGAGCAGAAGTCAGCGTCTATTCAGGAGTTGATGAGTCATGCGAAGCGGGGCTTTGCCATTCACTCTGGCAGTCTCACCTACCCCACATATGAGAACATGACACAACGAGCCAAACAGACTTCTGGGAATGAAAGTAGAAAGAAAAAGAGCAACCCAGAGAAAAAGGATACTCGATTCATCAAGGAGGGGAAGTGCTTTGGATGCGGGCAACAGGGACACATCTCCGCGAAGTGCCCTAAAAAGGCACAGAAAGAACAGAATGATAAGGACGAAGACAGGCTTGAGAGTTCGGAGCAGCTGAGGAACGTGGACGAAAAGGCAAGATGAAAACAGGATTGGTTCCAGATTGTGTGGGTACCGATCCCGACACTATGGATGAGAGTACAGAACTTTGCCGAGCTTGGGGCAAAGAGAAAGATCAAGAGGCCTTGATTTTCTTTGATGGAGAAGCCAAGGCCAACTTCATTTCACCGGAATTGGTTGCACGGCTCGAGATTACTCCCGATCGGATGCGACCACTTGCGGAGGCAGTTCTAGCGGCACCCGGCAGGGACATAGCCATTACACCTGTCATTGGCAAACTTCGGTTGCATTGTCAGGGGTATTTGGGGCATTAGAACTTCTTCATAATGCATTTGGAGGGTTGTGATGTTCTCTTGGGGATTCCCTGGTACCACAAGAACAACGCCATGGTCGATTATCGGGCGAGAAAAGCGACTTTGACTACAGAAAAGGGCAGAACAATTGTACTTGATATTAAGCTGAAGGGCGAGTCTGTCCCTATTGTCGGCTTCCGCCATTTCAAAATTAATGAAATTCAGTCTGTTTGTTTACTCGATCTTTATGAAACAATTGAGCGATAAGGATAGGACAAATATGTCTAAACTTGATAAAGAACGCCAAGATTTTCTCCACTCTCACGCCGATTGCTTCTCAGAGGGCCTACCAGGAGAGTTACCACCTGCTCGTCCTGAAGATCATACCATTGATCTGATACCTGGAAGCACACCACCCAACCGGCCACCTAACCGTGTGAGCCGAGCACAGAATGACAAGATTATGAACCAAGTGAAAGACCTCTTGGAAAAGGGTCTTGTCCAACCTAGTACTTCACCGTATTGCTCTCCAGTGTTGTTGGTTTTGAAGAAAGACGGATCTTGGAGGTTGTGCATCGATTATAGAGCTCTCAACAAAATCACCATCAAGAACAGATTTCCGATTCCTAGGATTGATGATATACTCGACAGGTTACAGGGATCCTCGTGCTTTAGCAGGATTGACTTGAAGAGTGGATATCATCAGATCCGAACCGCGCCGGGAGACGTCTACAAGACAGCCTTTCGGACTACTTTTGGGTTATTTGAGTTTTTGGTGATGCCTTTTGGCTTAACCAATGCTCCTGCGACATTTAACCGGATGATGGACAGGATTTTTCGAGTGTACAGGCTATTTGTTGGCACTTTCTTTGACAACATCATTGTTTTCTCCAAGAAGGAGGCAGAACACAGAGATCATCTGCTTTAAGTCTTTCAGGCATTACGAGATCACAAGTTAGTGATTAATGCAAAGAAAAGTGAATTTTTCCTACAAGAGATACACTTTTTGGGACACATTGTCTCAGCAACTGGAGTGCAAATGGACCCGGCCAAGATAGAGACTATCCATGATTGGCCCGATTTGAAGAATGTCCATGAAGTTAGAAGCTTCTTGGGACTGTGTTCATACTACAGGCGGTTCCTACGAAAATTTGCAGAGGTTGCTTCCCCTTTGCATGTCTTGACACAGAAAGGAGTCCCTTTCTCGTGGGGATCCACAGAGGTGACTGCCTTTCGGACATTGAAAGAGAAATTGACTAAGGGACGAGTTTTGACTTTGTCGACCTTACAGAAGTCATTCGAAGTATATTGTGATGCTTGTGGTCATAGTCTGGGTGTGGTCTTGATGCAAGAAGGCCATGTCATTGCTTACGAGAGCCGATTGTTCTCTACGCCGGAGATGACAGCACAGATATATGAGAAAGAGCTTTTGGCGGTTATCCATGCTCTTACTCAATGGCGGCATTACCTACTCGGAGCGGATTTTAATGTCTTTACAGACCATCAGAGTTTGCGCTACTTATTGTCACAGAAGCAGCTTTCGGAAAAGCAGATGCGGTGGGCGAACATCTTGTCACAGTTTCACTTCCAGATTGTCCATGTGCAGGGACACAAGAATGTGGTGGCAGATGCTTTGTCTCGGAAGCCGTTGGTTCTGGCTATTTCCGCGATACATCATAGGAGCTTCGAGGATATGGTCGATCCGTATGCCAGAGATACAGATTTTGTAGATATTTTCACACAAATACGGGATGGGGAGACAGTAGCTGGATACTGCCTTTGAGAAGGCTACTTGATGAGAAAGACTATGTTGTGCGTTACACAGCCGTTGAAAGAAAAGGTTATGACTGAATGCCACTGTCCACCTTTTACCAGTCACCACGGCATTGCTACCACAATGAAGGGGGTAGAGAGATACTTCTTTTGGCTGAGACTCAAAAAGGATGTGGAAGAGTTTGTGCGCAGTTGCTTAGTATGCCAGAAGGTCAAGTTTGACAAGCATAAGGCAAAGGGATTGTTACAACCTTTACCCATACCCACCCGCCCCTGGGAAAGTATTGCGATGGATTTCATTTTTTATCTCCCGAGAACACAAAGTGGTCACGATGGTATCTGGATTGTTATTGACAGATTTAGCAAACAGGCTCATTTCATTCCAGTGAAGAAAACAGTCAAGCCGGATCACTTAGCGAGACTGTTTGTGGCCCAGATTTTCACATTGCATGGCATGCCTGAGATGATTGTTTCCAACAGAGACCCCCGATTCACGAGTTTGTTTTGGAAGGCAATTTGGGAGAACATTGGCACGCGGTTGCAGTTCTCCTCATCGTTCCACCCACAGACTGATGGGCAATCTAAGATTGCAAATTCAATGGTTCTAGATTTATTGAAGTCTTATATCTCTGATCAGAAGACTCAATGAGAAAAGTACTTACCTTTGGTGGAATTTACCTACAATAACACGATACACTCTTCGACGGGGAAGGCGCCATTTGAGATTATTGAAGATGCTACAAAGGTTCCACCCTTCCTGAGCACGAAAGATAAGATCTTTGAAGCGGATGAATATATGCGAGATTTGGATACGGCTTTTGCCAAGGTTCGCGAGACTTTGCAGAAGTCTCAAGAACGACAGAAAAAGGCAACGGATCGCCATTGTCGCAACATGAAATTGAAGGAGGATGATTGGGTGCTCTTACGTTTTGAGAAGGCACGCCTATGAAAGAAAAAGGGAAAGGAGAGGCTTTTTCCAAAGCTTAGTATGCGTACTATGGACCTTTCCAGATCACTGAAAAGATAAATGATGTCTGCTTCCGATTGAAACTGCTAGATACTTGGAGGATTCACAATGCATTCCATGTGAGTCTCTTGAAACCTTTTAAGGGTGATGTGCCTGATGATGGGGAGCCTGATGAGCAACCCGAAGTGGAAGAAAACGAGGAGATCCTTGTTCCTGAACAGATTTTGGCACATAAAGATACGAAGACTAAAGGCAAAGTCCGAAGGCAGTTCTTGGTTATGTTCAAGAACTATCCTGCATTGGATGCGAAGTGGATGGAGGAGGAGGACCTAGCAGATACTGCTCAGATTGTGAAACTTTAACTCGATGCTTTTGGTTTAGCATAGTCTACTCCAAACGGAACCCAGAATTCAGCTTGGCCGGCGATCTGGTGCAGTGGAATGCACAAGAGGGGAGTCACTGCGCTCCTTTGCCAGCAGATACCTTGATTTAGATACTAGAGTCACTGATGTCTCTTTGAGCTTCAGGGATACTGAAAGCTAACAGTATTCTGTTGTATGACTTTAATGAAATGGAATTCCTCATTATGATACTGATTTGTTCTTGACTTCTCTTAAGTGCAGGAATTGAAAGACAAAATGACTGCAGCATTTTGGTCTGATTGATCTCGAATAGACATGGTTGCAATAGGGGTTAGTCAATCGGGCATCGATGAGGTCCCGATTGGATCTAGATGCGATTGCTAGCTACATTGCCGATAAATCATGGTCTAAGATCCGAATGAATGTTGAATGTCATGTGATGTCCTGTGATGTCTGGTGATGTCCTGTGATGTCGTGTGATGTGACTGTCGATTTGGTACATGTGCTAGATGTGTGTTCCTAGTACGTAGGTACTAACATCCAGTGTCTGCTAAGACGGTTTATGGCTTTTGTCGGTTTTGCAGGCATAATCGCGGTCGATTACAACGCTTTCAAGAGGGGGGTATGTCACAAAGTGATGACGTGGCTACCGACAACAGAAACCCTAATTTCTGGAAACCCTAACCCTAACTGCTGGCTGAAACCCTAAGTGGCTGAAAACCCTAAATTTTGGCGCCAGTGCCACGTGGCAGCAGTGTACGGAGGATTCCGGAATTTGCGGCGGAAAAAGCGGAGCTGGAAGAAAAGCAGCTATCGACGCATTCCTACTGGCTTTTTGCTACGCTTGGAGAGAGAGAAAGAATATGCTTTATTTTACTTGCTCTCATTGAGAGGGAGGGAGAAACTGCTTTTGCTTTCAAGCTTTTGGGGCTCTGCTTCTTGTCCCGTTCCAGACCCTCCCGTTCCCGTTCCCCGTTCCCGTTCGGGGTAACTATGCATGATCATGTCCATCATTGTCTTGACCAAAGCCTCCATAGGATTTGGTGCAATCCCTGGCGTAGATGGCGAAGGGGGAGGGTAAGGAAAACCTCCATGGTGAGGAAATTCTTCTTTACTGCTTTCATGCCCATCACCTCCATGCGAAGTATCCATTCCGCTTCGGGTGATGACCATACACTGTGATCTTTGGTTCTTAAGTTCACGAGGAACTTGTGTTCTTGTGGGTCTTGAGGTTCTTGGGAGTCTTGAGGTTCTTGAGTTTCTTCTTTCGCTTGCAATTTGTGTTAGAGAAGGATCTTCTCTTCACCCGAGTTCTGCTCTTTTCCCCGGGCGCACCCCTTGGCGGCCTTGCAATCACACCAAGGTTGCTTTTTCCCACCTCACGTCGATTGGCCAGCCGCTAAGTGGACGGTCCGCTCTCAATGAGTGAAAAGAGGCACAAGGGGAAGCTGGACAAGCCCTTCTTTCTTGGGATTCTTGTCACTCTTCAAAAACACGATTAGGAATCGACATGCCCAAGAAGTCTTGGGTTACATGCGACCGCAACAAGCAAAAAAAAATTATTGTGATTCTTGTGGTTCTTTCCTTGAGTGATACAAAACACTGCCAAAGCTCTAATACCAATGTAAGGCGCAACGGAAGTGAATGTTGAACTTTGCTCAAGATGAGTGCTCCGAACTGTGCTAAGGTTCCTCTTTCTTAGGGAAGGGAGAGCCTTCCGTTCTTTAATGAGAGAGTGCAAGTGATCACAAACAAAGTGAATAGAGAGAGAAGAGAATACGACACCAGGGAGTTGTCAAACCCTCCTCCGAAGGCCCCTCTCTCGATGGCGAGACAGGTCTATGCTATTGATTGCACAATCTGGTACAAGACAGTGATGCAAACTTGGAAAGCTACTATGCAATGAGCGGATACGATGACAACGACGACTTGAATCTGTATCTTCTGCTGTACAAGATGCTGACAAAAAATGCTGACCTTGCTGAGTCTTTTTCGCTGAATTTCTGCTGCTTCAAAACGCCACTTGCTGCCCTCTTAATCGCTGCTGAAAATGCTGATTGCTGCTGCCTGGAAACGCTGATTATGGCTGTAAAAAACGCTGGGTGATGCTATCTATAGGCGCTGCCCTGCTGGTCCTGAAAACACTGATTATGGCCTGCTCGGAAACGCTGTTGCAGGGCTGAAAGGATTGCTGCTGCACAATGCTGAAATCGCCAAAGGCAGGTGTCACAAGATGGGCATCACATGCCAATAGAAAAGAACAGACTGAACAGACTTTTAGCACTTCAATAACAACTGAACAAAGAGAGAGAGAGAGAGAGAGAGAGACGACACGCGACACGGAGTGGCGGAATTCCACCCCAAAGATTTCCATAAAGCCTGCCACGTCATCAGCCAACGCAAAACGCGGAAATCCGTACATCCTGCCACATCATCATGCCAGCACAATTTTCGGAAATCTGCCTCCTCTTTTTTTTTCCCCCCTGTGTGTGTAGGTCCTACTTTATTTTAATCCTTTATGTCACTTGGGGCCCCATCGGACGGGGTCCCCATAAGTTGGTAAACTTCTTCTTCTGTTACTTGTTCTTCTTAGGGTTTAGGCCCCTCGGCCCACATCTGCAAGTTGGCTCCATTCTTTAGGCTTTGACACGTCAGCAGTTTGTTACATCTCCCCTTCTTGAAAGAGAGTAATCGTCCGCGGTTACAGCATATCTGCAAAACAACTCAAGTTAGCTCAAAAATTTCCGAGGGACAATCAGTTTGCTCTTTTTATTAAGGAGTTAGCTTCTCCTTTCTACTCTTTTGATCAAGGAGTTAGCTTCTCCTTTCGGCTGTTTTGATCAAGGAGTTAGCTTCTCCTTTCGTCCAGATCGGAACTCTTGATATTCCGGCGTAGTAAAATTAGCCATCACACCCAGACCGTGCTCATCTTCCACGGGTGTCTTGATGCACTAAAATTACATACCCAGGTAATCTCATCCAATTAGGAATATTCAGTAGTTGGTACATCACAATGCAACACAAATGCTCACATATGCATGTTACAAGACATAGAAACATAAAGTCGCCGATGAACACTCCTCCCGCATAACCTAACAAGGTCCGGGCCACGAGATATTCAACGACTCCCTCATCACTCCTCCCGCATAACCTAAAAAGGTCCAGGCCAGGAGATATAGAGGCCTTTTACAACCAAACGCCCCCCAGACCGTAGCCTGCGTCGTTTGGAGGTGCTGAGTGTAACAGACTTGGACACTCCAAGTCAAGAATCAATCGCGACAGCACCAAATAACCACTTCAAAACAATTCACAGATCACAATAGATTTGCACTGGCCCGGCAAAGTTCCGTGCCTAGAGATATTGGCCCCAAAGACTGGCACCGCTTTCTGTATTTCTTTATGTATTAATCAATGTCAAAGTACAAAGAGCGGTTAGGGTTTCACTCTCAGACTCTGCGTCCAGATGCTCTGAGAAGTGAGCCCTAATCCGCGTATAAAAAGATTACAAGGAGAAGGAGGGGGCCCGAAACGGGAACGGGGCCAGAACGGTCAACTAAAGTAATGCTTGAGTTACCTCCATTCAACTTAGGCCCAAATCAACTCCTAAACAACCCCAAAACTATCCCCAAATCTGCCCTCAAATTACCCCAAATATGTCCCTCAAACAGCCCCAAATTTGACCCCCAAATCTCTTTTTTTTGCCCCCAAATGCCTACTTTTGCCCGTTCCGCCATTTTGCCTCACGTTCCCCCCGTTCCGGAACACCGTTCCAGTTACACCCTATTCTAGAATAGTGTTCCGTTCCCAACTCCGTTTCGGGAACGTGACTCGTCCGAAACGCCGTTTCGAAACGTTTGGGCTGAGTTCCGCCCATTTCCTGTTACACTAACATGATGGCACAACAACAAGAAGCAAATCGCGTTGCGCCCGCACAACAAGAAGCGGATCGCATTGCCTTGGAGTGTGAGCGTGATCAAGCGCACTTGGCAACCGAAGAAAGACAGGCAGAGCGTGCAGCACGGAGTGAGCAACGCATGCAAGAGTTGGTCCAACATGTTCTCGCCTCGAAGTCCGAGCCAGCCAAAGATGTTGGTAATTCATCAAGTGGCGCAAGCCGAGATTCGGACTCCAACAACCCAGTCACAGAGAAGTTGACTTTCAGTAAGTATGATGGTAAGATGGATGCCACGGTTATTCATTCTTGGTTGCATCAATTTAATGCTTATTTTGCGACAACTAAGAAGACAAGAAATAGCAAGGTTTTGACGGCAGCCATGTACCTTGCCGACGATGCCATAAATTGGTCCCACGCATGGCAAGAGGCACAATTGGCCGCGCACCTAGAGGAAGCCGACGAATTCACGCCCCTTTCCTTCAATTGGGCCGATTTCCAAGACAAGCTCAAGGCGCGGTTCATGCCACCTCAGTACCTTGCACAATTGAAGGACGATAGGCGCGCTCTCAAGCAAAATGGTATGCCAGTTATGTCTTTCTCTAATCGTGTTTTGCAGCTCGGCACTCAATTACGCAAATCGGATGCGGAGCGCAAGGAGGCATTCCTTTATTGATTGGACAAGTATATCAAGTTTGATGTGGAGGTACTTGATCCAATCGATCTCAACAAGGCGGTAGCGATTGCTCTCGCACAGGAGATGAAGCACAATAAGGGAAAGCCTAAGGAGAACAAGGCTTCTCAAGGAACCTCTCAAACTTCTCAGAATCCGCAGAATGGTAAGAACGGTAAGAATGGTAACTCTTCTAGCACATCTTCCTCTAATCCTTCGCAAAAGAACTCTAACAATGAATCTAAGGGTAAAGCTAAAGCACCTGCAAAACCTAAGCTAACCCCGGATGAAAAAGCTGCACAAGGAATTATAGGAGGGTACATCACGGCTGAAGAACACGTGATTTATGCTAAGGAAGGTAGATGTTATCAATGTCACGTCAAGGGTCACATTAAGAAGGCTTGTCCTAAGACAGCCCCACCCAAAGAACCAATGGTACCCACAGCAACCACAAGCACTTTAATGAACCAAGTTGAATCTTCTCATGTTTCTGACATACACATTGATGAGTGTTGGAATTAGGGTTGCAGAGAAACACACACCTTGGAGAAGACGAAGGAAGCTCAAGGCACACAATAGAGAGTGTATTACTTGGTGTGCAATGGAAAGATAGATAGCCCTAGAGTGATGGGCGTATATACAATGCACGGGGGAAAAAACCTCCTAAAGAGGGAAAAAATGCCCCAGCGGTCCTAGTGTGTTCACACACATCACTACCACATGTATATGGTAACAAATCCCCCCTGGAGTGATGCGGTGAACGAGAGCTGGCACATGAGTAAAGGGAAGTGCCATGCCCTGAGGACAGGATCAGTCCACAAAGGGGAGTAAGCCCAAAGCTTTGCGGAAAGCTTCAAGCTTCTCACGAGACAATGCCTTTGTGAAAAGATCAGCAAGGTTGTCCTGTGTTGGCACATAAGCCAAGCTGATCTCTCCTGCTGAGAGCCTCTCCCTGACATAGTAGTAATGCACCTCAATGTGCTTTGTGCGAGCATGAAAAACTGGGTTCCTCGCAACTGCCAATGCGCTCTGACTGTCAGTGTAGATAGTGTTGGCAGTGTCCTGTCCAACACCCAAATCAGCCATAAGGCGTCTGAGCCACACACACTCAACCGTAGCTGTGAAGACTGCCCTGTACTCAGCCTCACAACTCGAAGTGGCCACAGTAGGTTGCTTCTTGCTCAACCATGATATACATGAACTGCCAAGCATGAAACAAAAACCACTTGTGGACACTCGCGTGTCAAAACAACCAGACCAATCTGAGTCCGAAAAAGCATGTAAGTCTGGCGGCAATGATCCCCCCTTGGGATAAAACAAGCCAAGATGTAAAGTGCCACTAAGGTAGCGGAAAATCCTCTTGACAGCCTGCCAATGCTTAGACCCTGGGCTATGCATAAATCTGCTGACCTGTGAGACTGCAAACTGAATATCCGGCCTCGTGTTGCATACATAAATGAGGCAGCCAACAGCAGTTTGGTAAAGAGTGACATCAGCAGGATCGCCAGCATCATGTAGACTGAACTTCAAACCTGTTTCCATGGGAGTGGCAATAGGTTTGCAATCCTCAAGTCCAAACTTACATAGCAATGTCTCTATGTAACTTTTCTGACACAAGGCAATACCACCATCACACTGCTTAAACTGTATACCCAAGTAATGATGCAACAGCCCCAAATCTTTCATCTTGAAAGTAGCATTCAAATCAGTATTAAATTCAGCAATATGTCTCTCATTTGGTCCAGTGATCAGCAAATCATCAACATAAAGAACCACGATGAGAAATACATCACCCTCACGCTTTACATACAATGTGCTTTCTGTTGGACTGTTATGAAAGCCTTGTTTGACCAAATGAGTGTCAGCTTTCTCATACCAAGCACGAGGAGATTGCTTCAACCCATACAAAGCCTTGTTACATTTACACACTTTGTCCTCTTGTCCTTTTATGACAAAACCGCGAGGCTGCGTTACATAAACTTCCTCAAATATGTCACCATTCAAGAAAGCAGTAACAATGTCTGATTGATGTACATCCCAACCAAAATGAGCTGCCAATGCACATAGAAAACGCACAGTAGTCATACGACAATCCAATTTTCTGAATTCTGTGCTTCATCAAAAGATAGAGGCTCCTCAACATCATGTAAACTAGACACAGCCAAAGCATAACAATGTGATGCATAAGATGCATGGCGAGAGCCTGAACGAGTACGACTAGACAAAGGTGTATCCAATTTACTGTCACGCAAAGTGTGCACCAGCCATTTTGGCATACCTCTAGCCTGCTCAATTTAAGCCCTTTCCTCATCAAGTACATCATGTACATCTGCATCAGTAATAGGCTGATCTAGAACATTTTCAGAAACCCCCATAGGCTGTACATTTGCCTCATTGGAACTTACATTCGTATTTCCACCACTGAAAAGAGGCAACAAAGTGTCATAAATGTCCTGTGAGCTTACATTACTGTCTCTAGTACATGACAGCAAGGGCTGAACAGAATCTTCCACAAACACTACATCCCGAGAAACGAGAATACGTTTTGTTTGCGAATGATACAACCTGTAACCTTTGCTTTCAGCACTATAACCAACAAAAATACATTTGACAGCCTTATCATCCAATTTTCTGCGCTGCACTTGTGGCACCAAAGCATATGCCAAACAGCCAAAAACACGCATGTGCTCAATAGAAGGCTTTCTTTCATGCCATGCTTCATATGGAGTAATAGACTGCAAAGCTTTCGTAGGACACCTGTTAAGTACATAAGTGGCACACATAATGGCCACAAGACAAAAAGAATGCGGCAAAGCTTGACTTTTGACCATACATCGTGCCATTTCCGTCCGTGACCTGTTTCTCCTCTCAGCAACACCATTTTGCTGAGGTGTATAAGGCACTGTACATTGGTGTTTTATCCCACGACTAGCCAGAAATGCATTAAATTCATGAGACATATACTCCCCCCCTCGATCGGAACGGAGGGTGCCCATAGTACATTTCGAGACATTTTCAGCCATAGCCAGAAATTGTTTGAAGCACATAAAAACTTCGGACTTCGCTTTAAGCGGAAATACCCATGCATGCCTGGAGTAATCATCAATGAAAGTCACGAAGTACAAGTAATTGCCCAAGGACGGAGTTTACATGGGCCCACAAACATCACTATGCACAAGCTGCAACCTGCATGTGGCCCGAACTGAACCATCCTTTGGAAATTTAGAACGTTGCATCTTACCCAAAATAAAGCCTTCACAAACATGTTTGACAAGTGCTTCAAGAGGCGGCAAAGAAGCAACCATATCAGATTTCTGCAAACGCAGCAAACTGGCAAAATTCAGATGACCAAAACGTGCATGCCAAAGTTTTGCATCTGAAATAGCCCTTGAATCTGTAACAGCATTTGCAAAATTTTGTCCACACTTGTCATACAAAGTGAGCTTATACAGCCCACGACACAAAAGGCCAGATGCAACAATTTCATCACCAAAACTGAGATCATGAACTGTACATCTGTCATTCACAAATTTGACTACAAGTCCAAGTCTAGCAAGTGCGGATACAGACAAGAGATTCTTCTTGATCCCAGGTACATAAAGTGCATCAACAAGTGTGAAGGAACTGCCACTAGCAGCAGTGAGCACAATCTTTCCAACTCCTTGAACTGGATAAGAGGCGTTGTTGGCACAAGTGACTGAATTCCCATGAGGGACAGACTCGAGAGAAGTAAACAATTCATGATGTGAGGTAATGTGCTTTGTAGCACCACTGTCGAAATACCACACATGTGAATCTGCAACAACTGACAAGCATGCATCATGGACAGCAGGATTGTAAGTGCACTCTGCGCTAAACGCCCATTCTGCATCAACATCAGCAACACAGTCTCCTTTCACACAAGACTCAACAATGGCTGCATTTGTAGTGGAACCAGCATTTGCAGTGGAACCACCCTCTTTCTTCTTAGCCTCTTTGGCCTTCAACTTAGGACACGACTTGATCAAGTGATCATTGGCTTTACAATAATGGCAACGCATCTTCTTTTTGCCCTTATCACCAGAATTTCCAGACGAATTGCTGCCAGCAGAAGCATTAGGAACATAACTTTTGCTACTCGCAACAGAACCATAAGAAGTGGCTGCATTACTGTTACCACCCTTTCTTTGAGAAGCAATAAAAGCCTGTTCAACTGCACGCTGCCTAGTCCTGTTTTTTCTAGAAAGTGACTCTTGCAACAGCAATGTGCATAATGCATCAAACTTGACAACTTCGGGATTTCCTTGGGTCATCAGTCTCCAAGTACTAGCAAAAGTCTGGTAGGAATCTAGTAAGGCATCAAGAACAGTCTGCACAAGGGAACTGTCTGAAATGACTTCACCTGCAGAAATAGGCTGCTCATTGATATCCTTGACACTAGCAAAAAAAGTGTCCATATCATCTTCCTCATGCATAATCTTCGACTCCAGCTCTTTACGCAGCAAAGCAATTTTAGCCTCATTGCGGCTTGCATAAAGACCTGCTAAAATATCCCAAGCTTGTTTTGCAAATTTTGCTGAACGGATGTGAGGAACAATGGTGCGCTTCACAGACAACGCAATCAATGCATGAGCCTGCGCATCCTTAACATCCCAACGAGCTTGTTCTACCGTAGGCAAAACAACTCTAACAGCTGCAATCCTTGCAGCAAGACCTGCAACATCCTCAATATCGCCTACATCCTCAGAACCAGGACGTACATCAATGCCCAGCACAATGTTCCAGACACCCTTTGACACAAGAACATGTTGCATCATAAGCCCACATAGGGTAGTTGTCCCCATCCAACCTGTCCTCAGCAGCAAACATCTTGAACACATCTGTGTTGTTGTTGTCAGCCATGGTAAATGGTGCACCTGATGTGAAAACTGCCCGAAAATAGGAGAAACGGAGCGGGAACAACATGTGCTATATAGCACAAACCGTAGAAGACTATAAGGCACCTGTTATGCAGAAAACGGCACTGACAGAAATTCTGCACAAAATGACGAAATAGCCTGTGTAGTACTGTCTGTAGTGGAAACGGAGGCCAAAATGAGTCCAAATTCTGAGCAGACCTAGCTCTTCGAGCTCTCCCAAAATTTTTGTCGACCTCCGAACGCTCACCAAAGCTCACTAAAATCGGAGAAAGTGAGCAGGCGTGTGCTGGAGCAGCTGGCGACTAAGCCCGGGAGGACGTGACCTGCTCTGATACCAATTGTTGGAATTAGGGTTGCAGAGAAACACAGCTTGGAGAAGACGAAGGAAGCTCAAGGCACACAATAGAGAGTGTATTACTTGGTGTGCAATGGAAAGATAGATAGCCCTAGAGTGATGGGCGTATATACAATGCACGGGGGAAAAAACCTCCTAAAGATGAAAAAAATGCCCCGGCGGTCCTAGTGTGTTCACACACATCACTACCACATGTATATGATAACAATGAGTCTCTCATGAAGTGTTATCGTCATGTAAAGGGTCACCGTTTTACCATATTGTTTGATCCAGGCAGTATGCATGATGTGATTAGTACCTCTCTTGTTGAAAGAGCCCGCCTAGAGGTTAGTCAGAAATCTCCTCTTGAGGTCTCTAGCTTCGCTCCTGGTAAGGACTCTCTCATCACGAAAGAGTGCCTTGATGTGTTGTTTACCGTTCAACAAGCTGCTTTCCGTAGGAAATTTCTCGTGTCTCTTCTTTCAGGATGTGATATGCTTTTGGGCATTAGATGGTTTCGTGAGCATAACCCTCTCATTGATTGGGAGGCCAACACTCTCACATATAAATGCCAAGACTAACTCACCCATCATCATTCGTGCTGAGGAAGGTCTGCATTCTTTGCCTCTCATTTCTCATGTGCAGGTAAAGCGTGAATTACGACGAGGAGCACAAGCGGCATTCATCTATGCTGCTCCAGTTTCCCAGAGCATTCAGGCTCCAAACAAGTATTCAGAGTTGTTTACCAAGTTTAAGCATCTCTTTTTGCAAGATGATCTTCCACCTCGTCTCCCACCCGAGCGACCGGAGGACCATCGCATCGAGCTTATGGAGGGGACCCAGCGTGTCAGTAAGGCTCCCTGCCGTTTGAACAAGAAACAGGAGGAAGAGTTATAGCGATAACTCACGGAGTTGGTGGCTAGAGGATTCATACGTCCTAGTGTAAGTCCTTTTGCTGCTCCTATTTTGTTTGTTTGCAAGAAGGATGGTTCGTCTCGTTTGTGTGTTGATTACAGGGCATTGAACAAGATGATCGTCAGGAACAAGTTTTCGATGCCTCGCATTGAGTATATCCTTGATAGGCTCAATGGGGCAAAGGTTTTCAGCAAGGTCAATCTCAAGAGTGGATACCATCAGGTACAAGTATTCAAAGGCAATATCTTCAAAACCGCTTTTCGCACCGAGCGAGGGCAATGCCTTTTGGATTGACAGGTGTCTTGGGTACATTTAATCGTCTCATGGTAGGCCGTTTCGGCGATATGGTCGGTGTATGTGTGTTCATCTTTTTGGATGACACTCATTTTTTCTGCATCGTGGGAACAACATGAAAAGGATGTCGAAAGGGTACTAACCCGTTTGGATGAGTGTCAGTTATACATTGCAACTAAGAAATCTGAATTTTTTCTTACTGAAGTCACTTCTCTGGGTTATATCATTTCTGCAGAAGGCGTCAAGCTAGATCCCGTGAAGGTGGAACAAGTACGTACGTCGCAATTGGGATTTGCCCAAAACTGCATATGATGTGCCTTCTTTTCTTGGTTTATGTCAAGCATATAGTTCGCACATAGAGAATTTTGCACGCATTGCCGCACCTATGACTGATGTTTTGAAAGGGGTAAAGACTCGCCGTCAGCGAGTAGACTTGCCCGAAGCAGCCATTGAGGCTTTCGTAGCTCTCAAGGTTGCGGTGACAGAAGCACCGTGTCTTATCCTTGCCTCTTGGGATGACCCCTTTGAGGTATGGACGGATGCGAGCAATGTCGCCATAGACGCTGTGCTTCAGCAGCATGGTCGTCCTGTAGCTTTCCTTAGCCGGAAGCTCAATAGTGATGAAAAGAACTATTCAGTTTATGATAAAGAACTTTTGTCTGTCATTCACTCTTTTAAGCATTGGAAGCATTTTCTGTATGGTAGAGAGTTTACAGTTCGCACAAATCATCAAGCCCTCAAGTGGCTTCAGTCTATGCCTAGTGCACATTGGAGTGATCGCCAGGCACGGTGGTCACAATTTTTTGAGCAATTTGGAGGTTTGATTGAGTATGTGCCTGGAAAAGCTAACCCTGTTTGCAGATGCGTTGAGTCGCTAAGGACAGACTTTGGCTCTTGAGTCAAGGTCCACATTTTCTATTCAGGGTGTGTCTTTCGACCGCATGAAGAATCAGTATACGAATTCCAAGTTTGGTAATCAATGGTTGCAGGCTCTTGCTTCCCAAGGACCAAGCAACTATCTCATTCGTGATGGTTTCTTGTATTTTCGTCAACGTTTATGTGTAATGCCCTCTCTCAGGCCAACCATATTGCATGATGCACATGATTCTCTCATGGGTGGGCACAGGGAAATGAACACCACTTTGGAAAAAACAGAAAGATTCTTTATTTGGCCTAAAATGCGCAAAGATGTGTTTCATTATGTCACACAGTGCACTATATGTCAAAAGGTAAAAGCTCCTCGGGGTAAGTAGCAAGGCCTCTTGCTTCCGCTGCCTATTCCCGATGGACCCTTTCAAGATATTTCCATGGATTTTGTGACTAACCTTCCACCAAGTTTGCATTCAAGGAACACTCAATGTTTATTGTTGACCGTTTTTTAGCAAGTTTTGCATGTTGTGTCACGTGACACATCCAACCCTATGTGTCCGTGGACAAGGTACAGCACGACAAGGATTTAGTCAGTCCAGTCAATCTAGATTAGCAAGTGTTCTGGCACTTTTGTGAGTCTGTTCGCAGACCGTGCATGTCCAGTCACTTAGTGTAGATGCATATCCTCTGGTTGCACACAACATGATCATAAGCATTCCCATCAGAATCCTTCAGGAGAATTTTCCAATGCATTTAACCTATTTTCCCTATTTTTGACATTTTTCAAATATTATTTTTAAGTGACTTTTGTTGGAAAGTAGGTAGGGCAAATTGAGTAAGTTTGTATATAAGCAAACCTAGGCTAGTACTAATTGGCAAAAGAGGCAGAAGGAGCACCATCGCTCAACAGGCAACTTCTCAGCAAGAACCCTTGGTGGCGTTTTCTCCTCCAAGCAAAGACTTCTCTAGCGTTTTTCATCAGCATCGCATAGCCCTAGCCCTAGCGTTTTTCATCAAGGCTCCACCGCAAGAAGACCCACAGCCCTAGCGTTTTCTAGACCCAAATCGCCCCCCTTTTTGATGGCGTTTTTCAGCAGATAAGCACCGACAAAATTCAGCCATAAAGACCAGCAGATTTTCAGCAGTAAGGGCCAGCAAACCTGCGTTGTCCATAGCGTTTTCAGCAGTAGCAGAATTCAGCCAGCAGTGTTTTTGGACAGCAGTACAAGAACAGCAAAATTCAGCCCTTAGATCGTTCTCGCCATCCCCGTCGTCATCATCGATCTAGCCTAGATTTGCATCAGTCACATGCATCCACTTTGTACCAGTTTGTGCAATCAATAGTAGACCACTCTCGACGACGAGAGTGGGGCCTTCGGAGGAGGGTTTTACAACGTCTCTTGTGTCGTCGTATTCTCTTCTCTCTCTATCTCTCAGTCTCATACACTTGCACGCACAGTGTCCATTCACTTTGTTTGTGATCATTGCACTCCCTCATTAAGAACGGAAGGCTCTCCCTTCCATAAGAACAAAAGGAACCTTGAGCACAATTCGGAGCACTCATCTTGAGCAAAGTTCAAACATTCATTCCGCTGCACCTAACATTGGTATCAGAGCTTTGGTAGTGTTCTGTATCACTCAAGGAAAGAACCACAAGAATCGCAAGAATGTTGCGGTCACACGAACCCAAGTTCACTTGGGCGTGTCGATTCCTGAACGTGTTTTTGAAGAGTGACAGGAATCCCAGGAAAGAAGGGCTTGTCCAGCCTCCCCTTGTGCCTCTTTTCACTCATTGAGAGTGGACCGTGCACTTAGCGGCCGGCCAATCAACGTGAGGTGGGAAAAAGCAACCTTGGTGTGAGCGCAAGGCCGCCCAGGGGTGCGCCCGCGGAGAAGAGCAGAACTCGGGTAAAGAGAAAATCCTTCTCGAAAAGAGATTGCAAGCGAAAGAAGAACCTCAAGACCCTCAAGAACCCAAAAACCCAAGACCCGCAAAAACCCAAGTTCCTCGTGAACTTAAGAACCCAAGACCACAAGAACCCACGACTTCAGTGGATGGTCATCACTCGAAGCGGAATGGCTACTTTGCTTGGAAGTGCTGAGCATGAGAGAGGCGAAGAAGAATTTTCCCCACCTGGAGGTTTTTCTGACCCTCCCCCTTCCCAATCTACCTCAAGGATTGCACTAACTCCTATGGAGGCTTTCGACAAGATGGTGATGGACATGAAGTTAGACCGCGAAGCACGAAAAGCAGAAAGAGAATCAGACAGAAAGGCCTACGAAGAAGAAATGGCAGCCATAAAGCGTCAATACGACTTGGAAGAAAAAGAAAGTCAAGCCAAATTTGATCGCAAGAAAAGAAAAGAGCGACCAACAAATGAAAGAGTTCTTGCGACTCTTTTCTCAAGTGTAGGCACAGATGCAAGAGATTCAGGAGACGAAGACTCTCTCAGTCTCTTCTTCTCCCAAGCATGACACACAGGATTTGCATGATGATTTGAATGACAATGATAAGCATGATGATCTGGATGATAATGATGAGCATGATGATTTGCATGATCAAGATGTGATTTCTCACAAGCAAGATGAGTTGCATGAAGAAGATGTGATTGTTCACAAGAAGGATGATGGGTTTGTTGATACTTTCTCTAGTGAAGCTAACCTCATTGCAGAGACGATCAATCACGAAGACCCGATCTTGGCTTTCGAGTCGAGGTCCAAAGAACCCCTTCAGGAAGAACCGATCTTGGCTCTCGAGCCTAGGTCCAAAGAACCCTTACAAGAAGTACTATGTGTTCGAATGATTTGTCAGCACGCATTGTACGAGTGTTTCATTCGTGATCGTTTCCTGTACTTTAGTCAGCGTGTTTATGTGATCCCTTTTACTAGGCATGACATTGGACGTTGAGCACGTTTCACTCATGAATGAGCACGAATGTATGCGGATTGTTCATGAAAAGCTGAAAAGTAAGCATTCAAGGAAGTCACATTCCATGTCTCTTCCTTGGCACGACACGGTCGTAGAAAGAGCACATGAAAGTATGAGCACCCAGCATGGGCATTTCCTGCCACAGTTGATTGATTTAGATCAGCAAGGCAAGATTCGATCACATTGTTTGCGTGTGTGTGGTGACCGGTTTGGCACTCCGTCTATTGGTTCATTTGCATTGCATGCACAGTCTTTGAGGAAGACGAGATTTTTTCCAGTCACTTTACATGGAATGGGTATGTTTATGTTTTTGCGTTGGAAGTGGTTTCAGGAATTTTCAGCCATGGAGATTCTTGAAGAAAGAAGCATGACTCTAGACCAAGTTGAAGCATTGAAGTAGCCACAAAAGACTTTGTGTCGTTTTCGGTACGGCCCAAAGAAGCAAGCGTTGCAGACCTTTATGAAGTTCAAGTACCGCAAGACCCACACATCAGAGTGGGCCGATGAAGAGTCCCTTCCAGGATTGCGGATGCTATTGGCGATCTCCCTCGATGCCATACAATTCGGTACCAGTACCTCACTTTGAAAAGGAGGGGATGTCACGTGACACATCTAACCCTATGTGTCCGTGGACAAGCTACAGTATGACAAGGGTTCAGTCAGTCCAGTCAGTCTAGATTAGCAAGTGTTCTGGCACTTTTGTGAGTCTGTTCGCAAACCGTGCATGTCCAGTCACTTAGTGTAGATGCATATCCTCTGGTTGCACACAACATGATCATAAGCATTCCCATCAGAATCCTTCAGGGGAATTTTCCAGTGTATTTAACCTATTTTTGACATTTTTCACTTATTATTTTTAAGTGACTTTTGTTGGAAAGTAGGTAGGGCAAATTGAGTAAGTTTGTATATAAGCAAACCTAGGCTAGTACTAATTGGCAGAAGAGGCAGCAGGAGCACCACCGCTCAACAGGTAACTTCTCAGCAAGAACCCTTGGTGGCGTTTTCTCCTCCAAGCAAAGACTTCTCTAGCGTTTTTCATCAGCATCGCATAGCCCTAGCCCTAGTGTTTTTCCTCAAGGCTCCACCGCAAGAAGACCCACAGCCCTAGCGTTTTCTAGACCCAAGTCGCCCCCCTTTTTGTTGGCGTTTTTCAGCAGATAAGCACCGACAGAATTCAGCCATAAAGACCAGCAGATTTCAGCCCTAAAGACCAGCAGATTTTCAGCAGTAAGGACCGACATACCTGCGTTTTCCATAGCGTTTTCAGCAGTAGCAGAATTCAGCCAGCAGCATTTTTGGACAGCAGTACAAGAACAACAGAATTCAGCCCTTAGATCGGTCTCGCCATCCCCGTCGTCGTCATCGATCTAGCCTAGATTTGCATCAGTCACATGCATCCACTTTGTACCAATTTGTGCAATCAATAGTACCACTCTCGCCAACGAGAGTCGGGCCTTCGGAGGAGGGTTTTACAACGTCTCTGGTGTCGTATTCTCTTCTCTCTCTATCTCTCAGTCTCATATACTTGCACGCACAGTGTCCATTCACTTTGTTTGTGATCATTGCACTCCCTCATTAAGAACGGAAGGCTCTCCCTTCCATAAGAACAAAAGGAACCTTAAGCACAGTTCGAAGCACTCATCTTGAGCAAAGTTCAAACATTCATTCCGCTGCACCTAACATGTTAATTCCTTGTAAAGCCACAGTCACACCACAAGATGTAGCACGGTTATTCATAAAGCATTGGTACCCCCTCTGTGGTTTGCCAAAATCGATTGTTGCAAATAGGGATGTTAAGTTCGCGTCCAATTTTTGACGCACACTCTTTGAAAATTTTGGCACTAAGTTGAATTTTTCATCGGCTTTTCATCCACAGCCAGATGGTCAGACAGAGATTTACAATCAGTTGGCTTTTGATGTTTTAAAGTCATATGTGCATGATCAGTAGTCTCATTGGGAGCTCTATCTCCCATTAGTTCAGGCTATTTTGAATGACTTTTTCCTCTGTCATTGAACTCCGAGGCAGCTTTTGGCCGTCCGTTCCAGTCACTTTTGACTTGCTCGGTCAATCAAATGCCTGATGCCAATGCTGAAAGTCAGTCATTGGATGAGATTTCTGAGAGTGTGAAGCTTCGTCTAAGCAAGGCTCAGGAATCTTATTCACGGCAGGCTAATAAGCATCGTCAGGATGTTTCAATCAAGGAAGGGGATTGGGTGTATTTAAGAATCATGAAGCAACATCTAAAGCAAGTTGGAAAGAAGTGTCCCAAGTTGTCTTTTTGAATGTATGGTCCATTTCCAGTCATTAAAAAGATAAATGAGGTTTCGATGAAATTGCAATTGCCTAACTCATGGTCAATGCACAACATTTTCCATGTTTCTTGGTTGAAACGTCTCCAAAGGACATTTCAGAAACAGAGATCATCGATGAAGCTGAAGTCATGGAGCCAGAGCAAGTGTTGTTGCATCGGTTTCGATATGGTTCAAAGAAGCAAGTGAGACAATACTTTTTGAAGTTCAAAGATCGTGGAACCCACGAAGCAGTGTGGATAGATGAAGAGTTTTTGAAGGATTACCCAAGAGTTGTTGGCAGACTACAAGGAAGCCATGGAGCTCGGTACCAGTACCTCACTTTAAAAAGGAGGGGATGTCACGTGACACATCCAACCCTCTATGTTCGTGGACAAGCTACAGCATGACAAGGTTTCAATCAGTCCAGTCAGTCTAGCTTAGAAGTGTTCTGGCACTTTTGTGAGTCTGGTTGCAGACCGTGCATGCCCAGGCACTTAGAGTAGATGCATGTCCTTTGGTTGCACACAGCATGATCATCAGCATTACCATCAAAATCCATCAGGAGCATTTTCCAGTGCACAGAACCTATTTTCCCTATTTTTGACATTTTTCACTTATTATTTTAAGTGACTTTTGTTGGGAACTGGGTAGGGCAATTTTGCTAAAGTTATATATAAGCAAACGTAGGACTAGGCTAATTTGGCAGAAGAGCAAGAAGAACACACGCACAAGTGTTGCAGGTTCATCCCTCTCTCTCTCAAGCAAGATTCCCCCCCGTAGGCTGGCGTTTTTCCACCAAGAAACATCAGCATTTTCAGCCCTGCCTTTGGCGATTTCAGCATTGTGCAGCAGCGATCCTTTCAGCCCTGCAACAGCGTTTCCAAGCAGGCCATAATCAGCATTTTCAGAACCAGCAGGACAGCGCCTATAGATAGCATTACCCAGAGTTTTTTACAGCCATAATCAGCGTTTCCAGGCAGCAGCAATTAGCGTTTTTAGCATTGATTAAGAGAGCAGCAAGTGGCGTTTTGAAGCAGCAGAAATTCAGTAAAAAAGACTCAGCAAGATCAGCGTTTTCTGTCGGCATCTTGTACAGCAAAAGATACAAATTCAAGTCGTCATCGTCGTTGTCGTATCCGCTCATTGCATAGTAGCTTTCCAAGTTTGCATCAGTGTCTTGTACCAGATTGTGCAATCAATAGCATAGACCTCTCTCGCCATCGAGAGAGGGGCCTTCGGAGGAGAGTTTGACAACTCCCTGGTGTTGTATTCTCTTCTCTCTTTATCTCTCAGTCTCAGCACCTTCACGCACAGTGTCTATTCACTTTGTTTGTGATCACTTGCACTCTCTCATTAAAGAACAGAAGGCTCTCCCTTCCCTAAGAAAAAGGAACCTTGAGCACAGTTCGGAGCACTCATCTTGAGCAAAGTTCAACATTGACTTCCGTTGCACCTTACATGTAAGGATCATCAAGCCTTCAAGTTGCTCCAATCTATAACAAGTACACCTTGGAGTGACCATCAAGCTAGATGGTTCCAATCTTGTGAGTAATTTGGTGGTTTGATTGATTGTGTTCCTAGTAAAGCTAACCCAATTGCAGATACGATCAGCCACGCAGGACTGATCTTGGATCTCAAGTCAAGGTCCACAATACCCATTCAGGAAGTATCTTTTGTTCACATGAAAAGTTAGTATGTATTGTCGGAGTCTTTCATTCGTGACGGTCTCTTGTATTTCTGTCACCGTCTTTGTACATTACCTTTTTTAGGAAAGCTATATTGCACGATGCACATGATTCACTCAGGGATGAGCACAGAAGCATGAACATCAATCTAGGAAAGGTAGAAAGTTTGCATTCAAGGAAAAGAGAATGTTCCACGATTTCAATCAGTTTTGCATCTCATTCTGTAACAGACTTGGACACTGCAAGTCAAGAATCAACCGCGACAGCACCAAATAACCACTTCAAAACAATTCACAGATCACAATAGATTTGCACTGGCCCGGCGGAGTTCCGTGCCTGGAGATATTGGCCCCAAAGACTGGCGCCTCTTTCGGTATTTTTTTTTGTATTAATCAATCATCAAAGTACAAGAAAGCGGTTAGGGTTTCACTCTCAAACTCTGCGTCCAGATGCTCTGACAAGTGAGGCCCTCACCACTAATTTAAAGGTTACAAGGGATGCCCAAAAGCAGAGCCCCAAAAGCTTTTAAAATAAAAAGCATCAGTTCTCTCTCTCTTAGAGAGTCTTTTCTCTTTTTTTATAAAAAAAAAAAAGCAAAATTCGCGTCGCTCATCATTTTCAAATAAAAAATAAAAAAATTGAACCTCCGCGATTTCCGGAAATTAGGGTTTTTGGCAGAAATTAGGGTTTCTGCTGTCCGCCACGTCATCACTTTGTGACATACCCCCCTCTTGAAAGCATTGTAATCGACCGCGATTACGCCTGCAAAATCGACAAAAGCCATAAACCGTCTTGGCAGACACTGACTGTTAGTACCTACGTACTAGGAACACACATCTAGCACATGTACAAAATCGACAGTCACATCACACGACATCACCAGACATCACAGGACATCACATGACATTCAACATTCATTCGGATCTTAGACCATGATTTATCGGCAACGTAGCTAGCAATCACATATAGGTCCAATCGGGACCTCATCGATGTCTGATTGACTAACCCCTATTGCAACCATGTCTATTCGAGATCAATCAGACCAAAATGCTGCAGTCATTTCGGCTATCATTTCCTGCACTCACAAGAAGTCAAGAACAAATCAGTATCATTATCAGGAATTCCATTTCATAAAGTCATCCGGCAGAATACTGTCAGCTCTCAATATCCCTGAAGCTCATAGAGACATCAATGACTTTAGTATCAAAATCGAGGCATCTGTTGACAAAGGAGCGGAGTAACTCCCCTCTTGTGCATCTTACTGCACCAGATCTTCGGCCAAGCTGAGTTTTTGAGTTCCGTTTGGAATAGACTATGCTAAACCAAAACATCGAGGTAAAGTTTCACAATCCGAGGAGTATCTGCTAAGTCCTCCTCCTCCATCTACTTCGCATCAAATGCAGGAAAGTTCTTGAACTAAACCGAGAACCGCCTTCGGACTTTACCTTTCTTCGTATCGTTATGTGCCAAAATCTGTTCAGGAACAAGGATCTCCTCGTTTTCTTCCACTTCGGGTTGCTCATCAGGCTCCCCATCATCAGGCACATCACCCTTAACAGGGTTCAAGAGACTCACATGCAATGCATTATGAATCCTCCAAGTATCTGGCAGGTTCAATCGGAAGGAGACATCATTTATCTTTTCAGTAATCTGGAAAGGTCCGTAGTATCACATACTAAGCTTTGGAAAAAGCCTCTCCTTTCCCTTTTTCTTTCTTAGGCGTGCCTTCTCAAAAGTAAGAGCACCCAATCATCCTCCTTCAATTTCAAGTCGCGACGATGGCGATCCGCTGCCTTTTTCTATCGTTCTTGAGACTTCTGCAAAGTCTCGCGAACCTTGGTAAAAGCCGTATCCAAATCTCGCGAATATTCATCCGCTTCCAATATCTAATCTTTCGTGCTCAGGAAGGATGGAACCTTCGCAGCACTTTCAACAATCTCACATGGCGTCTTCCCCGTCGAAGAGTGTATCGTGTTATTGTAGGCAAATTCCACCAAAGGTAAGTTCTTTTCCCATTGAGTCTTCTGATCCGAGATACAAGACTTCAATAGATCTAAAATCACTGAATTGGCAATCTCAAATTGCCCGTCAGTCTGCAAGTGGAACGACGACGAGAACTGCAACCGCGTGCCAATGTTCTCCCAAATTGCCTTCCAAAACTAACTCATAAATCTGGGGTCTCTGTCGGAGACAATCGTCTCAGACGTGCCATGTAATCGGAAAATCATCGTGATCATTCTGTTTTCTTGGGAGATCAAAAATGAAATCCATTGCAATACTTTCCCAGGGGTGGGTGGGTATGGGTAAAAGCTGTAACAATCCCTGTGCCTTATGCCTGTCAAACTTGACCTTCTAGCATACCAAGCAACTGCGCACAAGCTCTTCCACATCCTTCTTGAGTCACGGCCAAAAGAAGTATCTCTCTACCCCTTTCATGGTGGTAGCAATGCCGCGATGACCCGTAAAAGGTGGACAGTGGCATTCAGTCATAACCTTATCCCTCAACGGCTGTGTAACGCACAACATAGTCTTTCTCATCAAGTAGCCTTCCCGAAGGGAGTATCCCGCTACTCTCTCCCCATCCCGTATCCGTGTGAAAATATCTGCAAAATCTGTATCTGTGGCATACTGATCGACCATATCCTCGAAGCTCCTATGATGTATCGCAGAAATAGCCAGAACCAACGATTTCCGAGACAAAGCATCTGCCACCACATTCTTCTGTCCCTGCACATGGACAATCTAGAAGTGGAACTGTGACAAGATGTTCGCCCACCGCATCTGCTTTTCCGAAAGCTGCTTCTGTGACAAGAAGTAGCGCAAACTCTGATGGTCTGTAAAGACAGTAAAATCCGCTCCGAGTAGGTAATGCCGCCACTGAGTAAGAGCATGGATAACCGCCAAAAGCTCTTTCTCATAGATCTGTGCTGTCATCTTCGGCCTAGAGAACAAACGGCTCTCGTAAGCTATGACATGGCCTTCTTGCATCAAGACCGCACCCAGACTACGACCACAAGCATCACAAAATACTTCAAATGACTTCTGCAAGTCTGGCAAAGTCAAATCTGGTCATGTAGTCAATTTCTCTTTCAATGTCCGAAAGGCAGTCACCTCTATGGGTCACCACGAAAAAGGTACTCCTTTCTGTGTCAAGGTATGCAGAGGGGAAGCAACCTCTGCAAACTTTCGTATGAACCGCCTGTAGTACGAACACAGTCCCAAGAAGCTTCTAACTTCATGGACATTCCTCAAATCGGGCCAATCACGGATAGTCTCTATCTTGGCCGGGTCCATTTGCACTCCTGTTGCTGACACAATGTGTCCCAAAAAATGTATCTTTGGTAGGAAAAATTCACTTTTCTTTGCATTAATCACTAACGTGTGATCTCGTAATGCCTGAAAGATTTGAAGCAGATGATCTCTTTGTTCTGCCTCATTCTTGGAGAAAACAATGATGTCGTCAAAGAAAGTGCCAACAAATAGCCTGTACTCTCGAAAAATCCTGTCCATCATCTGGTTAAATGTCGCAGGAGCATTGGTTAAGCCAAAAGGCATCACTAAAAACTCAAATAACCCAAAAGTCGTCCGAAAAGGAGTCTTGTAGACATCTCCTGGCGCTATCCTGATCTGATGATATCCACTCTTCTAATCAATCCTGCTAAAGCACGAGGATCCCTGTAACTTGTCGAGTATATCATCGATCCTAGGAATCGGAAATCTGTTTTTGATGGTGATTTTGTTGAGAGTGCTATAATCGATGCACATTCTCCAAGATCCGTCTTTCTTCAAAACCAACAACACTGGAGAGCAATACGGTGAAGTACTAGGTTGGACAAGACCCTTTTCCAAGAGGTCTTTCACTGGGTTCATAATCTTTTCATTCTGTACTCGGCTCGCACGGAAAGGTGGCCGATTCGGTGGCGTGCTTCCAGGTATCATATCAATGGTTTGATCTTCAGGCCCTCTGAAAAACAATCGGCATGAGTGTGGAGAAAAATCTTGGCGTTCTTTTGATCAGGTCAAAACATATTCAACCTTTATCCATCGTTCAGTTCTCTTCCAAAAGAATGAGTAAGAAACTGAAGTTCATCAAGTACAATCTCTAAGCCCTTCATTTATCAAAGTCGCTTTCTCGGCCCGATAGTCAACCACGGGGTAGTTCTTGTGGTACCAAGGGATCCTGAGTAGAACGTCACTCGCTTGCCCTGAACACCCCTGTCATTGCAAACAAAGTTTGCCAATGCTCGGTGTAATGGCAATATCCAATCCGGGTGCCAGTCAAACTACCTCTGCCTGTGGCGTCAGTCTGTCGGGCGTAATTCCAAATTGAGCCGCCAATTCCAAGTGAAAAGAAGTTGGCCTTGGCTCCTTCAAAAGAGCTTCCTGATCCTTCACTTTGCCCCAAAAGCGGCAAAGTTTGTACTTTCATCATTAGATTCGGTGCAGGTCCCACGCCATGTGGTACCAGTTCTGCTTTTCTATCTGTCTTTTCTGCCACATTCCTCAGCTGCTCTCGAACTCTCAGGCCTGTCGTCGTTCTTATCATTTTGTTCTTTCTGTGCCTTTTTAGAGCACTTCGCGGAGATATATCCATGTTCCCCGCATCCAAAGCACTTCCCCTCTCTGATGAAGCGAGCTCTCTCCTCATGAGTAAGCTTGGGTCGTGCATCATTTTTCTCTGGGTTGCTCTGTTTCTTTCTACTTCATTCCCAGAAGTCTGTTCGGCTCGTTGTGTCATGGCCTCATCTGTGGGGTAGGTCAGACTGCTAGAGTGAATGGCAAAGCCCCGCATCGCATGACTCATCAGCTCCGGAATAGAAGCTGACTTCTGTTCCAAGCAGTGATCTCGGATCTCTGTAGGTAGACCCAAGGTAAACCGCTCAATCTGTTCTCTGAACGAGATCTTCTTGAATGAAGAGGCGGGTAGAATAGAGCTCCAGAATCTTTCACAATAAGCATTGATTGTATCTTTCTTGGTCATCCGAAGATGGTTCCAAGCAGCTCGTATATCTCGCTCAAACTCTTGAGTCAACCAAGAAGAAATAAAAAGCCTCTTAAATTTCAGCCATTTAACTGGCGCAGTCTTGTTTAAAAGAAGCGTGGACCACCAAGTACGAGCATTCCCCTTAAAGTAAGAGGCAGCTCTCCGAATCTTGGAGTGCTCTGAATAGCGTCCTCCCGCGAAAGCGATGTCAAACTGTTGTATAAAAGACAAAGCCTTCGAAGCATCTGAGTATCCTGAAAAAGTATCAAACTTGATCGAGTGGCCACCTTCCTTAGACTCTCGGACTTTCTTGCTTTTATCTTCGAGAAAGTCATATTGGTTGGCTTTGTAAAAAAAATCTTCTTAATCGCATAAAACTTTCCGTCATCGGAATCTGAGCTGTCTGTAGACGAGTCCTCAATAGAACTGTCAGTCTCTGGGCGAGATGTAGCCTTCTTTGCCTTTTTCTTGCCCTTTCCGAAGCTTTGTTTCTTGCTTTGCTTTTTACCCTTTCTGTCTTCTTCGCTCGAATCTAAAGAGCTAGAAGAACTGTCAGAAGAAGAAGAAGAAGAAGAAGAACTGGGTACTCCTTCAAATCGAAAACGCTTCTTCTGTTTCTTTGCCTTGTCAAAAGTCGATTGACGACCCAAATATCCCGGGAAGTCAGCGCTTTTCTTTTGCTTTTTGCCGTGCTTTTTGCCTTTCTTTTGCACGTCGAAAAGCTGAGCAATCCGTGCATCAACCACGGTCTCTAGTTCCTTCTCCGTATATTTCTTGGAGGCAGAAGGTTTCTTGAGAGCGGGTTTCGGGAGTGGTGTTGTGGTTCTTTGCCACTCCATCTGTACCTTCCAAAGAGGCATATATTTTGCAATCTTCGGGTCCTTGGCAAAATTGAGCATCATCTTTGTTGCATCGCCAATCAATTGACGACGCTCCATCTCTCTTTGCTCCGCCTAAGTAGGCCGAGGCGGGCCATACTCTCTGTCTGAATCTTCGTTGTGATCCCAGCCCGCATCTCCAGATGCAAAGGGAGTCGACTGATCATTGCCTGAAGCCATAGGTGCCGCGGAAAAAAAAATTCGGGGATCGGATTTCCCGTAGAAGAGAAATCGGCCGTGCTCTGATACCACTGTAACAGACTTGGACACTGCAAGTCAAGAATCAACCGCGACAGCACCAAATAACCACTTCAAAACAATTCACAGATCACAATAGATTTGCACTGGCCCGGCGGAGTTCCGTGCCTAGAGATACTGGCCCCAAAGACTGGCGCCCCTTTCGGTATTTCTTTTTGTATTAATCAATCATCAAAGTACAAGAGAGCGGTTAGGGTTTCACTCTCAGACTCTGCGTCCAAATGCTCTGAGAAGTGAGGCCCTCACCACTAATTTAAAGGTTACAAGGGATGCCCAAAAGCAGAGCCCCAAAAGCTTTTAAAATAAAAAGCATCAGTTCTCTCTCTCTTAGAGAGTCTTTTCTCTTTTTTTATTTTTTTTTTTAAAAAAAATCAACCTCTGCGATTTCTTGAAATTAGGGTTTCTGGCAGAAATTAGGGTTTCTGCTGTCCGCCACGTCATCACTTTGTGACACATTCCTTGGCAAAACCCAGTCACAGCAAAAGCACTAGTATGTTTGTCCATAAAGCATTGATATTCCCTTTGTGGTTTGCGGTTTCAGTCGAAAAGTCAAGTTTATATTGCATTTTTGGCATTTACTTGTTGAAAGGTTCGGCACTCCGTCACAGTTTTCATCTCCATTCCATCCACCGTCATTTAGGAAGCGTAGTCGTTTTCCAGTCACTCGACAAGTAATAGATGTGTCTATTATATTGTGCTTGAAGTGGTTTCAAGGAAATCCCCCAGAGGAGATTCTTGAAGAATTTTAAAGAAGATGACCCCGAGATAGGGGACAAAGTTGAAGACATGAAATCGAGGCAGATTATTCTGCATCACTTTGGCGCGGCACAAAGAAGCAAGCATTGCAGACCTTCTTGAAGTTCAAGTATCATGGGACTCGAGAGCTTATGGCATGGCTTTGTGGCAAATGTTAGTGGAGAGTCCGTTAAACATCACGCATGGAGTCACTTCTTCGTCGTGTCTGTCCTCTGCTCCTCTCCTTCACGCAGCAGAGTGGACTAGCGAAGAGTTGTTGACGGACTATACGGAAGCCATACAACTCGGTACCAATACCTCACCTTGAACATGGAGGATGTCACATGCACATCTAACCCTATGTGCATGTGGACAAGCTGTAACTCCTACTTATAGGGTTTAGGTCACCCTAGGAAGTGTTCTGGCACCCTTGTGAGCCTGTACGCAGGATGTGCATGTCCAAGCACTTCCATACCCTCTCATTGCACAAGCCATTAGTACCCTAGCATAAGCATTTAGCACCCAAGCATAAGCATTCACAGCATACGAACCACCTTTTACCGCGTGTGAGCCACCACTTGTAGTGCACTTAACTAATACGTGACTTTGGGGCTGATCTATAGGCTGCTCGACCCAGAAATTTGGAGAGATATATGCAGCCCCTTGGACGCTAGAGAAGAGCAAGAAGCAAGAGAAGAAGGGGTTAGTACCCGCAGGATCCGCAGCATCAGCAGTACCCTCAGCATTTCTAGAATTCAGCCAGCGTTTTCAACATCAGCCAGCCAACGTTTTAGCATCAGCAATTCAGCAGCACTCATCAGCATTTTAGCATCAGAAAATGCAGTATTCAGCCTATCCATAGCCTCGTCGTAGTCGCAAAATCCTCGGTTATCATTAACGTTTTTGGATTTCAACCGTCACTATCATTAGCGTTTTCCAGATCCAGCATTTAGCCTCGTAGTACCAAGCATCCTGCACAACAATCGTCAAGCATCTCAGCATCTAAAACCATTGTACTAGATTTGTGCAATCTAAAGCGAATACCTCTCTAGCAATAGAGAGGGGGACCCTTGGAGGGGGGTTTGGGACCCCATCTGGTGTCTCTCTCTCTCTCTCTCTCTCACACACACACACACTCATAGTTTGCATTCTCTTGTTTTGGTCTTTTACACAACTCTCATGAAGTAAAGGGGGGCTCTCTCTCCCCTTCAATAAAAGGAAACTTGAGTACACACTGGGCACTCATCCTTAGCATACACCATCATTCATTGCCGCTGCACATTACATGGACAGTCATCAACAGATTTAGCAAACAGACTCATTTTGTTCCGGAGACAGGTCAAGAAGACAGTTAAGCCCGATCATTTAGCTAAATTGTTTATCTCACAGATTTTTTGACTACATGGTATGCCTGAGTCTATAGAATCAGATAGAGATCCCCGTTTTACCAGTTTGTTTTGAAGGGAAATCTAGGAGAATATTAGTACACGGTTACAATTCTCATCCTCTTTCCACCCACAGACAGATGGGCAATCGAAGATAGCAAATTCAGTGGTTTTGGACTTGTTAAAGTCATATATCTATGATCAAAAGGCTGAAGTATTTGCCTTTGGTGGAGTTTGCCTATAACAACACAGTACATACGTCTATGGGGAAGGCGCCATTTGAGATTATCGAGGGTGGTAAGAAGGTTCCACCTATTCTAAGCACCAAGGATAAGCTTTTTGAAGCAGATCAGTACGTTCAGGATCTCGACACTGCTTTTGCTAAGGTGCACAAGGCTCTCCAGAAGTCTCAAGCATAGCATAAGAAGGCGGCGAACAAGCATCGACGTGACTTACAGTTGAAGGAAGATGATTGGGTGCTTTTACGATTTGAGAAGGCACGACTACGGAAACGAAAGGATAAGGAGCGACTTTTTCCAAAGGTGAGCATGCGGTACTATGGCCCTTTCCAGATTCAAGAGAAGATAAATGATGTATCCTTCAGATTGAAGTTACCAGATACTTGGAAGATTCACAATGCATTTCATGTGAGTCTATTAAGACCTTTCAAAGGTGAGGTGTCAGTGAACAAGGAGCCAGAGGAGCCACCTGAGGTGAAAGACACAGAGGAGATTCTTATTCCAACACAAATCCTAGCCCACAGGGAAAGGAAAGTGAAAGGTAAGCTGATTCGCCGAGTCAAATTTAAGAACTATCCTAACATTGGATGCGAAATGGATGGAGGAAGACCTAGCAGATACTCCTCGGATTTTAGAGCTTTACCTTGAAGCTTTTGTGGTCTAGCTTCGACTATTCTGAGAGTTACCGATGATCAACAAGTTGAATCTTGTCTGGTCGGATTGCACAAGACGGGAGTTACTCCGCTCCTTTGTCACAGATTACCCTAATGGAATAAAGTCATTGATTTCTTTTGTGATTTCAGGGATACTGACAGGCTCACAGTATTCTACTTTATGACTTTATGGAAAGAAGTACTTTGAAATGAGTTCCTACAAAGAATCTGTTATATGTGCTCTCTCATGTGTGTAGTGTTTGAGTGCGTGTTTGAAAGACAAAATGACTGCAGTATTTCAGTCTTGTTCAACTGAGGAGTGATGTGGATATGATAGTAACAAGATTTAGTTAATCAAGACATCCGCTAGAGATCAGTGCGGTCTGGATGTGATTGCTAAATACGGTACAATAATCATGATTCTCACCTAAAATCTTGGCAAGGATAATGATGTGAATGTTCGCTGATTGTTGTCTTCGTGTATTACTAAATATGTGTCGTTTAGTACGTCGATACTTAGAGTCAGTGTCTATTGAACTAGTTTTGTGTCCTATGTCTGTTTTTGCAGGCATAATCGAGGGAAATTACAATTCTTTCAAGAGGGGATAGTCACAAAGTGATGATGTGGCAGGACCTAAAGGACGGACTTTGGACAAAGAGGGGGGTCAAATCCCTAGCGAAAGATGCAAAAGAAGTTTTACAAACTTTCAAGTCTTGCCGAGTGGCCTAATTTTAGAAGTTCAGCTCCTACCAACTTATGGGATCCTGTCTAACGGGGCTACCAACTTATGGGACCCTGTCTGACGGGGCTACCAACTTATGGGACCCTGTCTGACGGGGCCTAAAGGAGACAGGATTTAAAAGAATTGTGTGGAAGACTGATGACATGGCAACTGCACGGATACCTGCGTTTTACGCTGCTAACGTGGCAGACCGCATGGATTTTCGCAAATTGCGCTGGCATCTCTAGCGCTAGCTTTTGGAATCCAGATGCTTTTAGACTTGAAGTTTTTCATGTACTTTGCGTTTGGAAGGCCCGGGCCTATAAAGTGATTGCAAGGGCCTCAGTCTCAGGCAGGTTAGCTTGGGAACGATGCTAAAAAGAGGACCCTTGGACATTGTACTTTGTGAAGCATTAATAACAAAGAAATACCGAAAGGGGCACCACTCTTTGTGACCAGTCGCCAGTTGTGTCGCCTCTCTCTCAGTTTTGTTCAGTTCTTTCAGTTTTCTCACAAGTGTTCTGGTAGATTCTTGGCTTGGAGTATCCAAGTTTGTTACAACGTGGTCCATGGACTTGAGTTGCAAATAGTGTGCTAGAAATAGCATATTACACACTGCCAGGGAAAAAGCACAACTACAAACAATAACATTAATGAGTGCCCATTAAGTATAGGAAAGCCTTTCGTCTTTCATTTGTGGTGATCTTGCCTTCTTTTACGGGTTGCTCCTTACCGTTATGGGTTTGATTGAGTCTGTATTCTTTATCTCTCTCTAGCAAGCTCATATCGCTGGAATCTTGAAATCGTGCGTTCACTTGATGACTGTACATAGGTCCCCCCCCCCCCCCCCCCCCCAAAACACCCCGGAAAAAAACCACCTCTCACAGATGTTAATTCCATAGAAGGTCCTTGTTGCTGCTTGTTGTATGACAATGTGAACTAACAAACAAGTGAGCTTATGGTTAACAATCTCAATCAGAAACACAACTAACCTGTGAATTTTAGATGACAAGAAAATTGCTCAAGTTCCTCCTTTCCCAAATGTTCTTTGTTACTCTTGTAAAGATTGACCCGAGATTGAAGTATCTGACAGTTCTTTGCATCTGACTCTCCACCTGTGCATATAGATTGAAATTGCAATAAGCGCTGTGTCTTCATGTTACACATGGGGGCAACAATGCTTCAATGAAATAACACATCAACCCGTTTACAATTCTAGCTTCTTAATAGAACTAAGGATTAAAAAGCAATTTTAGAACAAGTGATTATGGATTAATAAAGGGTCTTATCACTTTCCTTTAAAATTTATCTACATCAAAATCATTTCTTTTGGCACAGTTCATCAACCCTAATACTGGCAAGTATTCATTTGAGCTTCAATTTGAACCAATCAAGCATGCTGTGAATTTCCGTATACTTCTGCAAGAACTCAAGCATACATGGTAGAAAAAAATTAGGGAAAGCATAGAATCTCAGCTTAATGAGTTTGAACACATCAATAGGGCTCTGAACATGTTTGTGGAAGCAGCAAAAGAGTATTCAATGGGTTACTGATTTGAATTGAGAATATGGTCTAAGATTTTGGCTTTGACTGCTGTACACAATCACTCTCAAAACACTGCCAATCTCAACTCTCGACTGGACTCGCAAGGCTTGACAGCCCAGCAAACAAGAGTCTAGCCCAAGCTACTGAACGGTAGAAGAAGCTGAGACGGAGTATAATACCTTTGGAGAATGGAACGACGTGGTCGTATTGATGACACAGACAGCCGCTGCAATTGGTGAAGAGGCGACAGACTATATTACCAGCCGGGTCCTTGCGCCAGCGCTCAGGGTGGCGCCCCGCAACCACGTCTGCATTCTGCCAGCATTGCTGTCTAGACTTCTCATCAAAACTGCGCATTCGCCTCAACTTTCCCCCTGTCTCCTCCCGCTCCATGGCAGCTGTATACCTTCTCTACGATGGACTCCTTGGCCAAAACGAGCGTGAGACACACAGCAAGACGGAGCCTTTGTCGATGTGCAACTGAAATTATGACGTGCTCGTCGTTAATTACCAACTCGTCCTTCAGAGTTCGGACCAAAAGGCAGTAGCCTAGGTAGATGATATTACTAACTGGGTAGGCTACACTTGGAATTGCCATTCTTTCTCCACAAATCCGGAGACTAACAATCCTCTCATGAATTTGATTGCAATGATCACGTTTTGGACATGCCCTCAAGATGAGAGCATGGGTTATCACATTTTCACCATAATCTTTGCTTCAAATTTATTAGCTAGTCTTGCTTGGTGGGCAGTGCTATAGAACATTACAGGACATATGCAGTTTGACATCAAGCATCTAGCACTAAAGTAAACAAGTACAAAGTGCATTGGTGAATTTTTTAAAAGTAATTGCATATATGATGATTGGTTGTCTCTATAGCTATCTGTAAAATGGACCAATTTCACGCTTTCTCTACAACTGCTTGAGCAATGAGACCAAGGCACTACTCTTTGTCGTACATGTTCTAATAGATTTTGGAGCGCAATTGGTTACGTACTTAGTTGGTTGTAATTGTTGTTGCCTCGGCTTTGGTTGTGGAACACGAGCGGATGAGTAGAACCAATTGATAGGCAACAACAATAGCTCAGCTTGAGTTGATGAGCATTGGGAAGAAGCTAGTTGTGTCCCATAGAGCTAGCTGACTATACAACAAAGGGATACTAAAGGGGTTGATTGCATCGAGCAAAGGGTTGTAGCTTAATCATTTTGCTTAAACCCTACTCCTTGACCTACTTTGGTAGTTGTTTGCAAATTGCCATTCAGCATAGTAATATTGGCCATTTCGTATCTAGATCGGGGATCCATCATACTGTAAATCAAGTGTAATCATTTTTTTCTTATTTCTGAGAGAGAGAGAGAGAGAGAGAGAGAGTTACGTGTATTCTTGGTTGTCGATCATGCAAAACATGTCTGAGGAGGAAACGTTGGGATAAAGGGTTATCCTCGTGCTAAAGAATAGATCTGTAGAGTAGAATGTTGGGCTAAAATGCATTGCCAAACAAGGACATATGTAGATTGATATCAACCACCTGGGATTAAAGTAAACATGTACAACGTGCATTGAAAACCGCAATACATACGTTGAGTTGCCCAACTATGAGAAAAGAAGAGTGTGTCTATTTGATATATAGATATGATGATCGAAATTGAGCATATACTGGTAAAAACATGTAGCTAAACTAAACTTAAGGAAGCATTTTGACAAACTCAAAAAATATAGAAAGCATCAACACACTATAAAAATTAAACTACACTATCGACCTAATAATCATGTACAGGTGTCGTCCAATTGTCCAAGCCGGAGAACAATGTTTGTGTCAAGCTACATAAAACCAATGTGAATAGTTAAACATTTCATCTTGCAATGAAGCTTCACAGAGTGAAAATGCTATTTATATAGTGCATGTCATGCAAAAGTGTCATACAAAAGTATGGTGGAGAGTTGGCACCGTGGTCTCTCCGAAAATGATAACAAACAGAAGTCGTGCCCTACCCCGTAGCATTTATGTGTTGCACCATGCAAACGTATAGGCATGGGGGATTGGATGTAGATAATGGACCTTGCAATATTGTTGAGTTGGAGTCGTGGTTGCATCTTGATTGCTCTCGCTTCGATCTTTGAGCTCACCATTTCCATGCTTTCAGCAAACCTATTTGTGAGTTCCCATCTCTTGCCTTCTATAATCATGAGAACTATCTCCAAATCTCTCTCAATCTCTCTCTCTCTCTCTCTCTCTCTCTCTCTCTCTCTCTCTCTCTCTCTCTCTCTCTCTCTCTCTCTCTCCCCAGAGGTGGACATAGACAATAGCGACTGATGCAATACTTTCTCTCGAACAACGCTCGATGTCGGGCATCCTGGGACATTGATGATGCGGATGATTTTATTTTTTCACTTCATTTTTATTATGTACCCTTAGATACACCAAGATTGTATCAATTCACTACCAGATTTTGGTGCACGCTATAGTCCAAAATGAGGAAATGGTTTTAGAAGATTAGATCGGAATCAAAGTGGAGACAAAATATGCAAAGATTCCATCTAATACAGAGGTGAAAGTGGAGCCAGAGTAGGGAAAACACTCATATATGTAATTGCTTGGAATTGAACTCATGTATGTAATTGCTAGAAGAGATCTTACAAATTCATTCCATGTAACATTCTCTTGGGATCCTTGGTGTAGCAAATGCAAGTAGGGGCTTAGTCTTGGGGATAAGGAAGGCAAACTTTTCTAACATGTCATGCTCAAGATCATGTGGGCTCCAAGAGAAAGCATGGAGCAATTGTGCGAGGATAATGTTGACGTTGAGCATGCCTAAGTTTTGGCATGGGTGACGACGCCAATTTGATCCAAAGGGTAAGAGCTCAAAATGGTGTCCTCGCACATCTATATCGATATCCAAGAAGGAACTCATTAGGATTATCCCAAACCTTGGGGTCTCTCCAAGTTGCCCATGTATTAAAAAATGCTTGTGTCTTGCTAGTATTTCATATCCAAAAATGTTGCAAGGTTGTTGCGACTCCCTCGGTACGAGAAATGCCACCATGTGTAGCCACATGGTCTCCTTTATTGTTGCCCATAGATATGGCATGTTTGGGATGTCATCGTCTTCTACAATTTTCTCCTTGCCAATTTTCTTCCATCATCTACACCTTGGAAGGACTTGCCAGCAACTCTACCATTGCCCACTTTAGCACTATTCCACATGTGTCACTTCCTCCTCCAAATATGTCCTAATATAGATTGTTATAAAATCTAATATCTAACCAACCCAAATGATTTTCTCATATTAAATCAATCATTTAATGTGGGAGAATAAACGGGAACAAGGATTAGGATATAGACATGTGCTTATAGATCTATCTCAACACGGAGCCAATGGTAAAGGGGCCCAAATGAGAGATGGTCTATCAAAGAGCAAGGCTAACCAATGGAGCATAAAGACCTTAGGGTTAGCTTCATTGAAGACCTCCAATAGTTAGTGTTAAAAGTCCTTTAACCTTAGGTAAGCTAGGGTTGTGCTTGAGGTGGGAACCCGGCCCAAGCTTGAGGTGCTTGTCATGCCTGATGACGAAGATGCTTGAAGTGCTTGAGGATTGAGATGCTTGAGGTGCTTGTCATGCTTGAGATGCTAGGGATGTACTTGAGGTGAGAACCCAGCCCAAGCTTGAAGGGCTTAAAGGCCAAGCTTGTGGTGAGAACTAGGCATAAGGTTGAGGGGCTTGAGGTGGCACAAAGGTCAAAGCAAAGCCCTACAAGGAGGGGGAGAGCCGTGCAAGAAGGGGGGGTGGTTTCTTGACCACTCTCTCTCCCAAAGGGCACCCCTTGCCCAAGAGGCAAGTAGGACACATGTCAAGCCCCTAGCTAGGTTACCCTCATGGTATGCCGAAAGCCTATTGGCTGGCCTTCCAAGGGGCCCAATGATAATTTCGTGGATTTAATTAACTATTTTAGCATTTATCAATCCCTCTCTCTCAAAGGGGAAAGGGGGACACTTGTCCCAAGGCTACCATTGTTGCTTGGTATGACTCTTGCTTGTGATTGGCTAGGCCTGGAGGGGTCCAATGAGCTTCAAGCATGAGCTACAAGGGGAGGGTCGCCCAAAGCAAGTAGGGGGTCTGCTTGAGGGGTATACCCCCCCCCCCCACACACACACACACACACACACACATACTCATTGTGTATTGTGCAAAGTGCAAGAGCTCCCTCTCCTTCTCCAAGCAAGTGGAGAGGTTAAGAGCCTACACCAACTCTCTTGGCTATGGAATGCAAATCCAACAAAGAGCCATGCTTCAATGCTTAAGCTTTCCATCTTCTCTATCCTCATTACTATACTATTATCTATGCTAGCAAGAAGAGTGATGATAAGTGAGGAACTAATTCTTTCTCCTATGAAATGTTTCTTCTTCCTCCTCCCTACCCTCATTCCCTGCTAGCTCTCTCCACCTTTGAAGGTGTTTGAGGTCTTGGAATTGAGGCTTGGGATATTTAATGCTTTCCACAAAGTTTATGTTATGCTTGTGATGCATGAAGCTTTCCATCTTCATTGCATCACCTAGGTCACAAGGAACACAAAGATTGTACTGTAACAAGTCTCTCTTGATGGGAGAAACTATAATACAAATGCATGTTGGAGAAGGGATTGGCTCCACATAAATCCGGTCCTCAACTGTTGTCATGTTCTCTAAACTCTCTCTCTTGCAAAAGTATTGTTCATGCCAAGTTAACTAAATGCTATGTTTATGTTGCTACCATCAATTATGTTCACCCGCAATGCTCACAAAGTAATTTCACAAAAGTACTCTCTCTAATTTCCGCTACTTTCAAGTTAAAAGGCCAATTCCATTACATTGATATCAGAGCATTTTGTTTCTCTTTTCTTGCTTGAGAAGAGAGCTCCTTAAGTAGCCTATAAATGGTTGATTTTGTTAATTATATTAGGATAAGTGGGACTAGGATCTATTATTGATTTTGTTGAGCCCACTATGTGGGATATGGTGCACACCTCAAGAGCTTTGGACTTAATAATGGAGTCTTTTTAGACTTGCCTACGGCTTTACCATTATTGAGCCATAAGAAGTCCAAAAGGAGCTAGCCCTTGGCAACTTTGCAATATTATACCCACTCCACTACTCTTGATAATTAACCACTTTGAGCCGTGGGTGTAGATACTTAAGAGCCAATTTTCAAAAGCTAAGAGGAGTGGCAACTAAGGTTTTGAATTGCCAAAGCATACACTAAGTACGTACATAAATTTTATTAACATGAGTGACAATAAGCAAGAGAGTAGAATGAACATTGATAGCTTTGATTTTGCATATGAAGGTGCTAATGATGATGCCCCCATGTTTGTCAATTATCTCATTACTAGGTTGCAGCAAGCTATGGGAAACCCTGCTTTGCAAGATGAAGTTACTCAACAAATTCGCGCTTATGGGATTTCTCTTCCTCTCCAAGAGGAGAGAGAGCTTAGGAGGCCTCTTGAAGAGACCCCCAAAAGAAGACTCTCTCCTGGATACGAGAGGAGGAATCCAAAGAGCAAGAAAGCAATGAAACTTTAAGTTCCTTTGAAGATGTGGCTCCACGAAGATGGCGGTCTAGACGATCGCCAACTCCTCCCAAGAGGAAAAGATTAACACACAGTCCTTCTCCTCGTCATTCCGAAAGGGAAGAGAGGAAACAAAGGAAGAAAAGGGCAAGAAAGAGGTCACCCTCTTCTCCTTCTTCTTCACCTTCCTCCTCTTCCGACGAAAGCTATGGCTATTCTCCTAGAGAATACAAGAGGGGAGGACATCGTAGATCATACCCTGCATGATGAAGGTCACAAAAGCTAAATAAGTTCAAGGATGGAGGAAAGAGTATCTCTTTTGTCACCTATGATGTCACCTTTGGTGCTATCGACAAAGTGTTGGCCTTCATCCAGCAATTTGATGCGGCCTTTGGAGACGAGGGCTTCACAAAGTCCTCTAATCTATGCCATGTAGCTATGCACTTCCAAAAATCGGCTCGTCAATGGTGGACTAGCCTTCATGGCAATGGCGAACCCCTAAAGACATGGAAAACTCTACGAGTTTCCATCATGAAGCAATTCTTTGCAAGCGATGCAAAGGACAAAGTGCTTACCAACTGGTGCAACTTGAAGCTTCTCTCTCATGAGTCTATCCACAAGTATGTAGACAAGTTTTGGGATTTACACCTCAAGGCTATTGTCTCCAAAGATAGAATTTGCCGAGCAAAAGCAACAATTTTGTGCAGGATTACCTGAAGAGATGGCCGAATGCGTAAACTCTCAATGGCTTGGTTCTATCAGTGAAGTAATCCACCATACCATGGTTGCCTCGCGCATTAACTTCCATCAAGGGGCTAGACAAAATATCAAGCCCATGGAAAGTAAAGACAAAGGTGATGCCAAGGGGAATACCAATGCCCAAAATTCTTCCCAAGGCACTTCCAACAACAACAACAATCAATCCAAGGAGAAGGGAGTTTACAAAACAATCGATCCAAGGAGAAGGGAGTTTACAAAGGCAAAAACAAACTCTCTCCTAAAGATCTTGAAGCTTTTCACAAGGACCATAAGTGTTTTAAGTGTGGGGAGCAAGGACATGGTTATAGTTGTTGCCCCAAAAAAAATGTTCGCAATGAGACTCCTAGAGCTTCCACCATCGAAGCTTCAAAAGAGGATGCTCATTGCAAAGGTGCACCTCTCTCCTATGCTTGGGGAAAGGTAAGAGAGCATGATGCCTTCATCTTGTTTGACCCTGGCTCTACTCACAACTTCATATCAACAGAGTTGGCCACCAAGTTGGGCATTCAAGCTTTCGAGATGGGAGATGTTGTAATGGCCGACACTGCTTTCAAGGGACAACGAGTCTCCATTACTCCCTTGACTAGGAAGTTGAGGCTCCATGTCCAAAGCTATGTCGACAAAGAAGACTTTTTTATCTCTCCTCTCCAACATGAGGATGCTATCCTAGGGGCGCCATGGTTTGATCGCATGGCTGCCAACCTGAAGTTCCCTGAAAGGAGAATCTACTTCACCTACAGGGGAAAGAACATGTATATAGATGCTAGTGAGTGTGGTCATACTATACCACTTGTAAATCCTCCTGCTTTCGATAAATCAATGAAGAGCTCAGTTTTTGCGTACATGATTTTTGTCAAAGAGTCTCAAAAAAATTGCAATGTTTCATCAAATGTAAATGTTAGGAATCAAGAAGAGTTAGACTTGTCTACTTTTCTAAAAGGATTCCAAGATGTGCTGATCGATGATATCCCTATGGACTTACCTCCAAAACGAGGGGATTATGGCCATCGCATTGAGCTCCTTCCAGGAAGCTCACCGCCTAAGAAGCCTCCTTATCAAGTTTCTCAAGATCAACAAGAGGAGATCATGAGCCAAGTACAAGAATTGGTAGACAAAGGGATGGTGAAGCCTATATCCTCTCCCTTTTGTTCTCCAGTCCTTTTAGTGCAAAAGAAAGATGGAATATACCATATGAGTGTGGACTATTGAGCACTAAACCATATCACTATCAAAAACAGATTTTCCATGCCTCGGGTAGGAGGTCTGTTTGATAAGCTACAAAGCTCTACCTACTTTAGTAGGATTGACCTTAAAAGTGGCTATCATCAAATAAGGATAGCGGATGAAGATATCCTAAAGACCACATTTCGCACAACTTTTGGTCTCTATGAATATCTAGTCATGCCTTTAGCTTGACTAATGCACCAGCTATGTTTAATCATCTAATGGAGAAAATTTTTAGACCCTACCGCAAACTCACTGGAGTGTTCTTTGATGATATCATCATCTACTCCAAGTCCTTAAGCAACATCTTCAAGTGATTTTTCAAGCATTGAGGGAGAACAAGCTTTTTCTCAATAAAAAGAAAAGCAATTTTTTTCTCCAAGAGATTCAATACTTAGGTCATATTATCTCTCAAGATGGTATCCGTATGGATCCATCAAAGTTAGAGGTAATAAAAGCATGGCCTAATCCAAGGAATCTACATGAGCTAGGAAGCTTTATTGGTATGTGTGCATACTATACACGCTTCATAGCAAAATTCTCTCAAATAGCAGGAGCATCACATGACTTAACAAAAAAGAACGTTAAGTATGTATGGACTGTTAAGGAGAAAAATTCTTTTGATAAGCTCAAAGAAAAGCTTACCTCCCAACCAGTCATGATGCTTCCGGATCTCTCAAAGCCATTTGAGGTCCAATGTGATGCTTGTGGTGATTGCCTTGGAGCAATTTTGCTTCAAGAAGGGCATGCCATAGCATATGAGAGGCGAAGGCTCAATATGGATAAACGAGTCTTGGGCATTTATGAGAAAGAGCTTTTAGCTGTTCTACATGCCCTAGACACTTGGAAGCACTACTTATTGGGGACTCCATTTATTCTACGAACCGACCACCAAAGTCTCAAGTATTTCATGACGCAAACCAAAATTTTCGACAAACAAATGAGATGGGCAAATTTTTCTTTCGCAATTTAATTTTCATATTGCTCACTTTGCTAGTAAGCACAATCAAGTGGCCAATGCACTTTCACGACGACCAAAAGTTAATGCGGTGTCTATAGCTACTCACAATAATCTATCTTCTATGATAGATGAGTATGCTACTGACCCTGACTTTAGAGACATAATGTCAGCCCTTGTGTTAGTAGCGGCTAATACATGCTACATCAATTATGAATCAAGCGGCAGATGTGCTATGGATGTGCACAATGTTTCCTACTCACTTTGTATAAGGTCTTGGGCTCAGTTGTATATGCTAGCTAGAGGGCTCAAACTTAAACCCATAGTAGAAGGGATTGTGGTGCGAGCCTTTATAAGGAAGCTTTTATGCAAGGAGGCTTCATTCTTGAGTATCCACTCTTGAGGATCCACTTTTGAGAGCTCTCTCTCTCTTGAGTGTTCACTCTATGGATGGCCTAGCCTTGAGCTTAATGCCCATGCTTAAGAGGCTAGTGCTAATCCATTGTAGTTAAAGAACCTTTCTTAATCTAATCTCTACTTTCTCATTAATTTCAATTCTTCTATTCCATTATGTTATGAAGTAGTTTCACCTTTCTCATTATTCTAGATTTGAGTGTGTGTGATGACTTCTTACTTATTAACCACTCGTATCCTTCTATGAGCATTCGATTTGCGACATTTAACATCTCTAATTAGGTTGATTAAGTTGGTTATTAATCTTGTAATTAGTGTATGTACCCTATTGTTTGCTTGTGTGTGGATGAGTTTTATGAAACTCTATCACCATCACCTTGTGTGTGTAGCTTTTGATGAAGTGCCTTGATTGGCATGTGGTGATTGGAGAGGCCAACACCAATGCAATTAGTGTGTGCTTATCAAGAGTGTGCTTAGAGATTTTAGTCTACAGTAAGTCGAACTTCGGTGGGCTTAATGTGTGTAGGTGATGCTTGATTGATGATGTGATTAGAGTTAGTGATTAATGACTAATCTCTATTGCATTGGATGAGCATACTCTTGAATCCTCTCATTTGATACATCCGATGCTCGTGTTTCCATGCCTTAGCCAGGTTGCCGATCCTAGGATTAATAATTTTGTTGGCCTTGGGTTGATTAGGCTATGCTACAATTTCCCCCAACATTTGGCACCATTGTCGTGGATCAATAACCTAAGCTAGTGAGTATAGGATGTTTAGAATCAAGTAATTTCACTACTAATTCCATTGGTTTTTGAGTGTGTGTAACTCAATTTTTGGTTTGATTTGATGATGTTGTTCAAGTAATTGAAGATAATTGCTGAGTTATGAATATCCCAGACAACCAATTCCACCCCCAATTTCACTAATTTCTCACTAACCATTACTAATTTCGCTTCATTTCCATGCTAATTATACTAATTTCATACCAATTTGTACTAATTTTTGACTAACTTTGCTAACCTAACCGATAACATTGAAGTGTAATGTATGTTCAGTCCCCTTGTAAGAGGTGGAATCATCACTCTAATCAAGTTAATTGTGCTAATTTATGCCTAATTTGATGGTTTGAGTGTTTGATTTTTGGCTGACAATGGTCAATTTTGGAGCCGATTTGATGGTGCACATACTTGTGTGTGCAATGTGCTAGGAAATATGACGTAGCTAGATAGATATTTGAGTAGATTACTTAATGGAGAGAGATAGATTTCACACACACGAGATTATAGAGTAGAGAGAGAGAGAGAGTACACACGATATACTTGGTTCACCCAATGTGGGCTACGTCCACGGGAAAGCAGCCACTCAATGGCTTTAGTACTTCAAAACAAGAAGTAGTTTACAAAGAGATTATACCTTTTATAGAGCTCCCGCCTTGCTTCACCTCACACCTACCTTGTTGCATCAACTTCACATTATGAAATGTGTGTAGAAATGGCCTCCTTTTATAGGCCAAAAGGGCTGCCCTCTCTCAACCCATGTGTAGCCGCCCTTGAGAAGACAAGTCCGCTTTTGAATTCGGCCACCGGTCACCGGCCATTGACTTCCGACCACCGAACACCGGCCAATCGGCCGGTCGTTTTTCGACCACTTTCTGGCCGCCGTTCGGTCATAATATTCCGACGAAAAGGAATATTCCGTTAGGCTCGAAACTGGGCGTGAAAATTTTGGTTTCCGGCGAGTGATGTTATTTTTCGGCGAGTTATTTTTCTTCACGCACGATGGCTTCTCCTCATAATGGGGGCCTTACAAATGTGCGTTTTTAACACAGAAAATTACAAGGGGTAAATCAGGCTCCATACTTAACAATCTCCCACTTGGAGACTGATCTCCAAACCAAACCTATGACTTCTTTCCATCCTGGCTTCTTATCCTTGAATGCCGATTGAAGATGAGCAAAAGATCAACTTCTCCTTGTTGACCACCTTTGTAAACATGTCTGCAGGATTTTCACTTGTATGCACCTTTCCTAGCTTTAGTTGTCCCTCTTCCAAAAGAGTGCGTATGAAGTGATATCTCACCTCAATGTTCTTTGTCCTTGAATGAAAGGCTGAGTTCTTCACAAGATGGATAGTGCTTTGGCTATCACTGTACAAGACACAATTGTCTTGTTTGAATCCAAGCTCTTCTAAGAATATGTGAAGCCATAGAATTTCTTTGCTTGCCTCCGTCATTGCTACATACTCTGCTTCCGTGGTAGAAAGTGAGACCACTTTCTGCAGCTTTGAAGCCCAGCTTACTGTGTGCCTCCAACCGTGAAGACATAGCCAGTAGTGCTCCTTCGAGTATCTTTGTCACCTGCCATATCTGCATCAGCATACCCTTCTAGAAAAATATCAGTTCCTCCAAAATACAAAGCATTTGTTGTTGTCCCTTTTAGATACCTAAGTATCCACTTCACAGCTTGCCAGTGCTCTTTACCTGGGTTGTCCATGAACCTACTCACAACTCCCACTGCATGTGCAATATCTGGCCTTGTCCAGACCATAGCATACATTAGAGAACCTACCGCTGCAGCATATGAAACTTTAGACATATAGGCTATCACCTCTTGTGTCTTTGGACACATATCCTTGGTTAGTTTAAAGTGACCAGCCAAAGGTGTAGAAACTGGTTTTACATTTTGTATTGCAAACCTTTCTAGTACCTTCTTGATGTAATCTTCTTGAGATAGCTTTATTGTCTTCTTCGTCCTGTCCCTTGATATTTTCATACCAAGTATCCTCTTTGCAACACCTAAATCTTTCATTGAAAAAGATTTAGACAACTCCTCTTTTAGGTCTTTGATGTCCTGCATGTTAGCACTTGCAATCAACATGTCATCAACATACAACATTAGGATGATGAACTTCCCATCTCCCAAATTCTTTGTGTAGACGTAGTGATCCGAGTTGCATCTTGTGAATCCATGATCCAACATCCATTGATCAAACTTCAAGTACCATTGTCTTGATGCTTGCTTTAAACCATACAAGCTTTTCTTTAATCTGCAAACCATTTTCTCCTTACCTTTTACTTCATACCCCTTTGGTTGAAGCATGTAAATTTCCTCCTCTAAGTCACAATGAGGGAATGCCGTATTTACATCCATTTGCTCAAGATTTAGATCATGAGCAGCCACAAGGCTTAAGACAAGCCTAATTGAGTTCATTTTTACAACATGAGAAAATATTTCATTGAAGTCAATACCTTTCTTTTGAGAAAACCCTTTTACCACAAGCCTAGACTTGTACCTTTCCTTCCCGCCTTCTTCTTCCTTCAGCTTGTACACCCATTTGTTTTGAAGTGCCCGCTCCCATGTTTGATTGCGATGTAGTGAGTTCATCTCCACTTACATGCTTTTCATATATTCTTCTTTGGTATGATTCCGGCTCTCCAGAATCTGAGATCAAGAGATGGTTGAAGGAAGGAACAAACCTTTTTGGAGGTCTACTTGCTCTTGTAGATCTTCGGGGAATAGGTTGAGGCTCCTCATTTGGTTGACGTTGTTGCACATTGTCACCCTTTACAGTTCTTGAGTCTTCCCGTCCTCAAGCTCCATGTACTCATCACGTGTTTCTTTTATTCGTTTTCTTTCCAAGTGATCTTTGTACATATTTTGTTCGTTAAAAATTACATCCCTACTCCTTAAGATTTTACCATCTTCAGGATTCCATAGGCGATACCCAAAGTCACCTTCTCCATAGCCAATGAAGAAACACTTTTTGGACTTTGCATCTAGCTTTGATCTTTGGCTTCTATCTATGTGCATGAAAGCCTCACACCCAAACACTTTGATGAATGTATAATTCACCGGTTTTCTTGTCCATGCCTCTTCTGGAACTCCACCATCCAATGCCGTTGAGGGTGACCGGTTGATTAAGTACACAGACGTACTTACAGCTTCCGCCCAAAGCTTAAGCGGTAGGCTTGCATGTAGCCGCATGCTTCGTGCTCGCTCCATGATTGTCCTGTTCATCCTTTTCAAAATCCCATTTTGTTGAGGTGTCCTTGGGGTTGTCCTTTGCCTCCGAATGCCATTGTTAGCACAAAAGCTTTCAAAAGCTTGGCTGCAATATTCACCTCCATTGTCAGATCTGAGGCATTTAACCTTGGTACCTGTTTCATTCTCCACAAAGGCTTTCCACCTTTGAAATATGGAAAATATATCGGACTTATTCTTCATGACATAAACCCATGTTTTCTAGTCGCATCGTCTATGAATGTTACATAGTACAATGAGCCACCAAGTGATGGTGTACTTGCAGGACCCCAAACATCAGAATGAACCAACTCAAGTTTTTTAATTTTTCTTTCATTTCCTGATTTTTGAAATTTTACCTTCTTTTGTTTACCATAAACACAATCCTCACAGAACTCTAAGTCTACTTCTTTCAAACCTGATAGAAGCTTCTTCGTTCGAAGGATTTGCATTCCTTTGGCACTCATATGCCCAAGACGGTAGTGCCACACTGCACTGTCAACTTCTGTAGTTGCTGCACAAGCTGAAGGTTGCTTGCTGATAGTACACAAGTAAAGTGTATCGACCTTTTCTCCCTTGGCAACCACCCAAGATCCCTTTGAGATCTTCCACCGTTTGTTTCCGAATGCAATGTTGTGACCTTCATTGTCCAAGTGTCCTGTAGAGATCAACATTTTCCAAAGAGAAGGAACATGCCTAACATCTTTAAGCTTCCATTCATTTCCGTTAGCAGTTTTGACAGAAACTGTACTTTTGCCGACAATCTCACAAGCTTCATCATCTCCCAAGTATACATACCCAAAATTACCTTTGGTGTAATCTTGGAAATGTTGCTTGTGTGGTGTCGCATGGAATGAAGCCCCGAAATCTACTATCTAGGAGTTAGACACATTGTTTAATGAGAGAATTAGAGCATCTTGCTCTACTTTACCTGCCACATTGGCCTCCGATGTTGGCTTGTTATCTTGAGACTCAGTCTCCTTCTTCTTCTTGGACCAGCAATACTCTTGACGTGGCCCTTCTTGCCGCAGTTCCAACATTCAAGAATTGACTTTGTGCGTGACTTGCTCCGTCTTGAGCGATCATGACCCTTTTGGTTTTTGAACCTCTCCTTAGGCCTTCCTCTTGTTTCCACTGACAGTGCAACACTTGATGATTCTCATGTGCTTCTCCTTCGTATTTCCTCACTTAGGAGAGCACCCACAACATCATCAAACTTAAGAGTATTTGTGCCAGAAATAGAATTACTTACAGCCATCACAAGGCTATCCCAACTATCCGGTAGAGATGATAGTATAAGGAGAGCTCGCACTTCGTCATCGAAATTGATTTTCACCGATCGAAGCTGACTTATGTTTGTGTTAAAGTCATTTAGGTGTTCTCCAAATGAACCATTCTTTGCCATATTTAGATCGAACAAGCACTTCATAAGAAATACCTTATTAGATGCCGATGGTTTCTCATAGAAGTCGTCAAGTGACTTCATCAAGTCCTCGGTGGTCTTCATCTCCAAAACATTGAAGGTCACCGTTGACGCCAAGCTTAACCGGATTGTTCCCAGTGCCTTTCGATCAAGGACAATCCATGCTTCATCTGCCATTGTTGCGGGCTTCTTCGCAAGATCGCCTAGTGGCAAATAGAGGTCCTTCTGGTAGAGATAGTCTTCATGGTTTGAGTGGTTTTGCATAAGGGATATGAGCAACTCACAAGTTGCAATGATTAAATATTGGATTGGCGATTGAGCCATGTTTTGTGAGATTGATGATACTATCACCAAAATTAGTGTCCCCAATGTATGATAGGTACGATCCATTTGGATTTTTTTGGTGATATCAAAGTCAAAATGGTATTTATCATGAATTCAATATTGTCAAAAAATGCCCTTTGATGTTCCAACTCAAAGTGATTGTGTTTTAGGTATAACATACGATTGTCAAAACTTTTTAAGTTGTACGCTAATTTGAGTAACGAAGTAATGCAAAAAATGTAATTAAAAGTTCTCAAATTGTATTGTACAATCTTTTGTAGTCAAGTGAGTGTGCATGGAGAGTGATTCTCGCATAAACATCATCTTCAAAGCTTACACACATACAAGCTTGAACTCTCTCGTTGCCACATGGGAAACCCCCTCTAAGGGACATTAAAGTCAAAATGGAGAAAATGAAAAAAAAAAACAAAAACATGACTCGTGTAGCAAGCTTGGCCCGCCACTTTTCGCTCAACACCCACACACTCAATCCACTTCTGACGCGCCGCGCGCTCATGGCCTTGGCCCGGAATTGTACCCACTTGGCAGTTGCCATGATCGGAGATTTCGAGGAGGATGCATCAAAACCCTATGCACGAGACTACTTATGCCTTAACAGATGATCGGCTGAGCCTTTATGCCTGTATGCATGCATGATCAACCCTCGAGACCCACTATCCTGCTTGGGCTTGCTGACATAACACACACACATAGAGGATCGCGGGCTCCCGACTCCCAGAGTCCCAAGTCCCGAGTACTCCTTTTCCTTCCCTACTAGCTGCTGCCATCTTCCCTTCACACACAAGCTGCTAATTGCGCCCAGCGAGTACCCAATGCCCAGAACCTCACCTCACTCTCTCGGTAGCAAGACACTCTCTCATATTGTGTAGTTGGACCCACAGTGGCCATGTCACTGATGTTGGCCTCATAACCCTCCTGCTCAGGGAGCTGGAGTGAATCAATTGGAGTGCGTGTAGTGCAATGCAGGGTCCCCGAGAGCAGCCAACAATGCTTCACAACCCACAACATTCCCCTCAGCCCGCCTCGCCTCCCTCAACTCAGCCATTCTCATTGTCTGTCGACCTGCACTAGCCATCGCTCTAGCAGTTTAATTTTAAAATAGAAAGTAAAAATACCATTTCAAAGGTAGGACAAAGGTGACCTAGCTTATCGAAGCAAAAAGTGCTTGAGCTTAATCTTGTGAGAGGGGATTCCCATCGAGAGAACAATTCCAAGCTCGGGACAAAGGTGACCTAGCTTATCGAAGCAAAAAGTGCTTGAGCTTAATCTTGAGTCAAACCAAGTTCGCATGGGAGGAATGCTTGGGCTTGGATTGAGCAGATCCGCAACTCAACTTAGGAAGAAAAAGTTGTTTTCAAAATTGCAATATTTTCAAACTTGGAATGACTTGTGCTTCATGAAGCCTCCATATTTTTGCATTTCCAAGTGGTTGAGTGTGACAATGTTACGAACCTAAATCAATTAACCTCTCTCAAGTGTTATCGACTTATGTTTGTAAATGATCATCAAATTGTGGGTTTGCAATTGAGTCTAATGTGGTGTGTGGTTGATCAAAACTAGTTCATGTATGTAGGCTTCACTTTTGAAAGCCACCACCAAATGATGCATTGATGCTTGGTCAAGAGTCTGCATTACAAATTTGAATTTGACATTGCTTGTACCTTTTAGTGCTTGAATTGAATGCAGATACCTTGCATAGCACTAAAATTAAGCTTTTTTGACCATGGGAGACCATAATCATTTTGAGTTTGTTATTGAACAAGACATTTTTGCTTGAATTGAATGCAAACCGTGTATAGAACTAAAATGGATCTTGTTTGATGACCAAGAGAAAGAATAAAATATGAGTTGTAATTGAGCATGAGTTTTAGTGCTTGTATTGGATGTTTATATGCTTAGAGCACTAACAATTGAGCTTTATTTTGAAGAGTGTGGCAAAGAGGGATTCCATTGATCCAAGAAGGAGTCATCATTGCAAAAAATTGCAAAACTTGGCTATTTAGAGCCATTCCATTTCTTTGGATTAAAAGTTGTATACATGCTAGCTCATAGCTTGGTCTAAAGTGAAAATGTTTTCATTTGAGCTAGTGTTTACCCAACTTTTTTGAGAGCTTTCAAGCAAAATTTGGCTATCGAGAGTCGTCTACTTTCATTCCATTAAAAGTTGAAGTCATCTCTAGCTCATAGATTGCTCTTAAATTGTAAAATTTCATGAGTTAGTTGTTAGCCAAATTTTTTGGAGGGCTTCAAACTGTAAAATTTGGCTTTCAAGAGCTCTTTCTAGCATTATTTCTAGCTCTTTGCTTGTTTTAAATTCCATATTTCAATTGAGCTAGCAATGTATCAACTTTTTATCATGCATGAAAGATTGTAAACATTGAAAATTTGCTTATGAAGAAGCATTTTTCTCTATCATTTTTGTTGTGTATGCATAAATTTGCTACAAAGAGCATCATGTGCATAACCAAAGGCACTTTTTTTCCCTAGGTTTTTTTCCCTTTGGCAAATTCGGGTATCAAAGACCCTAGCTTTAGGTTTTCATTATTGTTTTTTTTGTGTGTTTTTGGCTTTCAATAAAAGGCCTTTGAAGCTTGTGTTTACACTTAGCTTTAATCAGCTTGGATTGTAAATAGAAGATTCAAGAGACTTCTCTACACAAAGTGGATGCTTGCTCAAGGATGCACAAACGAGCATGAATAGGTGAAATCCTTCCATGATTTTTCTCTTTTGTTCATCTTTCCATTCTCTATGCTTGGCTTAAGTAATTTTTGCTTCTAAGCTATGGTTTTTTCATGTTCGAAAGCTAGGCATCCTAAAGCTTCAACACTTTGCTTTGTGAATATTAACTCATAAAAAATTTAGGTTTTGTGTGTGATAATCATAGGTAATTGGCCTTGACCTTAAGTTAATGTAGGTTCATTGCTCATTAGTCCTAAACTGTTAGTGATAGTCTTAATACTCCCATTCATTATGACCTAGGGCTATGATTAGGCTTTAGTCCTTTAGTCCATTTGCCATAAATACTCTCATGATGGAATAAATAAAAAAGTGCTAAAAAAATGAAACAATGAAGCAACAAAGTGTCAATAAAAGTAGAAAAAATGCTACTAGACATGTGAAAATAAAATTTCTATGTTATGTTGTGTCTTGTGTGGCCTAGCGGCTTATTGGCACTTGGCAAGTGAGGGGGATCACTTTGGCTCGCTTGGTCAAGGCCCTAAACCGATGCCTTGGACTGATAGGGGTTAGCTGTTGCCTTGGTAGGCTAGTAGGCTTTTGGAACACCTTCTTGAGGGTTCAAGGAGCCAAGAGTCACACGTAGACTTGCCTTGGGGTGATAGCCTTGTATGGTGCTTTACTTTTTTTTTATAAATGAAAAAAACAAAATTTCCATGAGCTTCAAAAAGCTGTGACAATGTACTAATAGATTAGGAGCTTTTTTATAGCCTATAGACATGATAGGCTTGAATGATTCATTAAAATTGGTCACATAGTTTTTAAGCTAGTAGGTTTATGACCTTGCATTAGCCTAGGGTCTTAACTGATTGCTTGTGTTCCATGCATAAAACTGAAATTTCAAGTGGTTTAATCTTCATGATAGTTAGGTGTTTTTCTGCTTTATGCTGTTTAATTTTTGACTATGATTCACCCACCTTTTAGAAGCAAAATATTCACTTTGCATGATTGTTCATTGTACTTCATGTTTTTTATCCTTGTTGGCTCATTTCTTGTTCTTATGTTTTGCAGCTCAACATTTCTTCGATGGACTTGCTTTCTATCATGTCACCGTGTTCTGCTTCACTGGCACACGAGGACGTGCGCCAGATTAGGAAGGGGGGAATGTTAGCAGCGGCTAACACAAGCTACATCAATTATGCATCAAGCGGGGGATGTGCTATGGATGTGCACAATGTTTCCTACTCACTTTGTATAAGGTCTTGGACTCATTGGGAGTTCTAGAGTTGTATATGCTAGCTAGAGGGCTCAAACTTAAACCCATAGTAGAAGGGATTGTGGTGCAAGACTTTATAAGGAAGCCTTTATGCAAGGAGGCTTCATTCTTGAGTATCCACTCTTGAGGATCCATTTTTGAGAGCTCTCTCTCTCTTGAGTGTTCACTCTATGGATGGCCTAGCCGTGAGCTTAATACCCATGCTTAAGAGGCTAGTGCTAATCCATTTTAATTAGAGAACCTTTCTTAATCTAATCTCTACTTTCTCATAAGTCTCGATTCTTCTATTCCATTATGTCATGAAGTAGTTTCACCTTTCTCATTATTCTAGATTTGAGTGTGTGTGATGATGCCTTACTTATTAACCACTCCTATAGTTCTATTAGTATTTGATTTGCAACATCTAACATATCTAATTAGGTTGATTAAGTTGGTTATTAATCTTGTAATTAGTGTATGTGCCCGATTGTTTGCTTATGTGTGGATGGGTTTTATAAAACTCTAGCACCATTCACCTTGTGTGTGTAGCTTTTGATGAAGTGCTTTGATTGACATGTGGTGATTGGAGAGGCCAACACCAATGCAATTAGTGTGTGCTTATCAAGAGTGTACTTAGAGATTCTAATCTATGTTAAGTCGGACTTCGGTGGGCTTAATGTGTGTAGGTGATGCTTGATTGATGATGTGATTAGAGTTAGTGATTAATGGCTAATCTCTAGTGCATTGGATGAGCATACTCTTGAATCCTCTCATTCGATACATCCGATGCTCGTGCTTCCATGCCCTAGCCGAGTTGTTGATCCTAGGATTGATAATTTTGTTGGTCTTGGGTTGATTAGGCTATGCTACGATAGCCCCCAACATTTGAGCAAGCTAACTCGTATAACTCGGATAACATTTTTTTGGAGCTTTCATTGTAAAAACACTTGTTATTTTGACAAATTGGGAATATTGTAACTCATACTTTCCAGAGCTTCCAGATTGTATCAACCTGTCTTTAGTTAGAGCTCCTAGATTATTTGTTTTGACCACAAAAACCTTGGCTAAGGTATAAAAGCCAATTTTTGTAAGTATTTTATAAATTTTGGATAATAGAAACACAGCATGAGCTAACGACACTCACTTCTCTCCTTCTCGTGCTTCCTACTCCCTTCTCGGTTGTCACATTGCAGTGTCGTCTGTTGCGTTGCAACCGCAGGTAAGAGCTCTACACATTGATGTAAGCATTTCATGGTAATCCGTAGCTTTTGGCGTCGCTGACATGCGGCCTAATTTCATCATAAGTAGGAATTTAAGCTTCAAAATCATAAACTAAGTATAGGCGGGGTATTGGGACATCATTGCTAAGCATTTAGATGCATTCTGGGTCGAAAAAGACTAGGTCAAAAACTCACTGCTGTTAATAATCATGATTTTTGCACTTGACCTAAAGTGAGATTTGAGACTATAAGTATGTGTGCTTACATCTTATAAACATGTCCTAGAAGTTTTGTAATGTTTGGATGTCATTTGATGCTGTAACGGTTGTGATTTGTTTGCTGATGAGCGACTAGCTTTTGGTGATTTCTGTCATTTGAGTGTAGCTTGAGATAGATGCGAGTTGTTTGTTGTTTTCCAAGAGATTGACGACCTCTTGTAGCCTCTATGCACTAGTCGATTCAGCTTTGTCCCATGGATTGACAATTATATTTGTGGTTCTCGCTATGTCTACAATAAGATAGGAGTGAGGTTAGAGACCCGTCCCACATTTGGCGCCGCTGCTACTGGGGAAGAAAGAGGAACCATTCACCTTGCAGGATGGTTATCTTCTCCATCACAATAGGCTATGTGTTACCCATTCCATTCGTGACAAAGTTATATATGAATCCCATGCTCCTCCCTATGCGGGGCATCTAGGCATTCAACCTACTCTCCGAGGAGTAGAGACGTATTTCTATTGGCCTACCATGAAAGTGGACATACAAGAGTATGTTTCAAAATGTGTAGTATGCCAAAAGACCAAGTATGATAGAGGGAAGCAACTTAGATTACTCCAGCCATTGCCTATCCCAAATTCACCATGGGAGAGTATATCCATGGATTTCATCTTTGGATTACCCAAGTCTATCCATGGGAGTATGGGAATATGGACAATAGTCGACAGGTTTAGCAAGCAAGTACACTTTATTCCTCTAAAAAAGACTATTAAGGCACACCAAATGGAAACTCTCTTCATATCGCAGATTTTCAAACACCATGGATTACCAACATCTATCGTGTCAGATAGAGATCCTAGAATGACCAGTAACTTTTAGAAAGGTCTCTTTGAAAATCTAGGAACAAGATCGAATTTCTCTTCGGCCTATCACCCACAAACGGATGGCCAAAGTGAAATAGCCAATCTTACAATACTCGATCTACTAAAGACTTATGTTACAGAAGTAGATCAACGCCCTAAATGGGAAAAAATACTTACCTCTTGTAGAGTATGCCTACAATAATATTGTACATACTTCTATGGAAAAAGAATCTTTTGAGATCATTGAGGGAAGACCATAAAAGTCCCTTGCTACTCAAAGTACATGGGAAGATCTTCGTTGTCGATGAGTATAACCGTGACCTACAAGAATATTTTCAAAAGATTAAGGAGGCTATATCCATCTCTCAACAAAGGCAAAAAGTTGCTGCTAACAAGCACAGAAGGGCCTTAACATTCAAAGAAAATGATTGGGCCTTACTTAAGTTTCCTAAGGCTTGATTAAGGCAAACAACGGGCAAAAATCCTACGGGCCATCAAAAGTATTATGCTAAGCTAGCAAAAAGATACTATGGTCCTTTCCAAATCTTGAAGCCTATCAATGAGACGGCTTACCAACTCAAGTTGCCCAACCATTGGCTCATACACAATGCTTTTCATGTGAGCCTACTCAAGCCCTACAAAGGAGATCCACCAAGTAAACCAATTATTGAAGACCCTCCCAAAGTTGAAGATCAAGAAGAGGTGCTACAACCCGAAGCTATTCTTCATCATGAAGACAAGGTACTACGACATGGTAAGATTATCCGAATGTATCTTATTAAGTTCAAAAATTATCCCTTTGAAGATGCTAGATGGATGCAAGGAATACAGCTTAAGGATAGTATGAACCTTGTCAATGCTTACAATGCTACATTAGAGTAAGCACATATACAAATTTCTTTTAAATGACCAATGTTTTTGTCTTATAAGACCAGTTCTCTTTTTATTGCGCACAAATTTAACTAATATGCATGCTTAGAATCATGTTTGTGATGACGACGTCTCTCAAACACCAAGTAGAAATTGTCACTCTACTTTGGGAGAATGAAATGGACTAAAGAGCAGACATGCTTGCAGCAGCTATGTCTCCCAAGCACCAAATGGATTAGTCATCCATCTTGGAAATACGTCGTAGGGTAAAAATGGATCCTCTATCCGCTAAGTAAGATTGACTAATGACTAAGGCTTTATCTCTTCTACCTCATAGTCGAGGATGACTATAATTTCAAGAGAGAGGTAATGTCATAAAATCTAATATCTAACCAACCCAAATGAGTTTCTCATATTAAACTAATCATTTAATGTGGGAGAATAAACGGGAACAAGGGTTAGGATATAGATATATGCTTATAGATCTATCTCAACACGGGGCCAATGGTAAAGGGGCCCAAATGAGAGATGGTCTATCAAAGAGCAAGGCTAGCCAATGGAGCATAAAGACCTTAGGGTTAGCTTCATTGAAGACCTCCAATAGTTAGTGTTAAAAGTCCTTTGACCTTAGGTAAGCTAGGGTTGTGCTTGAGGTGGGAACCCGGCCCAAGCTTGAGGTGCTTGTCATGCCTGATGACTAAGATGCTTGAGATGCTTGAAGTGCTTGACGATTGAGATGCTTGAGGTGCTTGTCATGCTTGAGATGCTAGGGATGTACTTGAGGTGAGAACCCAGCCCAAGCTTGAAGGGCTTAAAGGCCAAGCTTGTGGTGAGAACTAGGCATAAGGTTGAGGGGCTTGAGGTGGCACAAAGGTCAAAGCAAATCCCTACAAAGAGGTGGAGAGCCGTGCAAGAAGGGGGGGTGGTTTCTTGACCACTCTCTCTCCCAAAGGGCACCCCTTGCCCAAGAGGCAAGTAGGACACATGTCAAACCCCTAGCTAGGTTACCCTCATGGTATGCCGAAAGCCTATTGGCTAGCCTTCCAAGGGGCCCAATGATAATTTCATGGATTTAATTAAATATTTTAGCATTTATCAATCCCTCTCTTTCAAAGGGGAAAGGGGGACACTTGTCCCAAGGCTACCCTTGTTTCTTGGTATGACTCTTGCTTGTGATTGGCTAAGCCTAGAGGGGTCCAATGAGCTTCAATCATGAGCTACAAGGGGGGTCGACCAAAGCAAGTAGGGGGCCTGCTTGAGGGGTATACTCTCCCCCCCCCCCCCCCCCCCCCCCCCCCCACACACACACACACACACACCTATACACACTCTTTCATTGTGTATTGTGCAAAGTGCAAGAGCTCTCTCTCCTTCTCCAAGCAAGTGGAGAGGTTGAGAGCGTACACCAACTCTCTTGGCTATGGGATGCAAATCCAACCAAGAGCCATGCTTCAATGATTAAGCTTGCCATCTTCTCCATCTTCATTACCATGCTATTATCTATGCTAGCAAGAAGAGTGATGATAAGTGAGGAACTAATTCTTTCTCCTATGAAATGTTTCTTCTTCCTCCTCCCTACCCTCATTCCCTGCTAGCTCTCTCCACCTTCGAAGGTGTTTGAGGTCTTGGGACTGAGGCTTGGGGTATTTAATTCTTTCTACAAAGTTTATGTTATGCTCGTGATGCATGAAGCTTTCCATATTCATTGCATCACCTAGGTGACAAGGAACACAAAGATTGTACTGTAACAAGTCTCTCTTGATGGGAGAAACTATAATACAAATGCCCTTTGGAGGGGGGACCGACTCCACATAAATCCGGTCCTCAACTGTTGTCATGTTCTCTAAACTCTCTCTCTTGCAAAACTATTGTTCATGCCAAGTTAACTAAATGCTATGTTTATGTTGCTACCATCAATTATGTTCACCCGCAATGCTCAGAAAGTAATTTCACAAAAGTACTCTCTCTAATTTCCGCTACTCTCAAGTTAATAGGCCAATTCCATTACATAGATATTACATGGTACATATCTCTGTGAGTATGCATGCATACATGAGAGAATGAGAAATTAAATTTTCTTTTGTTACCAAAATTGTTGCCCTAATGTGGGCATCTTTGAGTTGCACATTTAGAGGACATCTCAAGGAGGTCGACATCAACATTTTGAGAATGTCACCTAGTGGGTCATATGAGCCTCCTCATTGTGCACGGCGCACATCGATGATGTCTTGCAAGGCAATATGCACTTTGAGACCTACCTTCTTGAGACGTTTTACACAGCCTTGCAAGTCTGTTCATCGTAGCCAAGGGAAATAATCTCTTAAATTGACTGCACTCAAGGCCTCATTAACCTCCAAGATCATCGGCCGCACTACATTGTTTTTGTCCCCCATGAACTTTCTTGAGATGATGTTGTTCGTCTCGTCATCTATATATGTGGGAGTAGATGCACGAGCCGCTTGCTATTGGCAGCAATGGAAACATTTGGTGTTGAAGATGTCGGTTTTGGCCTCTTTGCACATTCACTGGCTTCAAAGTGAATCGATTGTAGAAGCACCCTATCCTCTTGATTTCTTATGGGCTTGAATGCTTGGAGCCAATGCGAGTTGAAGAGATCAAACATGCATAGTCGGCAGAGGAACCTCAAATCTGGGCCAAGGTTGGTGAACGTGATGCCAATGAAGTCTCCATAGACAACATCAACCGTGGTGAGGGGAGTACGGAATGCAAAGGCTTGATCATGTGTTTGTAAAATCTGGCCGATTGTGTTAGGTGAGAAGGCCACTATATAAGGGATGGAGCCCAATTTGAGGGACATAAGGGGGCCATAGCGCTTGCTCAAGTTAGCAAGAGCATGAGTAGGCCGATTTGAGAAATTGGTAGAAGATGCAATATGTGTCCGATGATGGGGAAAGCTGTGGATCATATTTATAGACTATAGAGCATGTAGGAGCTATGGATTGCTTTTCAATGCGTTGCTTTTCTTTGCTTACACTACTGCTTGCTATGTGTGTATTTTGAAAAAAAAATGATGCCATGTGGCTGTTTGTGGGCTCAAGGAGCCGAAAAAGGACCTTTGGCTCACCAAGTTAAAATAGCCCAATCCTTTCTTGGTTTGTCCTTGTTGGGAAATACTATGACCCCCCCCCCCCCCCCCCCCCCCCCCTTTTTTTCTGCCAATCTTTTGTGGTTCTATGAACAAAATACATTTTGGCATACGTATGCTAGGATCCTTTCAATGACGTGTGCTCTCAAAAACTCATTTTTTGCATACGTTTTGATTAACATGTTCCAATGCATGTATCTTCTCTCATGACACCAATTGGTCTAGTCACCTTCAACATGCAAGAATATATCATAGTGCAGTTCTAGAGAATCCACTTTGCATATTGTGAAAATAGCTTAAAACTTCTTTGCTCTACACATGTTGTGGATCTACCTTCCAACTTTTCACAGTAGAAGCTTGTCAATGAATTACAATATGGGAACCATGGTTGGCATATGTGCTATGAGCCTTCTCCCTAAGTATGTGTCTTCTCACCAACTGTCACATATTAACATGTAGCAGATTGGTTGCCTTCAAGTTGCAAGCATAGGTGATCACATTCGGGAAGAGGCCCTCACTTTGCATTTAGCAAAGCTAGCCTAGTAGAGATTCCTTGCTCTAGCCTTGAATATATTCTCTAGTATGTTCAATCCTAGAGATGATGTCTCATCGTAAGCTTGTCAATGATTTGGCGACTGCACCACACTCTGACCAAAGTGTTTCCTAAGTATATGTTCTTCCCAAGCCACCCACAATGGAGAGACCCATTTTCCCTTGGGCATGCCCTCGGTGTACCTCGCAATAAGTGTGGTCCAAGAATTGATATAGCAAAGTAGAAGCTTTTCAATGACTTGTTGCATTGTGACAACCATAATTAGTGTGTATACAAACCATCATGAAGTATCATGCAACCGCCCGTCCCAAATGATGGCATGTGTTCTTGTGCCTTGCATGAAGGCCATGAATCCCTCCAAGATGAGAAATAAGTGATCGCACTTGGAGAGCAACCTCACTTTGCATAATGTTAAAGAAACTTAGGGTAAAGGAGCCAGTTTAGAGACAACTTTATGACAAGCTAATCATTTTGAATATTTTTGGGGCAAATTTTGCAAATCTAATCATTTTGACTTCTTGGCTTTTTGAAATCTTCCCAATACTGATTCGTTAAATAAAAATAAATTCAACAAACCTATCGGTTGAATAATCAAAATACACAAAGAGAGCAACATCAAAACACAAGACACCATAGTGGGTACCAACCATCCCTTTTAATCAATATGATTGAGTATTTGCATTCCATCTCTTTATTCATCTCATGGAGTATGAATTACAATAATATGAATATATGAAGGATAAGAGAGTATGAGCTATGCAATGACGAGAGTGTATGCCATGATTAAGAGAGAAAATTAGCATAAAAGAGGGTAAAAATGTATCTTCTGCAGCTTTGCTCAAATGGAGATTCTAATAGCTCCGTTGGCTTTGAAAGGGGGTAAACACCTTGTTGCCTAATCAAGATGCTCTCACAGCGCTTGTCTTCCTTGTGTGAAGAGTCAAGAAGTTCATTCCTGCCGAAAAAGTGCGATGGGCGTGTTGAGCCAGCAGAGGATCACACCCACATTTTTGCTCACACTCATCATTTTGTAACCATTGATTGTAATAAATGTCTTTCCGACATTAATTTTGATTTGAGCCATTCATTAAGTAACGGGACTCAATTGAGTTTCCAGCTTGTAATCCCGAAGTAATTTCACTTGCTGATGCAATTAGTTAGAGATGTTCTCACCTCCAAGGCTGAGGTATATAAGCCAAAGTTTTTGTAACCTAAGGGGGGAGATTATTAATCAAAGTGAGTTTTTGAGCGCCGTGACTGTGTCTGAGAGAGAGAGAGAGAGAGAGAGAGAGAGAGTCTTATCTACTTGCTACGCGAGCTACGGAGCCGCCATTGGAGAAGCGACACCGCCATTGTGTTAGCAACGGCGAGAGCTACGCACAGATACCAAGAGTGCGCGCTATCGGCTTCTATGTGTGGTAAGTTCCTACGAGCTTCGGTGTGAGTTTTCTTCCAACTCGTGTGTCGGAATTGAGCGTGCAGCATATCTATAGAACCACAACGAGTAGAGCTACACATTAGTACCATCGGGGTCAAGTTTCGGTCACCTGTATTTTTCGGCCTGTCTTCATACGCGTTTACCGCACGGAGTGGTTATAGGTTGATTTTGCAGTTCAAGTCTTTAGGGTGTTGTTCTTACCTAGTGTATAGACTTCCCCTTGAGTTTGAGATCGATTCAATGATTCTAGATCCTGTTTCGTATAGCATTCGTTCGTAGTACGGATTTCAGTCACTTGCGTATTTTAGAACTTAGATTTGATTTCCTTAGTAGTGATTGTCATTAGAAGGTCGAGTAGGTGATTTGACACCCACCTAGTTGTTTCCATGCGCCTGCGGGTCAAGCTCCGTCCTCGTCTGACAAATTCTGTTGTTGGTTGAGTTCTCGCTATTTAGCTTCCGCTAGCGGCGTAACCGCCTTAACATTTGGCGCCGCTGCCGGGGACGAGAGCCCTAAGTAGGTGACCTTAGACTAATCCTACGAGGTGAGTCGTATAAACTACTTTGTATACTTTAGTTAGAAAAGATCTAGGAGTGGTGGACTCCGAAGATCTCGAGAGATACTAGGAAGTGGGGTATTCCTGGGTCTTCCGTGTTGACAGTATTTTTAGTTTAGCTTAGATTTGTTTGTTGTTTTGTTGGTGTTGAGTAGTTGTTGATAGAAGAAGAATTTGCTAGTCCGTGAGTGACAGTGGATCTCTTTAAAATCACAATTACCAAACCCATTTTATGATTAGGAATAGCTTAGGTAGGACTTCATTTGATCCTGATCTGGAGCTAGTAATCATTGGAGTATTTGCTTGATATGGTTGATTGCATGTTAGATCACTAAACCGTCGAGTTAGTAGTGAAACTTGCAATAAACAAAAGTCAGAGAAATTTTCTGTGTATCTGGGAGTTGCTGAGCACTTGAGAAAGCTTTAGGAAGGATTCTGTGCCAAAAAACTGGAAATCTGCAACTTTAGACATCATACGCGTATGATGTCTAAATGACCAAAACAGAAATTTTGACTTTACCAGAGTGTTCAAAAGGGGGGTTATACCCTAATTTCAACTTAAAACAAGAGCATTAACACTCAAAGAAACCCAAAAAGACAAGTCGGAGTCCAAGAAACGCAAAGAATAGGAAATTTTGGATTCAGATCTTGTTTTTACATTCAAACCTGACAAAAACACTTGAAACTCAATTATAAACATTGGAGAAGGCTTAAAACCAAGAATAGTCAAAATCTGGGACAAAAGACATCATACGCGTATAATGTCTTTTAGCACATCCACTGCTTATTTTTGATATCTGACCTGACAAGATTGTTACAAACACTGTAGAAAGCATAAATATCAAGTCTTGACCCAAATTGATGAAAAAGACATCATACGCGTATGATGTCTTTGACCTAATTTTGGACATATTTTGATACTTTGCCAACACAGATCCATTGTAATAGCTGTCTAGAGGTTATATTTCAAGTTTCATCCCATTTGGATCACAATTGACCCAAAACAAGTCAAAAGCGGAAAATTGCCAAGAAAAGCCTAAATTAGCCATAACTTGCTCAAACAGAGTTCAAACTGAATTTTGTGAGTGGACAGAGCATAAGGGGGCTACTGAGAGTGAGCATAACCAAAATAGTCCAAATCTGTGAAAAAAGACATCATACGCGTATAATGTCTTTTTCAGCATAACTGCAACAAAATTCTCACTTGATGAAACAGAAGTTGTCCAACTGACAAGATTAAACAATTGACCAAGTATCAATCAGTTTGGATCAATTCTGACCACAAAAACTTGGGAAAACAAATTGCCGAGACGGAAAAGTTAAAGTCCTTTAGGGGAATTGATGAATTTGAGATCGGGCAGGAATCTCCAGAATAACCAACCAAAACAAGGGGAACAAGCAAGTGTCATATCAACCGAGGGAAGTGTAAACCAAAGTTGGGTGCAACCATTAGAGCCGATCTTTGAAGGAAGTGTTTCTGATACTTCTTCGGAGAGATCTTACGAGATTTTCACCGAACACTTGGAACACTTGAACCTGAACAACAGAGAAAATATGGCAGCAGGATCATCAAACCCTTCCGCCACAATGAAGCTATTGTTCATAAAATACCAGTACGACAATGAGCAAGGTGCCAAGATCTACAAAGATGGAATGGACCGCTATTGTGTAAAGATAGAAGATAGACCTAGTGAGTTCAAGGACTTAGTGCCTGTGAGCTATAGCGGAGATAGATATCTAGATGACGAGGGTACCATGTACTTGGTAGTCCTAAACCCTAACATTGTGGACAAGTGGGGATTGATGGGCACCAAAGCCAAAGTAGATGAAGAACTCTAGGAGAAAGCACCAATAATGAACTTCCCTGATGCGAGGTTAAGAAGAGAGAATGAAACTACAAGGATCAACACTGATAACATCTATGTGGGGCTATAGAAATATAATAATGGGGAGCAAGATCTCTATTATAGATGTGAAGAACCCTACACCGGAGAGTTGACAGACCAAAAAAGACTTTATGTCTTTACCTACACAGAGGGATCGGAAGTGAAAATTGCCGCTTACGACAAGTATGGGAGGCAATACTCAACAATGGGCAAGAAAGAATTAGAAGGATATACATACTTTGGGGGACCACTACATCAGTATTATGTTACTTCTAGCTCACAAAGACCAGCACCAACAAATGGAGTGCAAAACCCAATGACGACAGGAGGACAAAGAACTCAGGCTGCTGACTCTTTCAGTCAACCTCAGTACTCGAAGCCCGGACCAATGGGATCATTACATTCCAGAGAGTCAATGGATACGAATCGAGGTAGTGCAGTTCCAATCCCCACGTATACCACTCCAGGTCCAAGGTTCGAAGCGGAACCATCACATTTACCTCCTAGTAGTAGATTCAGGGCAGGGGAACCGACAAGGGTAACCCATGAAGTCCATGATGCTAGAGAAAGCTTTAGCCGGGACACAGGAGCAATGAGATTGGTAGCAGACCATAGACGTATGAGACCATCTCAAGTAGCCAAGTGTATGCCAAAGAAGTATGGTGGTTCAGGAGATCCGTAT